>NC_068444.1:28651931-29006931 GCF_023373465.1 Oncorhynchus keta | reverse complement strand
TATTTTTATTTAACATGTCGCAACCTACTATCTTTTTTTTATAGCCTTCAAATAGGCACATTCTTCTCTTCTCCTGTACCCTGCAAGTCTTCCCTGGGTCCTTGGTGTACAATAGGTGGTTTTTCTGTCAATATACCCGGTATAATAATTCTTTCTTAAAACAGATTTCGGGAAAATACCAAATATAATTTTATGGGGCCAGTCATGCCAAATATTGTTTATGGCAAGCTACTCATAGAGCTACTGGTAGCTTGCGGGAACTACCTGTCGGAGACCCCTGATCTAGATTGTCAGACTACTCTCATAGACTAGTGAACATAAATCCGGGACACTGAAATTAGTATATTTTACATCTGGTATGGTTACATAAAACAGAAGGTTATTTAAGCCAAAAATGAAAGGAGGGTGGGTGGTTGTTTGGTTCGTTGGTTGGTCGTTCAGGGTGGGTGGGTGGACGTACAGTATAATGTGAATGTCTAGCAACAGATGGGTGGCGTATACGCAAACATCTAGAGACCCAAAGGTTGCGTGTTTGAATCTCATCACGGACAACTTCAGCAATTTAGCTATTTAGCAACTACTTACTACTTTTTAGCTACATTGGAACTTCTTCGCATGTTAGCTAACCATTCCCCTAACCATAACCGTAACCCTTTTAGCTAACCCTTCCCCTTTAACCTAACTCCTAACCCTACCATTAACCCCTAACCCTAACCCCTAACCTAGCTAACGTTAGCTAGTTAGCTAACATTAGCATTAGCCACCCCTAGCTAATGTTACCCATAAAACAAATTGGAGTTCGTAACATATCATACATTTTGCAAATTCGTAACATATCATATGAATTGTAATTTATATCATATTATATACGAAATGGATGATGGACACCCACTCATTAATACATACGTAACATATCATACCAAATGGAGTGTCTTGGATTTACGAAATGCTCTAAGACCACGTTGAGATTATCCCCTTATTGATTATCCCCTTATCTGTACAAATAGCCTATTGAACCTCTACAATACATCACCATGAGAAGCATTTCTGGTTGGCATAGGCAGTCAAATCAAATCAAATCCAATGTTATTGGTCACATACACGTGATTATCATTATGTAGCGAAATGCTTGTGCTTCTAGCTCCCACAGTGTAGTAATATCTAACAAGTAATATCTATCAAATTACACAACATATACACAATACACACACATCTATGTAGGTTGGCATAAGCAGTCTACTTACTTCATAGGTTTGAACAGAGCCTGTCCATAGTTCTGGAACGTCATGATCAGTTTCAGTTGGGTGCCTCCAGACTTCATGGCTGTTGGAAAAAATACAAACAACAAAATAGTCATTGGCAGCAAATGTACAGTAAGGCAGAATCATTTTCTCACTGAATGACATTTTAGAGTACACCATCAAATATGATTTAGTCAATCATGTAATGATCCCCCCCAGAGGATGGTCAACCTCTCCCACTGATTCACTTCAGACTGTGTGCCTAACCGTTTTTCAAAACAACTGGGAATTCAGAACTCAGAGATCTCCGACTTTAGTGTGATCAAGACAGCTGGAAAACGGGCTCAGAATGGGGAAATCTTTTTGAACCGTCATCCAACTCAGAATTCCAAGTCGGAAACTCTGGCATCTTTCTAGATCTCTGACTTTCCGACCTGAAGATCGCTGACGTCCTGATTTGACCTAGTTTTTTCAGAGTTCCCAGTTGTCTTGAAAGCAACAAGTGTACTTAAAGTGAGTGACAGATGATATCACAGTGTTTGTTTGATCAGGAAGGAGACTGGAAGGTGAAGGATAGAGAGTGCAATCACATTGCTCTCTATTCTCTCTGTTCTCTCCTTTCTTCCCTCATTTTCTCTCTGTTCTTTCTTCCCTCAGTCTCTGTCTCTGTCTCTCTCCATTTTAAATTCAATTCAATTTAAGGGCTTTATTGGCATGGGAAACACATGTTAACATTGCCTAAGCAAGTGAACTAGATAATAAACCAAAGTGATATAAACAATAAAAATGAACAGTAAACATTACACTCACAAACGTTCCAAAATAATAAAGACATTTCAAATGATGTGCAAATAGTACAAAAGGGAAAATAAACATAAATATGGGTTGTATTTACAATAGTGTTTGTTCTTCACTGGTTGCCCTTTTCCTGTGGCAACAGGTCACACATCTTGCTGCTGTGATGGCACACTGTGGTATTTCACCCAACAGATATGATTGAAATTGGCTTTGTTTTTGAATGATTTGTGTTTCTGTGTAATCTGAGGGAAATATGCATCTCTAATATGGTCATACATTTGGCAGGAGGTTAGGAAGTGTTGTTCAGTTTCCACCTCTCTCTCTGTCTCTGTCTCT
This sequence comes from Oncorhynchus keta, assembly GCF_023373465.1. Lineage (NCBI taxonomy): Eukaryota > Metazoa > Chordata > Actinopteri > Salmoniformes > Salmonidae > Oncorhynchus > Oncorhynchus keta. Next base: position 29,004,556 of record NC_068444.1, on the reverse strand, counting down.
TTCTCTATCTGTCTCTCTCTCTCTCTCTCACTCCCGCTCTCTGTCTAAATTAAATTCAAATGGGCTTTATTGACATGGGAAACATGTTTACATTGCCACAGCAAGTGAAGTAAACAATCAACAAATATGACAACAAAAAACAACAAAAAACAAGTATATGTAAATTAAGAGTAAACATTGCACTCACAAAGGCTTCAGAAAGATAAAGGCATTTCAAATGTTATGTGACATTTTTTTAAGTACCAATGGTAGGTAGGAGAATATAAATAAACATATAAATATAGATTGTATTTACAATGTTGTTTGTGTTCCACTGGTTGCCCTTTTCTCATGGCAATGGGTCACAGATCTTGCTGCTGTGATTGCACACTGTGATAGTTCTCCTAACAAATATGGGAGTTTATCAATGTTTGACTTGCTTTCAAATTCTTTGTGGGTCTTTGTGATCTGTGGGAAATGTGTGTCTCTAATATGGTCATACATTTGGCAGGAGGTCAGAACGTGCAGCTCAGTTTCCACCTAATTTTGTGGGCAGTGGGCATAGCCTATCTTCTCTTTGAATTTATTTCTTCACTCATTTGCTCTCTCTCTCTCTCTCTCTCCTCTCTCTCTGTGTTCTTTCTTCCATCTGTCTGTCTGTCTTTGTCTGTCTGTCTCTCACTGTCGGTCTCTCGGTCTCTGTCTGTCTTTGGGTCTCTGTCTCTCGGTCTCTGTCTGTCTCTTTGTGTGTCTCTCGGTCTCTCTGTCTCTTTGTGTGTCTCTCGGCCTCTGTGTATGTCTCTCGGTCTCTCGGCCTCTGTGTGTGTCTCTCGGTCTCTGTGTGTGTTTCTCGGCCTCTGTGTGCGTCTCTCAGTCTCTGTGTGTGTCTCTCGGTCTCTGTGTGTGTCTCTCGGTCTCTGTGTGTGTCTCTCGGTCTCTGTGTGTGTTTCTCGGTCTCTGTGTGTGTCTCTCGGTCTCTGTGTGTGTTTCTCGGTCTCTGTGTGTGTCTCTCGGTCTCTGTGTGTGTTTCTCGGCCTCTGTGTGTGTTTCTCGGTCTCTGTGTGTGTCTCTCAGTCTCTGTGTGTGTCTCTCGGTCTCTGTGTGTGTCTCTCGGTCTCTGTGTGTGTCTCTCGGTCTCTGTGTGTGTCTCTCGGTCTCTGTGTGTGTTTCTCGGTCTCTGTGTGTGTCTCTCGGTCTCTGTGTGTGTTTCTCAGCCTCTGTGTGCGTCTCTCAGTCTCTGTGTGTGTCTCTCGGTCTCTGTGTGTGTCTCTCGGTCTCTGTGTGGGTCTCTCGGTCTCTGTGTGGGTCTCTCGGTCTCTGTGTGGGTCTCTCGGTCTCTGTGTGTGTTTCTCGGTCTCTGTGTGGGTCTCTCGGTCTCTGTGTGGGTCTCTCGGTCTCTGTGTGGGTCTCTCGGTCTCTGTGTGGGTCTCTCGGTCTCTGTGTGTGGTTCTCGGCCTCTGTGTGTGCCTCTCAGTCACTCGGTCTGTGTGTGTGTCTCTCGGTCTCTGTGTGAGTCTCTCAGTCTCTCACTCACTCACACCTTGTCTCTCTCACACACACACACACACACACACACAACAAGTCATCAAAAATGGACAAAATTCAACAAAGTCACTTTCTTGGTCAGTAAAACATATTGCCCCCAAAAGAGAGCAACTATAACTTAATAGATTGAACCGTGTGCTTTAGATTGAACCATGTGCTTTAGTGAATGGTCACCACGGTGAAGGTTTTCTCTTCAGTAAAACAGCTATGCTTTGTTGACATGATCAGTCAAAGAAGCAGCACTGAAAATAATCACATTTATGGTCTTTCAAAAGAAGAACATGCTGTTTCATGTTAAAGAGATGTTGACAAGTGCTGTACAAAGGAGAGAAGAGGGTGAAAAGTTCAAGTGGAAATGTCAATGCTTCAGTCTCTAGACTGTTGGCATACTCACTTAGTAATCAGATGCCCTCGTCAAATACCAGGCTTCCCTAAAACGGGAAGCCTGGGGAACTTCCGTGGCAGAAATCAGATAAAGAGGGGTCGAAACCAATTATGTATATAAACCCTGGATTGCTGATGCTGTGTATTGGCCATTGAGACACTTCTGAAGCCACCGGTCTGTCATATTGTTACATCTTCTCCTGCCACGCCCTCTACTGCTCATCCTGTGTCTCCTTGACCTGCCACCACTCCCCCAGTAGTCTCTCCCTCTCCCTCTGTCTCTGTGTGTAATTGTGTGGGCGGAGACAGGTGTGCTGGAGTCAGAGCAGATCCCCACCAGCTGCAACCTGTTCCGTAATCAAGACCTCTACAAATACTGAGCCCTGCCACTTCCACGCTGCCAGATCGTAATCTCTGCTCAGTCAGTCTACGCTTCTAGCCATTTGTTACTATTCAGATCCTGTTTCCCTGCCTGATGCTGTTTTCCTCTCCACTACAGTTCTGCCCGCTCTGACTCTGGTCCCTGTCTCCTGTCCCACGTCTCGTCATCCTGTTACTCTGTCCTGGATTCCCGACTCTACTGCTCCCTTGAATTCCCCTCTTGACCTGCTTACCCTATCCCAACCCCTCTCGCTCCAGCCTCAGCCTCCGCATCTGGTTTCCTGCAACCCATCTGAGCTTTCCCTGGCCTGCACTCCATCCTGTGTTTCAATAAATATCCTGGTTACTTCATCCCAGTCTCCTTGTCTGAGTCTGCTCTTGGGTTCCCCTGTTCCACTCCGCGTAACACATATTCGCACTCCCCAGTAGGAGCAATCATCCATAGGAATTCATGGATGCTAACCTGAGAACAAGACTTACTAAATTCTTTCAGCATATAAAATGAGCGACACGAGCTGGTTTCATTCTGTACCATTGTGGCACGCCCTGACCATAGAGAGCCCTCAGGGTTTTCTATGGTGTAATAGGTCAGGGCGTGACTAGGGGGTTTCTAGGTATTATATTTCTATGTTGGTGAGTGTGTGTATGGTTCCCAATTGGAGGCAGCTGATAATCGTTACCTCTAATTGGGGATCATACTTAGCGTGTCCTTTTTCCCACCTACTATGGGGGATATTGTGTTGTATGAGTGCCTATGTGCCCTACGTATTTCACGATCGTTATATCTTTGTTGTTGTTGAAGTTTCAATATCTTAAAATGTGGAACTCTACTCACGTTGCGCCTTGGTCCAATTATTCACGTTCATGACACATTGCTACTCTAACTTCCGTGATGCATACAAAGCCCTCACCCACCCTGTCTTCGGCAAATCTGATCACGATTCCATTTTGTTGCTCCCAGCCTATAGACAGAAACTAAAACAGGAAACGCCCATGCTCAGGTCTATACAACGCTGATCTGACCAATCGGATTCCATACAAACAGTGCAGCTATTCCCTCCGCAAGGAAATCAAACAAGCAAAGCGTCAGTATAGAGACAAATTAGAGTCGCAATTCAACGGCTCAAACACTAGAAGCATGTGTCAGAGTCTACAGTCAATCACGGATTACAAAAAGAAAACCAGCCCCGTAGCGGACATCGATTTCTTGCTCGCAGACAAATTAAACCAATTAAACGCTTTGAGGAAAATACAGTGCCACTGACACGGCCACTACCAAATCCTGTGGGCTCTCCTTCTCCGTGGCCAACGTGAGTAAAACATTTAAACGTGTTAAACGTGCCGGCCCAGACCGCATCCCTAGCCGCGTCCTCAGAGCCTGCACAGACCAGCTGGCTGGTATGTTTACTAACATATACAATCAATCCCTATCCCAGTCTGTTGTCCCCACATTCTTCAAGATGGCCACAATTGTTCCTGTTCCCAAGAAAGCTAAGGTAACTGAACTAAATGACTCCCCCATTGCACTCACTTCTGTCATCATGAAGTCCTTTGAGAGACCCTGGGTCTCGACCCCGCCCTGTGCAACTGGCTCCTGGACTTTCTGACAGGCCAACCCCAGATTGTGAAGGTAGGAAACAACATCTCCACCCCGCTGATCCTCAATACTGGGGCCCTACAAGTGTGCGTTCTCAGCCCTCTCCTGTACTCCCTATTCAACCATGACTGCGTGGCAATGCACACTTCAGATGACACTATGGTGGTAGGTCTGATTACCAACAAGAACGAGATGGCCTACATGGAAGGGGTGAGGGCCCTCAGAGTGTGGTGTCAGGAAAATAACATCTCACTCAATGCCAACAAAACAAAGGAGATGATCGTGGACTTCAGGAAACAGCAGAGAGAGCACCCCCCTATCCACATCAACGGGACAGTAGAGGAGAAGGTGGAAAGTTTTAAGTTCCTCGGCATACACATCACAGACAAACTGAAATGGTCCACCCACACTGACAGCGTGATGAAGAAGGCACAACAGCGCCTCTTCAACCTCAGGAGGCTGAAGAAATTTGGTTTGTCATCTAAAGCACTCACAAACTTTAACAGATGCACAATCGAGAGCATCCTGTCGGGCTTTATCACCACCTGGTACGGCAACTGCGCCGCCCTCAACCGCAAGAGTCTCCAGAGGGTAGTGCGGTCTGCACAACGCTTCACCGGGGGCAAACTACCGACCCTCCAGGACACGTACTGCAGCCGATGTCACAGGAAGGCCAAAAGGACAACAACCACCCCACTGCCTGTTCACCCCGTTATCATCCAGAAGGCGAGGTCAGTACAGGTGCATCAAAGCTGAGACTGAGAGACTGAAAAACAGCTTCTATCTCAAGGCCATCAGAATGAAAAACAGCCATCACTAACATAAAGAGGCTGCTGCCAACATACAGACTCAAATCTCTGGCCACTTAAAAAAATGGACTTAATAAAGGTATCACTAGTCACTTTAAATAACACCACTTTAAAAATGTTTACATATCCTACATTACTCATCTCATATGTACAGTGGGGCAAAAAAGTATTTAGTCAGCCACCAATTGTGCAAGTTCTCCCACTTAAAAAGATGAGAGAGGTCTGTAATTCTCATCATAGGTACCCTTCAACTATGACAGACAAAAAAAAATCCAAAAAATCACATTGTAGGATTTGTAATTAATTAATTTGCAAATTATGGTGGAAAATAAGTATCTGGTCAATGACAAAAGATTATCTCAAGACTTTGTTATATACCCTTTGTTGGCAATGACAGAGGTCAAACGTTTTCTGTAAGTCTTCACAAGGTTTTCACACACTGTTGCTGGTATTTTGGCCCATTCCTCCATGCAGATCTCCTCTAGAGCAGTGATGTTTTGAGGCTGTTGCTGGGCAACACAGACTTTCAACTTCCTCCAAAGATGTTCTATGGGGTTGATATCTGGAGACTGGTTAGGCCACTCCAGGACCTTGAAATGCTTCTTACGAAGCCACTCATTCGTTGCCCGGGCGGTGTGTTTGGGATCATTGTCATGCTGAAAGACCCAGCCACGTTTCATCTTCAATGCCCTTGCTGATGGAAGGAGGTTTTCACTCAAAATCTCACGATACATGGCCCCATTCATTCTTTCCTTTACACGGATCAGTCGTCCTGGTCCCTTTGCAGAAAAACAGCCCCAAAGCATGATGTTTCCACCCCCATGCTTCACAGTAGGTATGGTGTTCTTTGGATGCAACTCAACATTGACAAGTTGAGTTTTTACCAAAAAGTTATATTTTGGTTTCATCTGACCATATGACATTCTCCCAATCTTCTTCTGGATCATCCAAATGCTCTCTAGCAAACTTCAGACGAGCTTGGACATTTACTGGCTTAAGCAGGGGGACACGTCTGGCACTGCAGGATTTGAGTCCCTGGCAGCGTAGTGTGTTACTGATGGTAGGCTATGTTACTTTGGTCCCAGCTCTCTGCAGGTCATTCACTAGGTCCCCCTGTGTGGTTCTGGGATTTTTGCTCACCGTTCTTGTGATCATTTTGACCCCACGGGGTGAGATCTTGCATGGAACCCCAGATCGAGGGAGATTATCAGTGGTCTTGTATGTCTTCCATTTCCTAATAATTGCTCCCACAGTTGATTTCTTCAAACTAAGCTGCTTACCCATTGCAGATTCAGTCTTCCCAGCCTGATGCAGGTCTACAATTTTGTTTCTGGCATCCTTTGACAGCTCTTTGGTCTTGGCCATAGTGGAGTTTGAAGTGTGACTGTTTGAGGTTGTGGACAGGTGTCTTTTATACTGATAACAAGTTCAAACAGGTGCCATTAATACAGGTAACGAGTGGAGGACAGAGGAGCCTCTTAAAGACTAATTTAAAGGTCTGTGAGAGCCAGAAATCGTGCTTGTTCGTAGGTGACCAAATACCTATTTTCCACCATAATTTGCAAATAAATTCATTAAAAATCCTACAATGTGATTTTCTGGATATTTTTCCTCATTTTGTCTGTCATAGTTGAAGTGTACCTATGATGAAAATTACAGGACTCTCTCATCTTTTTAAGTGGGAGAACTTGCACAATTGGTGGCTGACTAAATACTTTTTTTTTGCCCCACTGTATATACTGTATTCTATACCATCTACTGCATCTTGCCTATGCTGCACGGCCATCGTTCGTCCATATATTTATATGTACATATTTTTAATTCATCCCTTTACATTTGTGTGTATAAGGTAGTTGTTGTGAATTTGTTAGATTACTTGTTAGAAGTTCATTAGAGTTAACAGTCTCAGAAATTGCAGCCCAAATAAATGCTTCACTGTGTTCAAGTAACAGACACATCTCAACATCAACAGTTCAGAGGAGACTGTGTGAATCAGGCCTTGACGGTTGAATTGCTGCAAAGAAACCACTACTAAAGGTCATCGATAAGAAAATGTGACTTGCTTGGGCCAAGAAACACTAGCAATGGACATCAGACCAGTGGACATCTGTCCTTTGGTCTGATGAGTCCAGATTTGAGATTTTTGATTCCAACCGCTGTGTCTTTGTGAGACGCAGAGTAGATGAACAGATTCAAGGCACACTTAACAAGCATGGCTACCACAGCATTCTGCAGCGATACACCATACCATCTGGTTTTGGCTTAGTGGGACTATCATTTGTTTTTCAACAGGACAATGACCCAACACACCTCCAGACTGTGTAAGGGCTATTTTTACCAAGAAGGAGAATGATGGAGTGCTGCATCAGATAACCTGGTCTCCACAATAACCCGACCTCAACCAAATTGAGATGGTTTGGGATAAGTCAAACCGCAGAGTTAAGGAAAAGCAGCTAACAAGTGCTCAGCATATGTGGGAACTCCTTCAGGAATGTTGGAAAAGCATTCCAGGTGAAGCTGGTTGAGAGAATGCCAAGAGTGTGCTGTCATAAAGCTGTCATCAAGGCAAAGGGTGGCTATTTGAAGAATCTCAAATCTTTGATTTGTTTAACACCTTTTTGGTTACTACATGATTCCATATGTGTTATTTCATAGTTTGATGTCTTCACTATTATTCTACAATGTAGAAAATAGTAAAAATGAAGAAACCCCCTTGAATGAGTAGGTGTTCTAAAACTTTTGACTGAGTAGTGTTTATACGCCTCACTCTCAGAAAAATAAGTAGTACTGCTAGGTTTTACACAGTCAAATGTAGCAAATAACTACCTTTTTTAATAAAGAACTGTACAAATGATACATTTCTGACATCAATATATATATCAATACAGTAATATGAGATCTGTATGTAAAATACATACTTTCAACATTTTTGTCATTTAACATATGCTCTTAGTTATTAGTACATTCATCTTAAGATAGCTAGGTGAGAATCAAATATCACACTCAAAAATACAGAATAGACGCACTCCATTCCAGCTAAACAATGCAGAAAAAAACAAATTTTAATAGATCCCCAGAATCTATTAATTAAAAATCTGACAACAGTAATATTTTTACACACACATGAAGGTACCCATGAGCAATATTGGTGGATGTAGAGTTTTGGAAATAAACTCATCAAATTCACACGACCAAATATCTGTAAATGAGTGAAGTAGGTCTGACTGTAGCTAGGCCTGCTATACAAAGCAAAACCCATACTACCAACTGCTGGATTTTGTAGTCTCAATTGACATTCACATCCTAGCCACTCAGTCATATAGCTGTGTAATTACATGGGCTGGAGGGAGCAGCATGTAGCTGACCATACTGCCAGACCAAGCTGCATCCACCCTGCATTCTCTCGTTTCACTGTGTGTGGATCTGGAGAGAGAACATAGCCTGGTCCCAGATCTGTTTATGGGTCTTTCTATGAATAATGAAGCCAAAGTGTGACATTGGGATCAACATTTGAAAATGGTTTGAAACAAAACTCAAAATGTTTTTTATGCAGTTCTTCCTGTGTACTTAGTGGAATAAATGTGAATACATGCAAATTGACCCATAACTCCACCAACACCACAACATAGTACTAATAGTATACATCCTTTAAGCAGCGATCATACAGACATTGGCAAGTCCAATTCAAGGACTTTCAGGGACTTTTTCAAGCACTTAACTGTAATTTCCAAGGACCTCAATGTAACACAGTCGTATAATTTATATCATTGTACATATAGGGCCCACTTCCCCCAAAATGCATGCAAAACGTGTATAACAAAATAGGGGCTTACCACTTCAAGAAAATATTTTTTTTTAGGCCTTGCCAATGCATTAACATTCCAATTATTATTTCATTCTAAAATATGTGAGAATAATGTGGACATCGCCTGACTAAATAGATTGGATGCATGACGATTTGTCTGTAGCCTATGCGGCTGACGCTACGACACATAGTAAAGCCATGAATAGCAGCATCATTCATCTCCCCATTTGAATTACACCATTGCTGTTTTTATAATGAGAAAGTGAGCAGCAACCAGGTTCCTTTTTAATGGAAGGATTTGTATGGAAAGACAAGTTGTCATCCTAACAATAACCGCAAGTGGTTTTACCGCAACAGAAATTCAAACAAAAACTTAGCAATAACGTAAATCACAGATAATTATAAGGGAGCTGGAGAACTTTTAAATTGACTACAATAATTACAATTGAGGAAATTGTATGGTTTAAAATTGCAGGTGTAACATGGAAACCGAAATGTATTTGTCATGTTATTTCATTACCAGATAGTGTTGTGAATAAGCCCACTATATCCTGAATAATTCATCAGAATAGTGTTGGGTGTTGCGCAATAGTCCACCCTACACAACTGCGCAAAGTAGACCGTGTCCAATCTGAGGCACAAAAACATGTGAAAACATGAACACATTACCTTGATGCTTTCTCTGTTAAATCTAACGACACCCTGCTGTAAATCAAGCAGACAACAACAGATGATCAACATCAATTCGCATATGATTTTAGACCCAACGTGGATCCAGGCACAAGTGTAACGAATGAGACACCAAATGATTCTGGACATTCCTCGAAACCACCTTTTTCCCAGCACTTGGGCTGTTGTTGCATCGCATGTGCTATCAGAACAGCTGCTTGTCACTTGACTGTCATTCGGAAAATTCCTTTCTAGATCAGATGATGCCGTGTGAAAATATCACAGCCTAACTAGTCAGCTGGACACCATATGCACATCCATCAAGTATTAGGCAGAATTATTGAAAAAACACGTTAATGACAGGATCAATTTAGGTTTTAAGTATCAAGTTAAGGTTACTCTTTTGGTTAGGGGCTTGCGATTTTGCAATTGAATTCATTATTTTGGATTTGTGTGCCCATGAAAACTGTTTTCACCCCGTAACATATGAAGACACAAAATGGTAGGAGCACTGCATTTCTGACATCTCTATACAACAAACTGTCCGACAGCTCGATCCAGGATTCTTACAGGGTTCACATTCATTGTCAAATTGAACTGATTAATGCTTAATATATGAAGTAATGTCAACTTACACTGACATAAATGCAAGGACAGAAAAGTCAGGTTTTATGTCACAGGTATATATATATATATATATATATATATATATATATATATACTCTTTTTATTCTGTTTTTTCAGGGGGTGCTGCAGCACCCTCAGCACCCCCGTTTCCCGGGGCTAAGTCTAAATTCAACAGACCTGGACTTCCATGTTGGTTAAACCAAAACAATGAAATGCATCCGGCACTCCAGAACCAGGGTTGTCTAACCCTGCTATATGACATAAGGTTTGGCTGAATAACGTACAACCAGATCTGAGACAGGGCTATAGAGGAGCTGCCTTCTCTCCTCTCACTTACCGACGCTGGTGATTCTCTGTGAGACCAAGTCCCTGAGGAGGGCATCGATGACTAGGTTATGTCTGGAGTAGAGCTCATATCGATTAATCCCTATGTGGAAGCGGAGCCAGTTGGGGTAGGAGTCAGCCGTCAGCTCTCCTCCTGTTGGAGTGTACTCCTCCATGTTCCCTTCAGCGGGCCTGGGGGGAAGAGGGGAGGGAGGAGAAGGGAGAGGTGATCCCTGTTTTTTCTGCAGCCCTGAACCACCCTCCGTTTGAGTGTTTCATGTGTTAAGAGGTGTTTTGACAGGACATGACTTGAATTTGCAAGAGGGACATTTGCTAATATGGTTAGGTAGCCTATAACCATTTGTGTAAAAACACCTTCATTAATGTGAAATAACAAGATGAAATGTGTAATTTACACATAATATCCTAGGTGTATTGTTTGTTTAATTTGTGCTATTGCCTTGGGTTGAATTTAAAGAGGCTAATAATCACTTTTCGATTGTGGTGATGGTCTATAAATATATAAAATATCTGTTACCATTCCTGATTCTCTGTGGCGGCGTTGGGGTCAAATCTGATGTCTGTGTTGACGTTGAACAAGGTGTCTTCGTCGGTCAGAGACGGTAAGGCTCTCTTGAATAACGGGTGGTCAAACAGAGCCAGCAACCTTGAACTCTTGACAGGTATGTTTTTGGTGACCACAGTGTCGTGTATGAACCGTCTCTTTTTGTCACCATTTTGTGCATAATGTTCAATCCGTTTAAAGGCTTCCGTTTTGTTTCCCGCTTTGGTGTTCTTCTCCAGAGAATGGGAAGAGATGTTAGAGTTTGGCTCATTGCTGAAGTCCTGGAGGATTCTCAGCGTGTGTTTGTTAGGCCAGCCTGACTCCGCTCCCGACCTAGCTCGGTGTTTAGCCCAGTTCTGAGGGTCCTCGCTCGGCTTGTGCGAGCAGGAGCAGCCGCTGTTGCTGCGCCTCTCCAGCTTTGGTAACAAGTCTATCATGATGTGCATCGAACAGGCGATTAGAAACACCATGAGAATCAAAACTCGGAATTTACGGAAGAGTATCATCTTCATAGTCCCCTGTTTGAGCAGTTGCGAGTATTTACTGCAAATGATGAGCACGCATATGAAAAGACTCACTACATCACTGATTATGTTTATCACGCTGGATGCCACTTTAATTAAATACACGTTGAACACGTAACCATCTTCACTTCTTGCCGTCTTGAGTAGACTAAATGTTTCAGTGTTCAACTTTTGTATTTCCAACCACATAGAAATCCAGACGGCAGGCTTCTTTTGTGGTTCAGAACGAGAGGATTCTCCGCATGCGCCCAGGTAAAACAGGTCGACTCGGTTCAGACCAACGGTCGAGTTGGGAAAGCGGCATTATCTCAATTGCTTTCGCTCTACAGCTCCGACCCCAAGGCTTTACGCACAATACACGGTATAAAGGAAGTGCAAGGGTCTGGAAAGAAGCTCGAAAACGGTAGATAAATGATCCATCAGAGGTGTATGTTGGCGGGGTCTGCTGGCGCACATCGGTCCGGCCATTGAGCGTGAACTCTGCTGTGTGAGAAACGGAGCTGTCGTGGATCCGCTGGGCACGGGCTACGCATTGGTCCAGTCCGGGATAGGAAAGAGCACTATTCACCAATGTCAAAATATCATTTAAGAAGAAGACTATTCGAAAGACTACTCATTTTCCACTAGAAACGATAAAACAACGTGTAAAGGCGCAGCAGACAAAGTACAGTAAGCGACCCAGGATGAGAATAAATGGCAATGTTCACAGCAAATCCCGAATAAAGACAGGCAATACAAAACAACCAAAGCGAGACGAATCAAACAAATAATTCGGATAGGTGCCGATTCGGTTTCTCTCTCGGAGATAGACTACAGTGTGCCTTGTGAGCAAGGAAAAAGACAATCACTGTCCTTCGCATGTGAGATTGGGGTTGGGTGTGTTAAATATTATGATGAAGCGCGTCTAGATCCAGCCTTGTGCAGCGTCACCGTGCACAGATTGGCTGAGTCTCTCCCACAGTCGGAAAGAGAGGGGGACAGCAACCATCTGAGGCTCAAGTGCCTGCCTGCCTGTTTCTGTAGCCTGTGTTCTTCCTAAAAAAAAACATTTCCCCCTGCAAATCCAGACTGTGCAAGAAGAGGGCGTCTCATCCCAGTGGTGAAAATCCACTGTGGCACAATATTGTATGTAGCTACGTTAGATGGTGTATGTCTATTGATTAGTGAAATGCATCTGGTGCAATCAAGGAGGCATCCTCATTGAGACATGTCAGTGTCAGTCCAGGGCCTTCATTCAATCAAATCAGCAGTATCTGTACAGCAGCATTATCAACATACGGTATTTACAAAAACAACCACAGCAATACCAGACGGTATGGATGTGTATAGAAACAACAGTTGGCTGCTGCCATATTCACATCTTCTGCCTCTCCACTTCCCAAATCAACACACCAATGTCTTGGCTAAAAGGCCCAGCAGTACACCTACTGAAGGGGTGGTTATGGTTAGGATGGTTGGTTGATAACTGCAGGGAAGACAATGGGAGATGGGTTAACGAACAGTGGTATAGGAATGGCTTTAGCTGCACCATTCTACAGTGGTATAGGAATGGCTTTAGCTGCACCATTCTACAGTGGTATAGGAATGGCTTTAGCTGCACCATTCTACAGTGGTATAGGAATGGCTTTAGCTGCACCATTCTACAGTGGTATATGAATGGCTTTAGCTGCACCATTCTACAGCGGTATAGGAATGGCTTTAGCTGCACCATTCTACAGCGGTATAGGAATGGCTTTAGCTGCACCATTCTACAGCGGTATAGGGATGGCTTTAGCTGCACCATTCTACAGTGGTATATGAATGGCTTTAGCTGCACCATTCTACAGTGGTATATGAATGGCTTTAGCTGCACCATTCTACAGCGGTATAGGAATGGCTTTAGCTGCACCATTCTACAGTGGTATATGAATGGCTTTAGCTGCACCATTCTACAGCGGTATAGGAATGGCTTTAGCTGCACCATTCTACAGTGGTATATGAATGGCTTTAGCTGCACCATTCTACAGCGGTATAGGAATGGCTTTAGCTGCACCATTCTACAGTGGTATATGAATGGCTTTAGCTGCACCATTCTACAGCGGTATAGGAATGGCTTTAGCTGCACCATTCTACAGTGGTATATGAATGGTTTTAGCTGCACCATTCTACAGTGGTATATGAATGGCTTTAGCTGCACCATTACACAGCGGTATAGGAATGGCTTTAGCTGCACCATTCTACAGTGGTATATGAATGGCTTTAGCTGCACCATTCTACAGCGGTATAGGAATGGCTTTAGCTGCACCATTCTACAGCGGTATAGGAATGGCTTTAGCTGCACCATTCTACAGTGGTATATGAATGGCTTTAGCTGCACCATTCTACAGTGGTATATGAATGGTTTTAGCTGCACCATTCTACAGCGGTATAGGAATGGCTTTAGCTGCACCATTCTACAGTGGTATATGAATGGCTTTAGCTGCACCATTCTACAGCGGTATAGGAATGGCTTTAGCTGCACCATTCTACAGCGGTATAGGAATGGCTTTAGCTGCACCATTCTACAGCGGTATAGGAATGGATTTAGCTGCACCATTCTACAGCAGTATAGGAATGGCTTAGCTGCACCATTCTACAGTGGTATAGGAATGGATTTAGCTGCACCATTCTACAGCGGTATAGGAATGGCTTTACCTGCACCATTCTACAGCAGTATAGGAATGGCTTTACCTGCACCATTCTACAGCGGTATAGGAATGGATTTAGCTGCACCATTCTACAGTGGTATAGGAATGGCTTTAGCTCCCTATAGGGATTTACCTACTGGAACATTACTGTGAGGAATAATGAAGTATCTGTAAAGGCAAGATTAGATGGGAATGTAATGATCATTGTGAATCTGAGTACTAAATTGTAAGTGTGTGTGTGCCTGCCTGAGTGTGTGCGTGCGTGTGTGTATGTGTGTGTTTGCAGCTGTGCTTGTGTGTACTAAAGTGAGTGAGTGAGTGAGTGAGTGAGTGAGTGAGTGAGTGAGTGAGTGAGTGAGTGAGTGAGTGAGTGAGTGAGTGAGTGAGTGAGTGAGTGAGTGAGTGAGTGAGTGAGAAATTATGGGTTTATTCCATTCCTACGATGGTAGCCTTTCTGGGAAGTGAGTAACAGTCTAGTGACTCACTCACCTAACACAAAGGACCTCTACTGTCTTTCCTATTGTGTGAGACAGAGGAGGAGGAACATAGTCCTTACTTAATAGACTACAGATTAGTTCACCAAATTGCTATGTAGCCTTCTGCAGAGATGACATGGGGTCACACATGGACTTTTGAGGCCTTGAAGAAACTCGTAAAAATAGCTAGTAAATTACTAGTAATTCAACTTCTGTCAGAGTGTGTGTGTTATGGCATTGACTCAGACTATATAGAGACAATGCATCGCTTGTTGCCCATCATCCCCTATAATCATCTACAATGACCAATCTACCTTCCTCTCTCTTGCCTAGGGTGAAATAAATGTGCATTGATGTCAGTGAGGTAGGCATGATGATGATTTCATGCAGTCAGTCAATGGGTCAGTGAATCCTCACAAACTCCCTGGCCTGAATGACTGACTGAACAGTGCAGTTCATTCAACCTTTCAATATGAGTCAAGAACACCTTTGTATTCTTGCTGTGTTACTGATCATTGCCCTGTAAGAGGAAGACAACATTTAACAGGTGGTCCAATCCCATTGGCCACCTGTACCAGGAGAGACGGCAATGAGATGAGGGGAAACAATCAATACAATTATTGACTCATTTCTAAATTAATTAATTGAAACAAATAGATGTTTCCCCATTGACTTATTGGCCACAACACATCACCTAGAATACCCTTTACTTGACACACTGCTCGGTGTTATCTCTGGCTGGCACAGCTGACAGGACAACCAGTGACACGTGTCTGAATATGGAACGACCTCACCTAGCCCTCCCCCTCCGCCAGATGACAACAATAACAAGGCTCTTGTTGCCCATCGTCCCACAATTACATCTTCCCGACAATTGGCTATTCTAGCTTCCTCTCCTACCTGAGGTGAATTAGCCAGGGTTGGATGGATGTGTATTGATGTCAGTTGGGTAGGCATGAATATAGCGTGCAGTCAGTGGGCCAGTGAATCCTCACAAACCCCCTGGCCTGAATGACTAACTGGATTGTGATGTTCTTTCAACCTTTCAACCTTAGTATTCTTGCTATTTTACTGATCATTGCCCTATAAAGAAATATATTGCACAACTCTTGATTAAGTGGTGTTACAGCACACCGTGTCATGTTTCAGACCATCGCAGGAAGAACATTTCAGTACATGTTAAATCTGTCTCATAACCCTCACACCCGTGAGTTTTAATACTAGAGGCAATAAACGTAGCGAAACAACTCAATGAATGTATTATAGTAACACAATTATAAACCTTTGCCCTATTGTCTTATTGTCCACAACACATCAACTAGAATGCCCTTTATGTGAAATGACAACGGTAACTAGGCACAGCAGAGGTTATCATTTTGGGTAAATGAACATAGATTGATGTCTTATACCACATGTGTCAAAGTCATTCCACGGAGGGCAGAGTGTTTGCGGGTTTTTGCTCCACCTTGGACTTGATTGATGAATTAAGGTCACTAATTAGCAAGGAACTCCCCTCACTTGGTTGTCTAGGTCTTAATTGAAAGGAAGAACCAAAAACCTGCAGACACTAGGCCCTCCGTGGAATGGGTTTGACACCCCCCCTGTCTTATATGTATTGGGGAGTACAGTGACCTAGCAAATCCTTATCTTCATCTATGCTATCTCAGCAGTGGGTGATATGTCTATTTGTTATATAGGGTTGGTGGGAAATAGGCTCTGATAGGCTTTAGAGGTTGGTCAAGGTCAGGTCTGTGGTTTTGGTGGGAAACAGGCTCTGATAGGCTTTAGAGGTTGGTCAGGGTCAGGTCTGTGGTTTTGGTGGGAAACAGGCTCTGATAGGCTTTAGAGGTTGGTCTGGGTCAGGTCTGTGGTTTTGGTGGGAAACAGGCTCTGATAGGCTTTAGAGGTTGGTCAGGGTCAGGTCTGTGGTTTTGGTGGGAAACAGGCTCTGATAGGCTTTAGAGGTTGGTCAGGGTCAGGGCTGTGGTTTTGGTGGGAAACAGGCTCTGATAGGCTTTAGAGGTTGGTCAGGGTCAGGTCTGTGGTTTTGGTGGGAAACAGGCTCTGATAGGCTTTAGAGGTTGGTCAGGGTCAGGGCTGTGGTTTTGGTGGGAAACAGGCTCTGATAGGCTTTAGAGGTTGGTCAGGGTCAGGGCTGTGGTTTTGGTGGGAAACAGGCTCTGATAGGCTTTAGAGGTTGGTCAGGGTCAGGGCTGTGGTTTTGGTGGGAAACAGGCTCTGATAGGCTTTAGAGGTTGGTCAGGGTCAGGGCTGTGGTTTTGGTGGGAAACAGGCTCTGATAGGCTTTAGAGGTTGGTCAGGGTCAGGTCTGTGGTTTTGGTGGGAAACAGGCTCTGATAGGCTTTAGAGGTTGGTCAGGGTCAGGGCTGTGGTTTTGGTGGGAAACAGGCTCTGATAGGCTTTAGAGGTTGGTCTGGGTCAGGTCTGTGGTTTTGGTGGGAAACAGGCTCTGATAGGCTTTAGAGGTTGGTCAGGGTCAGGTCTGTGGTTTTGGTGGGAAACAGGCTCTGATAGGCTTTAGAGGTTGGTCTGGGTCAGGGCTGTGGTTTTGGTGGGAAAGGAATTAAAGTTGCAATTGGGAAAATGTTGCTTACTTGATTTTAAAGTGGTATGAATGCACCATCTTGTTGGCTTCTGTGCTGATATATGAGGTAAAGGTTGGTACTGTATCAGGAGTGGTTGGTTAGGAATTACATCATTGGGACACAAACCACTATATGGGATAGAAATACATAAAGTTAAGATGTGAAAGTCACCCTCAAGCTTTTAAAAGGAAAAATAAGAAATGCTGACATTTCTATATGTTATCAAAGAAGTGGACTTCAGTTGGCCTTTCCTCTTCACTTTCTCCAACCCCTCTCCTTCTCCCCTCCTCATCATTGCGCTCAAAAACGCTACATATGTATTGTGTGGTAGCTGGGATTTGTGTGAATCTGCCCTTGGCGTGACCGGGGTTGAATGGAACATCCATGGAACAAGCCTCATTTCCATCCCTGATGTGCTGCTGCATCTGATAATGGCAGATTTAAATGGATATTACAGATAACATTGCCCTCTGTTGGCCCCAATAAGCCACACAACGCCCACTTATTACTCCTTCATTTGTTCCCTCTATCCCTCCCACCCTCCTTTTCTCCATCTTCAAGTCTTCCATGTTTTAATTATTTTGTGTGGGGTTCACAGGCCAGCCGCTGTTGAATTGAAGGGATGTGGAGATGATCATTTAAATGGCCCCTTTAACTGCCAATAATGACTTCATTAGTATATGCTAGGTTGAAAAGGCACCCTGTTCCCTGTATGGCACAGTAGGGAATAGGGTGCCATTTCACATGGGAATTAAGATGAACACCTTTGGAATATTTTGTCATTGTCTATGTATGAATTACAATGACTCAAAGCTTTTAATTGCCAGACACTTGTAAAAAGCCATTGTAGATTGTACATGTGGGACGGTTTCTCTCCATCTGTTTGAACCTTTCGATTTTGTTTAATTTCTTAAGGTGCCAATTATGTGTGTAAAGAGAGACAGGTATTGTGAGGAGAAGAGTGCAGTGCATCCCCCCTCTCTGAAAGCTGTAAAATGCAATCAAGCAACATGCCATCTTTGCTTTGTGGATCACACAAGGATGATAACTGCTTAACACAATGTATATTATGTATGCAAGCATTTAGAATTTTCACAGGAGGATGTAGAGGAATGGAATATTCACAGGAGGATGAAGAGGAATGGAATATTCACAGGAGGATGAAGAGGAATGGAATATTCACAGGAGGATGAAGAGGAATGGAATATTCACAGGAGGATGAAGAGGAATGGAATATTCACAGGAGGATGAAGAGGAATGGAATATTCACAGGAGGATGAAGAGGAATGGAATATTCACAGGAGGATGAAGAGGAATGGAATGTTCACAGGAGGATGAAGAGGAATGGAATATTCACAGGAGGATGAAGAGGAATGGAATATTCACAGGAGGATGAAGAGGAATGGAATATTCAGAGGATGATGTAGAGGAGTGGAGTATTCAGAGGATGATGTAGAGGAATGGAATATTCACAGGATGATGTAGAGGAATGGAATATTCAGAGGAGGATGTAGAGGAATGGAATATTCAGAGGAGGATGTACAGGAATGGAATTTTCAGAGGATGATGTAGAGGAATGGAATATTCAGAGGAGGATGTAGAGGATTGGAATATTCAGAGGAGGATGTAGAGGAATGGAATATTCAGCGGAGGATGAAGAGGAATGGAATATTCAGCGGAGGATGAAGAGGAATGGAATATTCAGAGGATGATGTAGAGGAATGGAATATTCAGAGGATGATGTAGAGGAGTGGAGTATTCAGAGGATGATGTAGAGGAATGGAATATTCACAGGATGATGTAGTGGAATGGAATATTCAGAGGAGGATGTAGAGGAATGGAATATTCAGAGGAGGATGTAGAGGAATGGAATATTCAGAGGAGGATGTACAGGAATGGAATTTTCAGAGGATGATGTAGAGGAGTGGAATATTCAGAGGAGGATGTAGAGGAATGGAATATTCAGAGGAGGATGTAGAGGAATGGAATATTCAGAGGATGATGTAGAGGAGTGGAGTATTCAGAGGATGATGTAGAGGAGTGGAATATTCAGAGGATGATGTAGAGGAATGGAATATTCAGAGGATGATGTAGAGGAGTGGAGTATTCAGAGGATGATGTAGAGGAGTGGAATATTCAGAGGATGATGTAGAGGAATGGAATATTCAGAGGAGGATGTACAGGAATGGAATATTCAGAGGATGATGTAGAATAATGGAATATTCAGAGGAGGATGTACAGAAATTGAATATTCAGAGGATGATGTAGAGAAATGGAATATTCAGATGATGTAGAGGAGTGGAATATTCAGAGGAGGGTGTAGAGGGGTGGAGTATTCAGAGGAGGATGTAGAGGAATGGAATATTCAGAGGAGGATGTACAGGAATGGAATTTTCAGAGGATGATGTAGAGGATTGGAATATTCAGAGGAGGATGTAGAGGATTGGAATATTCAGAGGAGGATGTAGAGGAATGGAATATTCAGAGGATGATGTAGAGGAGTGGAGTATTCAGAGGATGATGTAGAGGAGTGGAATATTCAGAGGATGATGTAGAGGAATGGAATATTCAGAGGATGATGTAGAGGAGTGGAGTATTCAGAGGATGATGTCGAGGAGTGGAATATTCAGAGGATGATGTAGAGGAATGGAATATTCAGAGGAGGATGTAGAGGAATCGAATATTCAGAGGAGGATGTACAGGAATGGAATTTTCAGAGGATGATGTAGAGGAATGGAATATTCAGAGGCGGATGTACAGGAATGGAATATTCAGAGGATGATGTAGAGGAATGGAATATTCAGAGGATGATGTAGAGGAGTGGAATATTCAGAGGAGGATGTAGAGGGGTGGAGTATTCAGAGGATGATGTAGAGGAATGGAATATTCAGAGGATGATGTAGAGGAATGGAAAATTCAGAGGATGATGTAGAGGAATGGAATATTCAGAGGAGGATGTACAGGAATGGAATATTCAGAGGAGGATGTACAGGAATGGAATATAGTGTCCTTCATGACCTAGTTCCCTTTATTTTTACTATTTTCTACATTGTAGAATAATAGTGAAGACATCCTTTGGTTTGATGACAGCTTTGCACACTCTTGGCATTCTCTCAACCAGCTTCACGTGGAATGCTTTTCCAACAGTCTTGAAGGAGTTCCCACATATGCTGAGCACTTGTTGGCTGCTATTCCTTCACTCTGCGGTCCAACTCATCCCAAACCATCTCAATTCGGCTTGAGGTCGGGTGATTGTGGAGGCCAGGTCATCTGATGTAGCACACCATCACTCTCCTTCTTGGTCAAATAGCCCTTACACTGCCTGGAGGTGTGTTGGGTCATTGTCCTGTTGAAAAACAAATTATAGTCTCACCAAGCGCAAACCTAGATGGGATGGCGTATTGCTGCAGAATGCTGTGGTAGCCATGCTGGTTAAGTGTGCCTAGAATTCTAAATGAATCACAGACAGTGTCACCAGAAAAGCACCCCCACACCATCACACCTCCTCCTCCATGCTTCACGGTGGGAACCACACTTGTGGAGATCATTCATTCACCTACTCTGCATCTCACAAAGACACACTGATTGGAACCGAAAATCTCAAATTTGGACTCATCAGACAAAAGACAGATTTCCACTGGTCTAATGTTCATTGCTCATTCTTTGGCCCAAGCAAGTCTCATCTTATTATTGGTGTCCTTAAGTAGTGGTTTCTTTGTAGCATAAAGGAAGTGGGGAAAAGATGGGAGGTTGGGATAAACTTGGCCTGGGTGGGTAAGAGAGAGCATGGATGGGAGATGGTGATAAGCTTGGCATGGGGGGCAAGGGTTTTTCTCAATTTCCGCCTGAATGACGTGCCCAAAGTAAACTGCCTGTTGCTCAGGCCTTGAAGCCAGGATATGCATATAATTGGTACCATTGGAAAGAAAACACTTTGAAGTTTGTAATGTAGGATAATATAACACAATAGATATGGTAGGAGAAAATCAGAATAATTGTTTTTTTTGGAGACCATCTTACTAGAATGGCAAGTATACGGTCACATTGAAAATGATCTCCATGGATGCAATTCCTGTGGCTTCCACTGGGTGTGAGCAGTCTATTGTCAAGTTTCAGGCTTGTAACTTCAAAAATGAATAAGAAATATCAGTTTTAGCAGAAGGACCCAGTCTTGGAAATCCGTTTTTGCGCGCGCTATGAAGACAGGACGCACCTGCTAAAATCCTTTCCTATTGAACATGCTTCTTTCCGTAAGAAATATTATAGTTTGATTACATGTTAGGGTATCTGAGGAGTAAATATAAACTTATTTTGACTTGTTGAAACAAAGTTTAGGGGTAGATTTTCGGATTCCTTTCTCTGCATGTTGAATGAGTGGATTACTCAAATCGATGGCGCCAACTAAACTGACATTTTGGGATATAAAGAAGGATTTTATCTAACAAAACGACACTACATGGATGACAAATCAGAGGAAGATTTTCAAAAAGTAAGTGAATATTTAATCGCTATTTGTGAATTTATGAAACCTGTGCCGGTGGAAAAATATTTTGATGTGGGGCGCCGTCCTCAAACAATCTCATGTCATGTTTTTGCTGTAATAGCTACTGTAAATCAGAGAGTGCAGTTAGATTAACAATAATTTAAGCTTTCAACCGATATAAGACACTTATACATACCTAAATGTTTAATATCCATAATTTTTTATGATTATTTATTTTAATTGCGCGCCCTGCAGTTTCACAGGAAGTTGTCCTAGCCCTAAAAGGTTATTAAGGAAGGGAGGGTGGGACAAGCTTGGCTTGGATGGGCAAGGGTGAGTAAAGATGGGAGGTTAGGATAAGCTTGGCTTGGGTGGGGTAAAGGGGGGAGAATAGGGGGGGATTTGGTTTGGGAGAGAGAGAAAGAAGGCATTAATTATATAAATATGTCATATTAATACATTTTTTGTGACTTGCAAACCTGCTGTTAAATGAATAAGAGTTCAGGACAGATTAGGAAAGGATGTCGAATCATTATTATTCTTTGTTTGTCATAATAACTAAGATTCAGTGGTGGCTATTGGTGAGAATGGAGAGGGGCTTTAGATGGTGGATTGGGATGGGGTGACTGGGAGGACATCAGACACTTTTCTGAGGTGTCTGGGGCTCTTCCACTAATCCTATTTCCATCTCTCATTGGACCCACTCTCCCCAAGCAGACCACCACTAGCCATCATACTTGAATTACATTTACAGTGCATTCGGGAAAGAATTCAGACCCCTTGACTTTTTCCACATTTTGTTACAATCCAGCCTTATTTTAAAATTGATTAAATACCTTTTTTCCACATCAATCTACACACAATACCCCATAAAGACAAGCAAAACCATTTTTTAAAAATGTATTAAACATAAAAAACGGAAGTATCACATTTACATAAGACCCTTTACTCAGTACTTGGTTGAAGCACCTTTGGCAGCGATTACAGCCTCAAGTCTTGTTGGGTATGACGCTAAAAGCTTGGCACACCTGTATTTGGGGATATTCTCCCATTCTTCTCTGCAGATCCTTTCAAGCTCTGTCAGGTTGGACAGGGAGTGTCACTGCACATCTATTTTCAGGTTTTTCCAGAGATGTTCCATCAGGTTCTGGCTGGGCCTCTCAAGGACATTCAGTGACTTGTCCCGAAGCCGCTCCTGCGTTGTCTTGGCTGTGTGCTTAGGGTCGTTGTCCTGTTGGAAGGTGAACCTTTGCCCCAGTCTGAGGTCCTGAGCGCTCTGGAGCAGGTTTTCATCAAGGATCTCTCTGTACTTTGCTCAATTCGTCTTTCCCTCGATCCTGACTAGTCTCCCAGTCCCTGACACTGAAAAAACATCCCCACAGCCTGATGCTACCACCACCATGCTTCACCATCGGGATGGTACCAGGTTTCCTTCAGATGTGACACTTGGCATTCAGGCCAAAGAGTTCAACCTGATTTCATCATACCAAAGAATCCTGTTTCTCATGGTCTGAGTCATTTATGTGTCTATTGGCAAACTCTGAGCAGGCTGTCATGTGCTTTTTACTGAGGAGTGGCTTCCATCTGGCCACTCTACCAATAAGGATTGATTGGTGGAGTTCTGCTGAGATGGTTGTCCTTCTGGAAGATTTTCCCATCTCCAGAGAGGAACTCTGGAGCTCTGTCAGAGTGACCATCGGGTTCTTGGTCACCTCCCGACCAAGACCCTTCTCCCCCAATTGCTCAGTTTGGCTGGGCAGCCAGCACGAGGAAGAGTCTTGGTGGTTCCAACTTCTTCCCTTTAAGAATAATTGAGACCACTGTATTCTTGGGGACCTTCAATGCTGCAGAAATATTTTTGTACCCTTCTCCAGATCTGTGCCTCGACACAATCCTGTCTCGGAGCTCTACGGACAATTCCTTCAACCTCCTGGCTTGGTTTTTGATCTGACATGCACTGTCAACTGTGGGACCTTAAATAGACAGGTGTGTGCCTTTCCAAATCATGTCCGATCAATTTAATTTACAATCAAGTTATAGAAACATCTCAAGGATGATCAATGGAAACAGGGTGCAC
This sequence comes from Oncorhynchus keta, assembly GCF_023373465.1. Taxonomy (NCBI): domain Eukaryota; kingdom Metazoa; phylum Chordata; class Actinopteri; order Salmoniformes; family Salmonidae; genus Oncorhynchus; species Oncorhynchus keta. The sequence goes on along the minus strand of NC_068444.1, from coordinate 28,981,039 downwards.
CTGAGCTCAATTTCGAGTCTCATAGCAAAGTGTCTGAATACTTGTGTAAATAAGGTATTTCTGTTTTTTAATTTTAATACATTGCAAATATTTCTAAACACCTATTTTCCCTTTATCATTATGGGGTATTGTGTGTAGATTGATGAGGAAAATTTTTATTTAATCAATTTTAGAATAAGGTTATAACGTAACAAAATATGGAATATGAATACGTTCTGAATGCACTGTATTTAAGGAGGAGCTGGGTTGGAGAGGCTTATGCCGCCACCTATTGTAGTATCAGCTGAGGTGTAGGCATCCTGATAAATAAGAATACACATTTTTCCTTATATCCTAGCTAGCACATGGACCAAGAAGGCCATTTTCTAATGTTGAGAATTGTACCTTAGATGGTGAAAAATACACATTGACTTTGTATATCCCACCATTGGCAAATCTGGTGTTTTTAGACACAAATAAATCTATATGAGATCAAATCCAGACAGAAACTATTATTTTAACAGTTGACCTAAATCATAAATTCGATAAGATTGACATAGGGCTTGATAAAAAAGTCAAACTTTGCGAGCCTCCAAAGAGGCTGAAAAATGTTATTTCTTCAAATAATTTACAGGATTTACCTGGAGATAACTATTCCCAACTTGGAAGTTTACATACACTTTAGCCATTTACATTTAAACTCAGCTTCACAATTCCTGACATTTAATCCAAGTAAAAACTCCCTGTTTTAGGTCAGTTTGGATCACCACTTTATTTTAAGAATGTAAAATGTCAAAATAATAGTAGAGAGATGTCACGCCCTGGCCATAGAGAGGCTTTTATTCTCTATTTTGGTTAGGCCAGGGTGTGACTAGGATGGTTATTCTATGTTCATTTTCTATGTTTGGTATTTCTTTGTTGTTTGGCCGGGTGTGGTTCTCAATCAGAGGCAGCTGTCTATCGTTGTCTCTGATTGAGAACCATACTTAGGTAGCCTTTTAGCACCTGTGTTTTGTGGGTAGTTGTTTTCTGTTTTGTGTCTTTCTGCACCAGACAGAACTGTTTCGGTTTTTGGTCATTCGGTTAATCAGTGTTCAGTTCCAATAATAAAGATGAACACGTACCACGCGTCACCTTGGTCCTCCACTCCTTCCAACAGCCGTTACAAGACAATGATTTATTTTAGCTTGTATTTCTTTCATCACACTCCCAGTGGGTGTTAGTATTTGTATTAGTTAATTAGTATTTGGTAGCATTGCCTTTAAATTGTTTAACTTGGGTCAAACGTTTCGGGTAGCCTTCCACAAGCTTCCCACAATAAGTTGGGTGAATTTTGGCCCGTTTCCCTTGACAGAGCTGGTGTAACTGAGTCAGGTTTGTAGGCCTCCTTGCTGGCACACGCTTTTTCAGTTCTGCCCACACATTTACTATAGGATTGAGGTCAGGGCTTTGCGATGGCCACTCTAATACCTTGACTTTGTTGTCCTTAATTGTCCTCCATTTTGCCACACCTTTGGAATTGTCCATTTGGAAGACCCATTTGCAACCAAGCTTTAACTTCCTCACTGATATCTTGAGATGTATCCACATAATTTTGCTATCTCATGATGCCATCTATTTTGTGAAGTGGACCAGTCTCTCAAGTGCACCCCCACAACATGATGCTGCCACCCCCGTGCTTCACGGTTGGGATGGTGTTCTTCGGCTTGCAAGCTTCCCCCTTTTTCCTCCAAACATAACGATGATCATTATGGCCAAACAGTTCTATTTTTGTTTCATCAGACCAGAGGACATTTCTCAAAAAAGTACGATCTTTGTCCCCATGTGAGACGAATGCGTCTCCTTCCTGAGCGGTATGGCGGCTGCATGGTCCCATGGTGTTTATACTTGCGTACTATTGTTTGTACAGATGAAAGTGGTACCTTCAGGCTTTTGGAAATTTCTCCCAACGATGAACCGGACTTGTGGAGGTCTACAATTTGTTTACTGAGGTATTGGCTGATTTCTTTTGATTTTCCCATGATGTCAAGCAAAGAGGCACTGAGTTTGAAGGTAGCCCTTGAAATACATCCACAGGTACACCTCCAATTGACTCAAATTATGTCAATTAGCCTATCAGAAGCTTCTAAAGCCATGACATAATTTTCTGGAATTTTCCAAGCTGTTTAAAGGCACAGTCAGCTTAATGTGTGTTAACTTCTGATCCACTGGAATTGTGATAGAGTGAAATAATCTGTCTGTAAACAATTGTTGGAAAAATTACTTGTGTCATGCACAAAGTAGATGTCCTAACCGACTTGCCAAAACTATAGTTTGTTAACAAGAAATGTGTGGAGTGGTTGAAAAAACAGTTTTAATGACTCCAACCTAAGTGTATCATTCTCCCCCTGAACAAGGCTGTTCCTAGGCTGTCATTGAAAATAATAATTTGTTCTTAACTGACGTGCCTGATAAGATAAATAAAAAAATAAATTACACCAGTAGAAAATACACTTAGTGACAGAATTTGGATAATGAAAAGAATGCTTCTTCTGGACCTGAAATGAATTAAACATGAGAAAAAAATTAAACTATTTACTTGACACACAGTGTCATTACACTTTATGACACTGTCAAAAAGCATTATGACCATCATAATCATATAAGCTAGATAGTCCTATCACATATATGTCCTCATGTCAGTCATCAGTCACAAAGAGGGTGTCTTGTCCTGCTCCTGATATCTGCTCCTGCATTCATCCCAGTCATCAGCAACAGAGCATTGGGGTAGGTGCATGTCTGACATCAATGTGTGTGCAATTACAATTTAATATGGTCAATTAAGAAATATATATAATACATAAACATACTGTTGACATAGGCTATGGTGTAATGAAATGTTTTGCCTTGTGCGGTAGATTTTGTGGGTTTTGACACTTATGTACAGTAGGTGTCATAACCAGCCGTAAAATAACACAATTCATATATGTCACAACAGGTCTAAATATATGTGTCATGACAGTGCCATAACTATATTATAATAGGTTATGAAAAGTTATGTCAGCTGTTATGACATATGACTTGGTTATGACCATGTTAGAACGTGCTATGACGCTGGGTGTCAAGTAAAGTGTTACTAAAAAAAAAAACGTTACAGTTTCTAATTGACATAGAGGACAGGGGAAACCCGACCCCTGATATAATCTGGGATGCCTTTAAGGGGTACAGTACATTAAAGTGTAATGTAATGTAATGTTAAAGGGATGATAATCTCATACTCATCAAAGCTAAATTATTTAGACATATTTATTGAAGAAAAAGCAGATTAAAAAAATCTTTACAAGGTAAAAAAGAAAATAACGTATCTGAACTGAAGCTGGAGTACGATCTTTCACTTCTGACGAGAGCCAACAATTACAAGTTAAACTCAAATAAAGCATATTACTTAATGGCAAATTAACATGGTAAATATCTTTCAGCTCTCACAAAACAAATACACGCTAAACAAGCTATAATTTTAAAAGATAAAAGATACAAATGCAGTAATTAGAAATAACAATGTGATTAATGACAATATTTAAATATTTAAACAACAGTTAGATGGACCCTATAGCCTTCTTGGACTCAACAACCCTGAAGCAATTATCAGCAGAAAAAAATGATCACTGAAAACAGAGATCACGCAAAATGAAATATTGGATACTGTTAAAACCTCTCAAAAGCCAGAGAAAATGAGTGCCAAATTCAAATAAATTACTATGAAAATCAAACTTTCATGAAATCACACATGCAAGATAGCAAATGAAAGCTACACTTGTTGTGAATCCAGTCAACATGTCAGATTTCAAAAAGGCTTTTCGGCGAAAGCAAACAATGCTATTATCTGAGGATGGCACCATAGTAAACAAAGAGAGAAAAGCATATTTCAATCCTGCAGGTGTGACACAAAACACAGAAATAAAAATAGAATTCATGCCTTACCTTTGACGAGCTTCTTTTGTTGGCACTCCAATATGTCCCATAAACATCACAAATGGTCCTTTTGTTCTATTAATTCCGTCGATATATATCCAAAATGTAAATTTATTTGGCGCGTTTGATCCAGAAAAACACCGGTTCAAACTTTAAAATATCTCAAAAGTTACCTGTAAACTTTGCCAAAACATTTCAAAGTACTTTTGTAATAACACTTTAGGTATTTCGTTACATTAAATAATAGATCAAATTGAAGATGGGATGATCTGTGTTCAATACAGGAGGAAAACAAACTGTAGCTAGCTTTCTGGTCATGCGCCTCTATCTAACATTACACTTCAAGTTACCCTCGTTCTGGATGGCCGTACTTCTTCATTACACAAAGGAAAAACCTCAACCAATTTCTAAAGACTGTTGACATCCAGTGGAAGCGATAGGAACTGCAAGAAGGTCCCTTAGAAATCTGGATTCCCAATGAAAGAGCATTGAAAAGAGAGTGACCTCAAAAAAAAAACCTGAATGGTTTATACTCAGAGTTTCTCCTGCTAATTAAGTTATGTTATACTGACAGACATGATTCAAACAGTTTTAGAAACTGAGTGTTTTCTATCCAAATCTACTAATAATATGCATATCTTATCTTCTGGGGATGAGTAGCAGGCAGTTGAATTTGCACATGCATTTCATCCGAACGTGAAAATACTGACCCCTGTCACCAAGAAGTTTTAAAAACAAAGAAGTCTATTCAACATTTTGGGACAAAGTAGCGCCCCTATTTATACAAATGACAACGTCACTCAATTCAGTACTTCCTAGTTCCATATCTCAAACAGTTATTTCAGTTATATTAAAACCTGGAAAATCTGGAGAGTACCCTATTGATTATAGACCCATAAGTTGAATAAATTGTGACAATAAAATAATAACAAAGCTTATAAGCAATAGAATGGCAAAAGTCTGATCAGACATGATACATATCAATCAAACAGGGTGTATTAAACATAGACACTTACAAACAAATACAAGAACACGTTTCAGTTTAGTATAATACAAAAATAAATCTAGATTTATAAATAATGGCTGTTGATGCTGAAAAGGCTTTCGACCATCTTGATTTGCCTTTTCTATTAAAAGCTTTGGAAGCTTTCAACTTTCCAGCTGAAATAATAAATGTAATAAAAATAATATATAAATGTCAGCAAGCAAAAATATACACAAATAAAGCAGTATCTGATGAAATTGCTTTAGAAAGGGGGCACAAGACAGGGATGTCCCCTCTCCCCCCTCCTGTTTGCATTGGCAACTAAAACGCATGCAGAAAGAATTAGACAGGACCCAAACATATCAGTATTGGTGAACATGAAAATAAACTAAACTTATTTGCAGATGATCTCCTGACGTGTCTGACCAATATTGAAATCTCCCAATCTTAGGATATAAAATTAATGTGGAAAAAATGAAATAATGGCATTAGGAAAAATAGAAAGAATAATTCATGATCTATAGCAATACTTTAAGTGGATCACAAAAAAAATGAAATACTTAGGATGCTTAATGAGTGACAACAAATAACAAATATATAAAGATAACGTTTTTCCATTACTCAACCAGATGAAAGCAGATCTTTTTTTCAATAATTATTTATTACAAAAAACACAAGGAAGGGGTAACATTGAAGTATTAGAACATGAAGGACAAACAATACAGCATCAAGACACTATCAAACATGTATCAGTCTTTCCGCAACAGAGCATTCCTTATGTGTGAGGGTGTGTGTGCATGATAGTGATATAAAATATATGTCATAGTTTCCTTTTTCATGATCACAATCTTGTGAAACCCGAACCCTCCAAGATCCCCCCACAGTTACCCAATAGCTGTGTCTCAACCATTCAAGACCCCTCCCACAGCCCCCCCCCCCCGGGAGAAAAAAATACAAAAATAAAATGAATTCCATTCCCCACCCCCAAGAACCCCCCAATGCACCAACAACCAAGATAATGAACTAAAAAGGAAAAGACAAGAAAACAGCAAACAACAATGCAAAACAAATACCATAAAAATACATTTTAAACAAAGGACATCTAGGACAACTGAAATCATAACAGCAATGCCTACTTTATATGTTTGTGTGCATGTCTGGCACTATTACATTATGTGTGTATTCTTGTATGTGTTTATTTGAATGAGAGTGTGTGTATATGCATGTGTACACCACCTGCACGGCATCAGCCTCAGGCAAACCGGCATTAGTTGTAAAAACACGGCCACTTAGTGTCATTCAAATATACTTTTACTATGTTTTATTTTGACTTTTTTTCCCTTTATCTTTTGACCATCATTCTCTCTCTCACACACAGCAACTCCACTCCCACTTGTCTCCAATTCCACATCCCAACCCTCAGCTTCCCTCAGCCCATCCCATCTATCTCTGTTGGCCACCCACTTCGTGTTTCTACGCAACACATATCTTTCAACTATGCTATGATGTTTAACGTATCATTTCAATCTATCTAATCAAATAGAATCTACAGATTGCGTGTTGAAGATAAATACTTTTACTAAGAGTATTAGTATATTAGTAATTGACTGACCCGGTCTCTCCAGATCTCCTAACAGTACTATTTCTAGGGTCAATTTTAGATCAATGCTATGCATTTTCAGCCATTCCTGAACCTGATACCAGAAACAGGCTACCTGAGGGCAATATCAGAATAAATGGTCTATTGATTCTGTATCCTCACAACAAAATCTGCAGAGCTTTGATGATTTTATGCCTCAAATATTCAACATTTTGTTGGTGGCAAGAATTCTATATAATAATTTTAGCTGAAAAGCACGAAGTCTTGAATCTTGCGTTGTTTTATATGTCAACTCATACACCCTGTACCATGGAATCGGTACATCAAAAATCTCTCCCTAACTATTTTATTATCTGTATGGCACAGTTGTCAACATCCTGGTCCTCAAATGAAACTGGTATACTTTCCTATTTATGCTATTTTTATTCCTCTGCCAGTTTTGATCCTTTATATTGGGCAGACAGACCAGTTCCCTACCTCCTCCCGCTGCCACCTGCCTCCTCCATTTTTGGGGCAATGCTGTAATCAATTGATTGTACTCTTGGATTGAGCAGACCTTCCCGTCCAATTATGATAACTCCATGAAGGACATAACTCTACCATTACAATTTACAATATAATTTAAGAACAAAATACCCTTATCAAACATCTTTCCCATATATACAGGTATATTATCAACCAGCACATTTGAGTTCAGCCGTAATATTTGTTGTAATATTTGTTCTGTCTTTTCAGGGGGATGAAACTGAAATTGTAGCCAGCTGTAACGGCGTTCGTCTGTTGAAAGAGAGTCGGACCAAAATGCGGCGTGGTGGTTACTCATGTTCTTTAATGAAAATGAACGATACATGAAATAACTAAATATGCAAAACAACAAACGAAACGCGAAACCCTATACAGATTATCTTGTGACAACAAACACAGAAAAAGGAACAATCACCCACAAAACACACAGTGAAACCTAGGCTACCTAAATATGGTTCCCAATCAGAGACAACGAGAATCACCTGACTCTGATTGAGAACCGCCTCAGGCAGCCAAGCCTATGCTAGACACCCCTACTCAGCCGCAATCCCAATGCCTACTAAAACCCCAATACAAAACACAACAAAATATAAACCCATGTCACACCCTGGCCTGACCAAATAAATAACGAAAACACAAAATACTAAGACCAAGGCGTGACACCAGCTCTGCAATGCTTGTTTGAAAAAGACAGATACTTTGAAAAAAGTATAATTTTCAATTCATCGAAACTGAGACATGGCAATCTGCACAAAGACAAAAAGGCAATTTTTAAACAATGGATAAGCTTTTCTTATTAATTTACTTGAGAACCATTTAGGGTTCAAATAAAAAATTGAATGAGTGAAGCTTTTAGAGAGAGGTTTAGTGCTTTTATATTTAACAATCTCAAACCACCCAATTCATATTCATTATATAGATAGGCTCGCTTTATGTTGTCTGGTTTAGCGTCCCAGATAAAGATAAATATTTTTTGCTCATATGATTTGAAAAACAAATCATCAGGAGGAGTCAGCACCATAAGTACAGTGGGGCAAAAAAATATTCAGTCAGCCACCAATTGTGCAAGTTCTCCCACTTAAAAAGATGAGAGAGGCCTGTAATTTTCATCATAAGTACACTTCAACTATGACAGACAAAATGAGAAAGAAAAATCCATAAAATCACATTGTAGGATTTTTAATGATTTTACTTGCAAATTATGGTGGAAAATAAGTATTTGGTCACCTACAAACAAGCAAGATTTCTGGCTCTCACAGACCTGTAACTTCTTCTTTAAGAGGCTCCTCTGTCCTCCACTCGTTACCTGTATTAATGGCACCTGTTTGAACTTGTTATCAGTATAAAAGACACCTGTCCACAACCTCAAACAGTCACACTTCAAACTCCACTATGGCCAAGACCAAAGAGCTGTCGAAGGACACCAGAAAGAAAATTGTAGACCTGCACCAGGCTGGGAAGACTGAATCTGCAATAGGTAAGCAGCTTGGTTTGAAGAAATCAACTGTGGGAGCAATTATTAGGAAATGGAAGACATATAAGACCACTGATAATCTCCCTCGATCTGGGGCTCCACGCAAGATCTCACCCCGTGGGGTCTTAAATGATCACAAGAACGGTGAGCAAAAATCCCAGAAACACACGGGGGGACCTAGTGAATGACCTGCAGAGAGCTGGGAGCAAAGTAACAAAGCCTACCATCAGTAACACACTACGCCGCCAGGGACTCAAATCCTGCAGTGCCAGACGTGTCCCCCTGCTTAAGCCAGTACATGTCCAGGCCCGTCTGAAGTTTGCAAGAGAGCATTTGGATGATCCAAAAGAAGATTTGGAGAATGTCATATGGTCAGAATAACTTTTTGGTATAAACTCAACTCGTCGTGTTTGGGGACAAAGAATGCTGAGTTGCATCCAAAGAACACCATACCTACTGTGAAGCATGGGGGTGGAAACATCATGCTTTGGGGCTGTTTTTCTTCAAAGGGACCAGGACGACTGATCCGTGTAAAGGAAATAATGAATGGGGCCATGTATCGTGAGAGTTTGAATGAAAACCTCCTTCCATCAGCAAGGTCATTGAAGATGAAACGTGGCTGGGTCTTTCAGCATGACAATGATCCCAAACACACTGCCCGGGCAACGAAGGAGTGGCTTCGTAAGAAGCATTTCAAGGTCCTGGAGTTGCCTAGCCAGTCTCTAGATCTCAACCCCATAGAAAATCTTTGGAGGGAGTTGAAAGTCTGTGTTGCCCAGCAACAGCCCCAAAACATCACTGCTCTGGAGGAGACCTGAATGGAGGAATGGGCCAAAATACCAGCAACAGTGTGTGAAAATCTTGTGAAGACTTGCAGAAAACGTTTGACCTCTGTCATTGCCAACAAAGGTGTCACGCCCTGGTCGAAGTATTTTGTATTTTTCTTTATGTATTTGGTCAGGCCAGGGTGTGACATGGGTTTTTGTATGTGGTGTGTAGCTTAGTGGGATTGTAGCTTAGTGGGGTGTTCTAGGAGAGTCTATGGCTGTCTGAAGTGGTTCTCAATCAGAGGCAGGTGTTTATCGTTGTCTCTGATTGGGAACCATATTTAGGCAGCCATATTCTTTGGTTGTATTGTGGGTGATTGTCCTGAGTGTCTTGATGTCCTTGTTCGATGTTAGTTGACACAAGTATAGGCTGTTTTCGGTTTTCGTTTCGTTTATTTGTTTTGTAGTGCATGGATTGATTCGTGTTACGTTGTTTAAATAAACATGGATCGCAATCGACACGCTGCAGTTTGGTCCGACTCTCCGTCACCATATGAAAACCGTGACAAAAGGGTATATAACAAAGTATTGAGATAAACTTTTGTTATTGACCAAATACTTATTTTCCACCATAATTTGCAAATAAATTCATTAAAAAGCCTACAATGTGATTTTCTGGATTTTTTTTTCTCTTTTCGTCTGTCATAGTTGAAGTGTACCTACGATGAAAATTACAAGCCTCTCTCATCTTTGTAAGTGTGAGAACTTGCACAATTGGTGGCTGACTGAATACTTTTTTGCCCCACTGTAAGTGAGTCAACTGAGATATGACTAAGGAGTTAATCAGGGTAATTCTTCCATAAATAGACAGGTATTTACCTGTCCGTGGTTGCAGGATCTTGTCTATTTTTACAAGTTTTCTATTTAAATTCATTGTGGAGAGCTTATTTATATATTTTGTGATATGAATACCAAGTATGTCTACTTCACCATCAGCCCATTTTATAGGTAAGCTGCAAGGTAATGTAAAAGTTGTATTTTCTAAGGATCCAATACGTAATATTGTACACTTATCATAATTAGGTTTTAGTCCAGAGAGTACAGAAAAGTTATCTAGATCTTTAATGAGACATTGCAGGGATCTAGCTTGCCGACTTAACATAAAACTTGAGTCATCGGTATACATGGACACCTTTGTTTTTAAGTCTTGGATTTCCAGTCCTCTAATGTTGTTATTGGATATGATTTTAATAGCTAGCATTTCGATGGCCATAACGAATAGATATGGTGACAGCAGACACCCTTGTTACTCCTTTTGACAATTCAAAACTCTCTGAGAAGTAGCCGTTATTTACTATTTTACACCTGGGGTTGCTATACATTTTTTTTTTTACCCATTTCATAAGAGAATTAACAAAATTGAACAAATCCAGGCATTTATAAATAAAATCCAGTCTTACTTTATCAAATGCCTTTTCAAAGTCCACTATAAATACCATTCCTTGCTTCTTATATGTTTTTTATTTTTATTTAACCTTTATTTAACTAGGCAAGTCAGTTAAGAACAAATTCTTATTTTCAATGACGGCCTAGGAACAGTGGGTTAACTGCCTGTTCAGGGGCAGAATGACAGATTTGTACCTTGTCAGCTCGGGGTTTGAATTTGCAACCTTCCGGTTACTAGTCCAACGCTCTAACCACGAGGCTACCCTGCCGCCCCATGTTTCATGATGTTCTATTATTTCTAGTAGTTGTTGTATATTATCTCCAATGTATTGTCCATGTAAAAAACCTGTCTGATCATGATGAACAATACCTGGTAAAACCCTTTTAATTCTGAGTGCTATGCATTTTGCTAGTATTTTTGCATCACAACATTGAAGTGTAAGGGGCCTCCAGTTTTTTAGATAGACCGGGTCTTTATATTTGCCATCTGGGTCTTGTTTTAATAATAGAGAAATCAGACTTTCCTGCTCAGTACCTGACAGACTACCATTTGTATAGGAGTAGTTAAAAAAATCTAACAATGAGGGGCCTCCCGGGTGGCGCAGTGGTTAAGGGTGCTGCACTGCTGCACCAGCTGTGCCACCAGAGACTCAGGGCGGGTGGCTTCCGGGTTGGATGCGCGCTGTGTTAAGAAGCAGTGCGGCTTGGTTGGGTTGTGTATGGGAGGACGCATGACTTTCAACCTTCGTCTCTCCCGAGCCCGTACGGGTGTTGTACTGATGAGACAAAATAGTAGCTACTAACAATTGGATACCAAGAAATTGGGGAGAAAAAAGGGGGTTAATTTGTTAATTTTCCATTTTTTATATTGTTTGGAAAGAATTCCTTAATCTTCATTCAGTGGGAGAGGATGATATGGAAAAGAGAACATCTGCCTAAAATAATTAGATTCCTCTTTTAATATATAATTCGGAGAATCATAGATGACAGTCTGCAGTAACGAGTTTGTGCAAATTCTTTTTGTTAGCGTTCCTGTATTGGAGATTCAGGAAGAATTTTGTGCATTTTTCTCCATATTCCATCCAGTTTGCTTTATTTTTGTAATAGATTACATTAGATCGTTCTTGAATAAGTTCCTCAAGTTCTTTTTGTTTTTCCTCTAACTTATTTTGTATCTCTGTAGTATAATTGTTATTGCTGTCTACCTGTACTATTAGTTTATGAGTTTCCCTTGTTAGTCTTGTTTCTTTAGCCAGAAACTGCTTTTTGATTATTGATGATTTTGACCATAATTAGTGCTTGTAAAATTACTGCCATCAAAGGTATTATGAAGGTCAAAACTAGAGCTTTCAAATGTCTGATATTTAGAATTCAAGAAATAGGTTCTAGCAATATTTTTTTTATACGTTTGCCTGTGAGCCAATGCCACAGATGTTAGAAAATTGAGACTAATTATGTGTGTAACAAATCTGAGTAGGTTGATGTGTATGATATTGGATATGATATAATGAGAGTGTGTATGATATCTGTATAAGAGTAAGACTATAATTTGTGGTGTCCAAATAAATAATAACTCTGCCAATTTGCATGTTTGAGTGTTTATGTGTGTAACATGTAGTGCTTATAGCCTTAATATTCATAATTGTAATCCATATCGTATCACCATCATAGTTGCATCATAATTACCTTTAACATAATTGAAAAAGACATCCCAGCATTTCCATAGCAATTGACATTTCACATGATCATGAAAGAGACCTTGCATTACTCTAGAGAAGGCTTCACTACAGTACAAATGTATTCCGTACAATATGTTATTCCCCAATGCCCCTATTTTGATATCTTCCCCTTGCTTGTTGTTAACATATATAAACTTGTAGACAAATACATAAAAAAGATAGGCAAACAATAAACACATTAATTTATAAAACAGTTCTAGAATATAGAGATGAAGGTGAGAAGAGGAGAGAAAAGAGAGAGAGAGTGAGAAAAGAGATCGAGATTAGGTGTGTGTGTGTGTGTGTGTGTGTGTGTGTGTGTGTGTGTGTGTGTGTGTGTGTGTGTGTGTGTGTGTGTGTGTGTGTGTGTGTGTGTGTGTGTGTGTGTGTGTGTGTGTGTGTGTGTGTGTGTGTGTGTGTGTGTGTGTGTGTGTGTGTGTGTGTGTGTGTGTGTGTGTGTGTGTGTGTGTGTGTGTGTGTGTGTGCGTGTGTGTTCATATCCACTTCATAATGTTCAGATATTGTAAACAGTTCACATACCTTCTTTGTTTTCGTAACCTGAAGTCCCTGTAGAATTTAGTACAGCCACGGTGTTATAGAGCTGTCTCGGAATAGCTGTCCATCTATAAAGAGTTTGTCCACAATGATAAAGGCTCGCCTACCATCCATCCTTTGTTGTCTTTGTACGGATACTGTCTCTTACGACATTCGTTTATCTCCCTTGGAAATTGGTCATTGAGACCGAATATAGTCCCTTTAAGCTCCCTTCCTCTGCTTTAAATCAGCAGATCTGAAAGCAGATCTAATTAAATGGAAAATCTTCCCATAAATCTTACAGGTAGAATAAACCTCTTCAGAATGGCATGGCTCCCAAAGTAATATCAATTACCCCACAGAAGACATTCTTTAAAAAAGTATACTTGATCTTAACAGACTTTCTATGGACAAATACAATTCCTAGAATAAAAAGGAAAGTTATACATCTTCCTAAGTCTAAGAGGGGTTTAAACATTCCAGACTTGTAATTGTATGAACTCGCTACCTAAGACTTATCTTGCAACATATACAGTTGAAGTCGAAAGTTTACATACACCTTAGCCAAATACATTTAAACTCAGTTTTTCACAATTCCTGACAATTCATCCTAGTAAAAATTCCCTGTCTTAGGTCAGTTAGGATCACCACTTTATTTTAAGAATGTGAAATGTCAGAACAATAGTAGAGAGAATGATTTATTTCAGCTTTTACACATTCCCAGTGTGTCGGAAGTTTACATACTCAATTAGTATTTGGCAGCATTGCCTTTAAATTGTTTAACTTGGGTCAAACATTTCGGGTAACCTTCCACAAGCGTCCCACAATAATTTGTGTGAATTTTGGCCCATTCTTCCTGACAGAGCTGGTGTAACTGAGTCAGGTTTGTAGGCCTCCTTGCTCACACGTTTTTTTAGATTCTGCCCACAAATTTTTTATAGGATTGAGGTCAGGGCTTTCTGATGGCCACTCCAATACCTTGGCTTTGTTGTCCTTAAGCCATTTTGCCACAACTTTGGAAGTATGCTTGGGGTCATTGTCCATTTGGAAGACCCATTTGCAACCAAGCTTTAACTTCCCGACTGATGTCTTGCGATGTTGCTTCAATATATCCACATAATTTTCCTCCCTCATGATGCCATCTATTTTATGAAGTGCACCAGTCCCTCCTGCAGCAAAGCACCCTCACAACATGATGCTGCCACCCCCATGCTTCATGGTTGGGATGGTGTTCTTTGGCTTGCAAGCCTCCCCCTTTTTCCTCCAAACATGGTCATTACATGGTCACAACGATGGTCATTATGGCCAAACAGATGTATTTTTGTTTCTTCAGACTAGAGGACATTTCTCCAAAATGTACAATCTTTGTTCCCCTGTGCAGTTGCAAACCGTAGTCTGCCTTTTTTTATGGTGACTTTGGAGCAGTTCTTGCTAAGTGGCCTTTCAGGTTAGGTCGATATAGGACTCATTTTACTGTGTATATAAATACTTTTGTACCTGTTTCCATCTTCAAAAGGTCCTTTGCTGTTATTCTGGGATTGATTTGCACTTGGCTGAGGTCTTGACTGATTTTCCCATGATGTCAAGCAAAGAGGCACTGGGTTTGAAGGTAGGCCTTGAAATACATTCACAGGTACACCTCCAATTGACTCAAATGATGTCAATTAGCCTATCAGAAGCTTCTAAAGCCATGACATAATTTTCTGGAATTTTCTAAGCTGTTTAAAGGCACAGTCAACTTTGTGTATGTAAACTTCTGACCTACTGGAATTATGATACAGTGAATTATAAGTGAAATAATCTGTTTGTAAACAATTGTTGGAAAAATTACTTGTGTTGTGCACAAAGTAGATTTCCTAACCGACTTGCCAAAACTATAGTGTGGTGTGGTTGAAAAACGAGTTTGACTCCAACCTAAGTGCATGTAAACTTCCGACTTCAACTGTAGTTACATTTTTATTTATATATATTTTAGTAGTTGAGAACAAGTTCTCATTTACAACTGCGACCTGGCCAAGATAAAGCAAAGCAGTGCGACACAAACAACAACAATAAACAAACATACAGTCAATAATACAATAGAGAAAGTCTATATACAGTGTGTGCAAATGAGGTAGGATAAGGGGGGGTGAGGCAATATATAGGCCATAGTGGCGAAATTATTACAATATGGCAAGTTAAACACTGGGGTGATAGATGTGCAGCAGATGAGTGTGCAAGAAGCGGTACTGGGGTGCAAAGGAGCAAAATAAATAAAATAAATAACAATATGGTGATGAGGTAGTTGGATGGACTATTTACAGATTGGCTATGTACAGGTGCAGTGATCTGTGAGCTACTCTGACAGCTAGTGCTTAAAGCTAGTGAGGGAGATATGAGTCTCCAGCTTCAGTGATTTTTGCAGTTTTGTTCCAGTCATTGGCAGCAGAGAACTGGAAGGAAAGGCGGCCGAAGGAGGAATATGCTTTGGGGGTGACCAGTGAAATATACCTGCTGGAGCACGTGCTGCTTGTGGGCACTGCTATGGTTACCAGTGAGCTGAGATAAGGCGGGGCTTTACCTAGCAATGACTTATAGATGACCTGGAGCCAGTGGGTTTGGCGCTAAAGAGGAACTAAAGAGGAACAATGGGTACATGCTGAAACTGTGCATACTCATCCCCAAAATCTCTTTACGTGTCTATTTTTAAAGGATGAAACTAAGAACATGAATTACTTCATAGTTAAGACACTACTTCGGTCCTGCCAAAGTTAAGACACTATTTCGGCCCTGCCATGACCGAGGGGTGGAAAGTAGATCCGCACCCACGTTGAGAGATCTGGGAAGATAAGTCGCCCTGTGCGACAGGGAATACGCACTGCTCCATACGAGCACATTCTCATTTACAGCAACGACCTGGGGAATAGTTACAGGGGAGAAGGGATGAATGCTGGGGGTGATTAGGTGACCGTGATGGTATAAGGGACAGCTTGGGAATTTAGCCAGGACACCGGGGTTAACACCCGTACTCTTATGATAAGTGCCATGGGATCTTTAGTGACCACAGAGAGTCAGGACACCCATTTAACGTCCCATCCGAAAGACGGCACCCTACACAGTGCAGTGCCAATCACTGCCCTGGGGCATTGGGATATTTTTTTAGACTTGAGGAAAGAGTGCCTCCTACTGGCCCTCCAACACCACTTCCAGTAGGACCGACCAGGACAAACTCTGCTTAGCTTCAGAAGCAAGCCAGGTTGGTATGCTGCTGACTGGGCTCTGACAGTTCAGGCCTCATGAGGCTCTGACAGTTCAGGCTTCTCGGGTAAGAGAAGCCTGGAGCTCTTGGGCTGCCGTGGGCCTCCTAGTTTGGTACCATCTGAGCCTGCATGGGCGTGATTGTACATCCCCATAGTATGTTATATCGAATGACAGTTATGAATATAACTCCTGTTCCCTGAAGAAGGGAATGAGGTATAAAATATTTTGGCTTCACACCGTCATGGGGTTTGGGCTTGCTGAAGAGCGGTATTGAATTGAGGAAATGGATGCAAGCCCCGGTATTATAGCCAGGAAGGCGAGGCTCCCGAGGGTGGGCTCGGCATCCATTGGCCCGTTGGGCTTGATTTCAGTTTGCTTCAGGTGAATAGGATTGGTCGTTGGCTCCCCATAGTATGTTATACCTCGTTCCCTCCTTCAGGGAACAGTAGTTATATAGTCATAACTGTACGTTTTGTTAATTGTGCATCATTTGGCATAGTTGAGTGGTCCCATTTACTGTAGGTTGGTTGAATGCTAAAACTGAAGGAAGGCTCATGGATACAGTGTATGACATGACTGATGAACACCACTTTTTGTCACCCTGACCTTTCATCCTTTTCAAACACTCAACAAATAAAAGATCTAACTAAAGTGGAGCCGAGCTGTGCCGCACCGCCTGCCATCTCTCTCAACTGTATATACATTTATTCAGCCATTTTGTGTTTGCGGCTGACAATGAGGATGGGAGCTGGTCAAGTTGACACTGCAGGACAGGCAGACAGACAGCTAGAGAAATAAAGAAGGGCCCTTGGCAACAAGCTGTGCTATACTACCTGCACTGCTCTCTCTTTCTGTCTCTGAGTGGGAGAGAAATGAGAGGAGCTGAGAGGAGAGAAATTAGATGCACAGTCAGCAGCCAGGTAAATGGGATGGGGGAGACGGGCGAAGGGGGCAGAGGGAGAAGGGGGAGGACAGTGGATGGCAAGGGGAGAAGGGGGAGGACAGTGGATGGTAGTAGAGACAGGGGGCCTCCTGAGGTGAGCTATGCTGTAGTTAGTTAGTAGAGCCCTGAAGAAGCCAAGAAGCTATTCCCGCTGGAGGGTGGTGGGTGTATGATAGAGGATATAGCTGCTCTGACTGGCTTCATATATCATGCTGTTAAGGGTATTGGCCAAATCTCAAACCTAATGCGTTCATATGTCTCTCTCTTCTCTCTCAATTTCCATCTCTCTCTTGTTCTCACTTTCCTCCTCACTCTCTTTCCACCTTTCTCTATCTCACTCTCTCTCCTGCTGCTTCTCGCTTTCATTCTCGTTCTCGCTCTCTCTCTTTCTCTGCTCCTTTTATCTCTTAATTACTTTTGGGCCCCATCCAAAACTGCATTTGGTGTGTCTCTATTTTAGCTTTGCTGTCATCCTTCTTTGATTTACAATGAAGGAGCAGTGATTTAACTCTTCACTTTTCACAAACGTGTTTGTTAAACAGAAAGGAGTATAAATACTGAGACTAGAAATGTTTTCTAATCACAAGGATGTTTATAAGGGCCTCCACACACAACATAATAAATATGCTCAACTTTTCATGGGTAGTCTGAGCTAATCATGATAACCTGCAGACCATACTATTTACCAAGAGAGAATTCATCAATATTTTTCATAGCTATCTATTTACCGTCACAAACCGATGCTTGCACTAATACCGCACTCAACGAGATGTATAGGGCCATAATAAGCAAACAAGAAAATGCACATTCAGAGGTTGCGTTTCTCATGGCCAGTGATTTTAATACAGGGAAAGTGAAATCCGTTTTAACAAATTTTTAGCAGCACGTCACATGTACAAGTAGAGGCGACAGAACTCTAGATCACCTTTACTCCACACACAGAAACACCCTCCCTTTGGCAAATCAGACCATAACTCTATCCTACTGTTTCCTGCTAAACAAGACTGCTAAATAACTAATCAAATGGCTACCCAGACTTGACCCTTTTTTCCACTAACTCTCTTGCACTGACACTACCAACATGCTCACACATACTTACACTGACACCCCAACACACTCAAACACACACACACAGCTGCTACTGTCTATCGTCTATCCTGTTGCCTCGTCACTTTACCCCTGTCTATATATACACATAGCTACCTCAATTACCTCGTACCCCTGCACATAAACTCTGTACTTATACCCCCTGTATATAGCTATGTTATTTCTGCTCGTTATTGTTATTCACTGTGTATTTGTTCCTCATGCCACTATTTCTATTTTTTATTCTTTATCTTTGCATTGTTGGAAAAGGACCCATAAGTAAGCATTTCACTGTTAGTCTACACCTGCTGTTTACAAAACAGGTGACAGTTAAAATTTGATTTGATTTTGTCCGTGTTGATTTTGTTCGAGAGCATCTAAAAGCAGCCTTTATAAAGTGCACCAAAAGTGGTTCTAAATTACTTGACACATGATAAGATTTTACTGGAAAGTCAGCAATGACTATACTTTGATTAGGTTTCACTGACAATGTCAATCACTGTTGGAAAAGGTTGATTGTATAATTAAATGTGTTTTAAAGAATGCATACCATTGATCCTAACATCTGTGATGTTATTACACTCTCACTCCTTTGCTTTTCTGAGGTAAAATAAGATGAGATCAGCGACTCCACAAAGTAACGACACAGGATCAGTTCTCTGCCCAGACCTACAGTATATTTAGAACACTGGAAGTCAAAACAAACAACAAACAAGTACTGTTATTTGGCTTTAGGCCAGGACGAGGTAGAGGGGGTCTATTCGAGACCAATTCCAGGAGAGGCCCACACTCCAAAATAAACTCTACATACACACAGAATATGACACAAACATGCCTCTCTTCTCCCTCCCTATGCTCCATATGACCCCATACATACAGGTGTAGGATCTGCATTTGATCACTCTTTTGTTGCCGAGAATTGTCCTGCAGATGAAGTTCGTGATTTATATAAATTCACTGAAAATCCACATTAACGTACGGTTATATTATATTAACAGTATTGCACTCTTCATGTAACTTACTTTTTGTCCAGCTAATAGCCTATCCTTATGGACTAAATGTTCAAATCCTGTTGAGGCAGTTTTATTTTGCTGTGACAATAAAGGTGTGGAGGCTAGGTGCAGCCAGCTGCCAAAACAGAATTGATAAATAAACACAAGGAGGGGTAGGGAACCAGGGAGAGAAGGAAGGGAGAGAAAGTGGAGGGGAGGAGGAAGGGGGGGGGGGCTGATAGCTGAAGCAGGCAGACTAGGCTGAATAAGTGTTTTGCAATAGCATAGCAGCTTATTATAGCTAAGACTGGGACTCTTTGGATCATAGATGACTGGCCTCAGGGCATAATTACCACATACTGTAGAGGCTTTGTGTTTAGAATAGGGTTAATTAAATACACTCCTTAATAGTATTGACACACCCAACCTTTTGTCTGTAGGGTCCGAACCATTTGGCCCCCCTATGGGAAGGGGAGATTCTCGCAAACACAATGTTTTTTCTCTGTTTTGCTCTACGACCCCCACAAGTGTCACGGGACTCGTTTGATGGTAACCAGTATGGGTTTAAAAAATGAATGGAAGGTTGAAGGTGGTTTTGTGCAAAAAAAGAAGGGGTTAAATATGTGTCCAAAAAACTCAAATTCCTTATGATATATTTTTGGACTGCCTGTTTTGCCATTTATGAATGTGCTATTCATTGCGTTTCTATGGGCAATAGTAGTAAAGGCCAAATTCAATATTTTATATTTTTATATACAGTAGCACTCAAAAGTTTGGAAACACCTACTCATTCAAGGGTTTTTCTTTATATTTACTATTTTCTACATTGTAGAATAATAGTGGAGATATCAAAACTATGAAATAACACATATGGAATCATATAGTAACCAAAAAAGAGTTTAGGGCTTCATCGGCGCTTTGGAACTCCTTCCTCTGTGTTCCTTTTCATTCCCACAGCACTGCCGGTAATCGGAGTTGAGACTTGATTCCTTTTTCCTACAGTGACTCTGATCGGAATGAATTGCTTAGGTTTTTTCCTCAGTTTAGCAGACACATCCTGGAGGAATCGAATGGACTGGCCATGGATTTTAATCTCCTTTCCCCATGTGCCTCCTGAATGTTGACTGGTCTGATAGTTCCACAGCTTAAAGATTACCATGCAAAGGTATTTAACTTTCGTCTGTTTCACGATGATCAGATGGCATCGCTCCAGCTCCTCCGGTGATACATTCATGCCAAGCTCCTCCGATATTTGCTTGATCAAGTAGCTGGAAAGGTCTCCTTTTTCCTTGTCTTCCGGTAGGTACAATATTTTCATGTTGTTTCATCTCATTCTGTTTTCTTGCTGGTCCAGTTCATCTTCTAAAGTTTGCAACATTGTTTCCAGAAGGCCTATTTTGCTGTCCTGCTCATCTACGTGTCCAGTGAAGGGAAATCTTAACACTACAGCATACAATGACATTTTAGACGATTCTGTCCTTCCGAACTTTGTGGAAACAATTTGGGGAAGGCCCTTTCCTGTTTCGGCATGACAATGCCCCCATAACACAAAGCAAGGTCCATACAGAAATGGTTTGTCGAGATTGATGTGGAAGAACTTGACTGGCCTGCACAGAGCCCTGACCTCAACCCCATCAAACATCTTTGGGATGAATTGGAATGCCGACTGTGAGCCAGGCCTAATCGACCAACATCCGTGCCCGACCTCACTAATGCTCTTGTGGCTGAATGAAAGAAAGTATAGCAGCACATCGGGGACTAACTCCATATTAATGCCCATCATTTGGGAATGAGATGTTTGACAAGCAGGTGTCCACATACCTTTGGTCATGTAGTGTATATAACTGACACCTCATTCTCTCCTGGTTGCTTAGGGATATATTTACCTATCAATTTTAGATGCTTAATTTAAACTATGCTGTCTGGTGTCTACATATAACCATAGTTTTGACGGTACAAAATGGAATCCGGACTCTGAATACTGCCAGAGGAACCGGAATGAGCCATTTCAGCTGGGATGACACTCCTATCAACTCCCACCACCAATCTTCCTCACAAAGTCAGCCCGACTACTGAAGTTGAACCGAGCCGAAGACAATGGTCACACAAACTAGTCCGAACCAAGGCCTCCTGAGCGGGTTTCCACCCCTGGCAAAAGGACAGCACTTGTGAGTATTTTTAATTTTCATTGTGAAATTAAACCCTAACCCCGGGGCACAGTTGGAGGGTCCAACTTGGCTAGTTAGCCTTTTTGAACTTACTCCTACGACTGGCCATCTTACCCAAGCAAGAAAGCACTGGCTACACAAGCCGAGCAGAAAGTAGCTTTTTTCGCAAACGCAAAAAACGGTTTCAAGACCGAAAACTCACAACATCTAGGGGGACAAGTACTCTCTCCCCACTAACAGACACCTAAGTCAGAGCTGAATCTCGTAGCCTTTCTGTGCTTGAAAAGTTTGTAAATTGCGTGGCATGTTTTTCCTTCATGCGAGTTGAAGAATGAAGAATTGAGGAAATGGATCCGATCCCCGGTATCATAGCCAGGAAGTCGAGGCTTCTGAGGGCGGGCTCGGCATCCATTGGCCCATTGGGTGTGATTTCTGTTCGCTTCAGGTGAATAGGATTGGTCGTTGACTCCCCTATGTTATACCAATCGACCGACTGAAATGGAACAACATGTTGATCTGTCTCACTTTACAACCTCAATTACAGCACTGTGTGTGTGTGAAGGGGACTTTCTGACTCATTCAGTCAGTAATAGGTCAGTATTAGGCGGGGATCCATTTAACACTGACCTCAGATCTGTTATCTCTCCCCACAATGACACAGTGTACTGGAGGAATGAAATGAGAGAGGGGGGGGGTTAGAGACAGAGAGAGAAAGAGAGAGAGGGGGTGAGAGGAACGAGGATGAAAAGAAATAAAGAACAAAAGAGGAGAGATAAGAGACAGAGTGGGAACATTGGGGGAAAAACACAGGCTGGCAACTGATTCCCAGTGATATCCCTATCTACATTCATTCCTATGACAGGTCAAACCGATGTGTTAACACTGATCTCAATATCCAATATACCAAATCCTCCTGGGCCCCCCCGCCACGGCGTTGTACTTTATAAGATGATGATAGCTCCATCTGAATGGCACTGACTGTTACTAGAAAAGATAGTTTTCATCCGACTCAGAACGGACTGACCTTTAGGTGGTGTAGCTTCAACACCGCGGTACTTTCCCTCAGGCTAAACTGACAGAGATTGCTGCTGTTTTTCCCCGAACACAAGCTTTATTGAACAAACACGTAGAGAGAGAGAGCAGTTCTTTCTCCTCCTTTTCCTTATCAGGTGTCATGGATTATTACAATAAAGTCTCACCTCCGAGCCCATTTGCGTTCTCTCAGTGATCAGGGAGCCAAAATCATTTTTTAAGAAATGGTGTTAGCCCTGTAAATGCAGAAAAGGCAACATTGTATGGTGAATTGAAACTCTTCCAGCTAAGATAATTTGTTTATTATGTCATGCGAGAAAGATGTGAACCATGTTACTGCTGACCTGCTGTTAAATCTGTGCCTCACACTTATTTTCCGAGGTAAGGTATTTTGTTGTATGTTTAGTGATGTGTCTGAACATTTAACTATTAGAGAGTGTGGTTTATGTGGGTCAAATATGATACATGCAAACCCTTCAAATGTAATTGCCAGTAATGTGAAATGTACTGCAGCGGCAGGCGACTGACATTTTGTCTTGTAGATGGCTGATATCTAAGCAGCATTATCTGAGTTTTGCAATTCAAAGCGCATATTGATCTCTCTCTGCATTCCACAAAGCCAGTCTGCTTTTATTTCCCATAGGACATAAAGGACTAGTTCACTATTTTACAACTTGATGTCACCCTGAAAGTAGTCTGTGGACCAGGAGAAACTGTAATCCATGGTTCAGTTTTCTTCAAACAGCCATTCCAAACTTCAGCTAACTTTAGCCACTGCTAGCTAATAATCTATGGAAGTAGTGGGGGCTTTTGAGCATGTTGGTTTTTTTTAATGGCCAAATCACCTTTAAATAACATCAAACCAAATATGGAGTTGATTTCAGGTGATTTGGACATTATTTTTTCTAAACATGCTCACATGCCCCCATCACTTCCATAGATTTTTAGCTGGCGGTGGCTAAAGTTAGCTGACGTTTGTAATGGCTGTATAAAGACAACTCAACCATAGATTATGTTTTTTTCCTGGTCTATAGACTACTTTCAGGATGAGGAACCATGTAACATCAAGTTGTAAAATATTAAACTACTCCTTTAAGTCTCTAAGCCATCTAATGTCACCACCCTGTCACCATTATTGAACAGCCCCCTCCTAGTATATACCAACCCCCCTATCCATCCATCCATCCCTTTTCCCCCCTACTTGAACACACACACACCTCTCCTTCCCACATACACACACAAAGCCGGTACAAACCTGTTGGGCGCTGTCTAAATATAAATGGAGTCCAAGTGTTAGGGCACAGGGCCCTGTTTCTTTGTGCGTCTGCTGAGACAAAGGGCCTGTTGTTAAGTGGAGGTGGGAGCAGGGGCAGGTGGTTGGCCTTGATTGCATTAGAGTGATGACGTGAGGGGAATGTGAGGCTGGCTGGGTGTTCAGCAGCACAGCACTCAACCTCCACCAGAACAACATGAATAAAAATATGGCACACCCAGACAGGGAGGGAAGAGGGGAGAGAGAGGGAAGAGAGAGGGGGGGGAGAGAAAGAGAGAAAATAGAGAGAGTGGAAGAGAGTGATAGAGAAAGAGAGAAAATAGAGTGGAAGAGAGTGATAGAGAAAGAGAGAGAGAGAGAGTGGAAGAGAGT
Organism: Oncorhynchus keta; assembly: GCF_023373465.1. Taxonomy (NCBI): domain Eukaryota; kingdom Metazoa; phylum Chordata; class Actinopteri; order Salmoniformes; family Salmonidae; genus Oncorhynchus; species Oncorhynchus keta. Next base: position 28,956,954 of record NC_068444.1, on the reverse strand, counting down.
GATAGAGAAAGAGAGAGAGAGAGGGAGAGAAAGAGAGAGAGAGAGAGTGGAAGAGAGTGATAGAGAAAGAGAGAGAGAGAGAGAGTGGAAGAGAGTGATAGAGAAAGAGAGAGAGAGAGGGAGTGGAGGAGAGTGATAGAGAAAGAGAGAGAGAGAGAGAGAGAGAGAGAGAGAGAAAGAGAGAGTGATAGAGAAAGAGAGTGATAGAGAAAGAGAGAGAGAGAGTGGAAGAGAGTGATAGAGAAAGAGAGAGAGAGAGAGAGAGAGAGAGAGAGAGAGAGAGAGAGAGAGAGAGAGAGAGAGAGAGAGATCCTGGCCCACCACTCCACCCTGGACTTGAACAGCCTCTATGACCAGGTCCACCTCTACAAGGCAGCAGTGCCCACCTTTGCCAGGACTCTAAAGGACATCGCTCTCAAACGTATCCCCAACACTTCACACAGGAGCAACAGATCAATAGACTCCCCACCCGGACCAGCGAGACACCCTCCCAGATCTGCAGGACCCCCCCCCTGGACCTACACATAGAGGCCCCACGCCAAGAGGAATTACATCCAGACCACAGTACACCCAGACACATCCACACCCCCACCCCAACCAATCAACACCCCCCCACGTCAACCATGCCCACACCCCATTTAGGCCCCCTCAGATCAGACCTATGCCACTCCTGCCCACCCCATGCACCCCACCCCCGCAAAGAGGGCCTCAACATGGAAGCCACACATACGCCCAGGTAGTGAGCGGGCAAACAGTCCCAACCCCCACTCTCACACTCGCCCAAGCCAATGGCATGTGCCAGATGCTCAGCAGGCTCTGCTCACACTTACTGGCCTGAGGCCAAACCACGACCAACAACATTGGACACTCTATGGAACAAAAAGCCTTCACTATATTATCCTGGAATATCCAAGGCCTGAGGTCATCTGCCTTTGGCCTAAAGAGCAGAAACCCGGACTTCACCAAAGAAATCGGTAATACAGACATTGTCATCCTGCAAGAAACCTGGTATAGAGGAGAGGGACCCACTGGTTGCCCTCTAGGTTACAGAGAGCTGGTAGTCCCATCCACCAAACTACCAGGTGTGAAACAGGGAAGGGACTCAGGGGGTATGCTAATTTGGTATAGAGCAGACCTAACTCACTCCATTAAATTAATCAAAACAGGAACATTCTACATTTGGCTAGAAATTCAAAAGGAAATGATCCTAACAGAGAAAAATGTCCTCCTGTGTGCTACCTATATCCCCCCACTAGAATCCCCATATTTTAATGAAGACAGCTTCTCCATCCTGGAGGGCGAAATCAATCATTTCCAGGCCCAGGGACATGTACTAGTCTGTGGCGACCTAAATGCCAGAACCGGACAAGAACCTGACACCCTCAGCACACAGGGGGACAAACATCTGCCTGGAGGTGACAGCATCCCCTCCCCTATATGCCCCCCTAGGCACAACTATGACAACATAACCAACAAAAACGGGTCACAACTCCTGCAGCTCTGTCGCACGCTGGGTATGTACATAGTCAACGGTAGGCTTCGAGGGGACTCCTATGGTAGGTACATCTATAGCTCATCTCTTGGCAGTAGTACTGTAGACTACTTTATCACTGACCTCAACCCAGAATCTCTCAGAGCGTTCACAGTCAGTCCACTAACACCCCTATCAGACCACAGCAAAATCACAGTCTACTTAAACAGAGCAATACTCAATCATGAGGCATCAAAGCCAAAGGAACTGAGTAACATTAAGAAATGCTATAGATGGAAGGAATGCAGTTTGGAAACCTACCAAAAACAATTAGGCAACAACAAATTCAATCCCTTTTAGACAATTTCCTGGGTAAAACGTTCCACTGTAATAGTGAAGGTGTAAACTTGGCAGTAGAAAATCTTAACAGTATATTTGACCTCTCAGCTTCCCTATCAAATCTAAAAATCTCAAATAGAAAACCGAAGAAAATTAACAATAATGACAAATGGTTTGATGAAGAATGCAAAAATCTAAGAAAGAAATTGAGAAACCTGTCCAACCAAAAACATAGAGACCCGGAAAACCTGAGTCTACGCCTTCACTATGGTGAATCACTAAAACAATACAGAAATACACTACGGAAAAAGAAGGAACAGCATGTCAGAAATCAGCTCAATGCAATTGAAGAATCCATAGACTCTAACCACTTCTGGGAAAATTGGAAAACACTAAACAAACAACAACACGAAGAATTATCTATCCAAAATGGAGATGTATGGGTAAACCACTTCTCCAATCTTTTTGGTTCTATAACAAAGAATAAAGAGCAAAAACATATACATGATGAAATACAGATCTTAGAATCAACTATTAAAGACTACCAGAACCCACTGGATTCTCCAATTACATTGAATGAGTTACAGGACAAAATAAAAACCCTCCAACCCAAAAAGTCCTGTGGTGTCGATGGTATCCTCAATGAAATGATCAAATATACAGACAACAAATTCCAATTGGCTATACTAAAACTCTTTAACATCATACTTAGCTCTGGCATCTTCCCCAATATTTGGAACCAAGGACTGATCACCCCAATCCACAAAAGTGGAGACAAATTTGACCCCAATAACTACCGTGGAATATGTGTCAACAGTAACCTTGGGAAAATCCTCTGCATTATTATTAACAGCAGACTCGTACATTTCCTCAATGAAAACAATGTACTGAGCAAATGTCAAATTGGCTTTTTACCAAATTACCGTACAACAGACCATGTATTCACCCTGCACACCCTAATTGACAACCAAACAAACCAAAACAAAGGCAAAGTCTTCTCATGCTTTGTTGATTTCAAAAAAGCCTTCGACTCAATCTGGCATGAGGGTCTGCTATACAAACTGATGGAAAGTGGTGTTGGGGGTAAAACATATGACATTATAAAATCCATGTACACAAACAACAAGTGTGCGGTTAAAATTGGCAAAAAAACACACACATTTCTTCACACAGGGTCGTGGGGTTAGACAGGGATGCAGCTTAAGCCCCACCCTCTTCAACATATATATCAAAGAATTGGCGCGGGCACTAGAAAAGTCTGCAGCACCCGGCCTCCCCTGCTAGAATCCGTCAAATGTCTGCTGTTTGCTGATGATCTGGTGCTTCTGTCACCAACCAAGGAGGGCCTACAGCAGCACCTAGATCTTATGCACAGATTCTGTCAGACCTGGGCCCTGACAGTAAATCTCAGTAAGACCAAAATAATGGTGTTCCAAAAAGGTCCAGTCACCAGGACCACAAATACAAATTCCATCTAGACACTGTTGCCCTAGAGCACACAAAAACTATACATACCTTGGCCTAAACATCAGCGCCACAGGTAACTTCCACAAAGCTGTGAACGATCTGAGAGACAAGGCAAGAAGGGCATTCTATGCCATCAAAAGAAACATACATTTCAACATACCAATTAGGATTTGGCTAAAAATACTTGAATCAGTCATAGAGCCCATTGCCTTTTATGGTTGTGAGGTCTGGGGTCCGCTCACCAACCAAGACTTCACAAAATGGGACAAACACCAAATTGACACTCTGCACGCAGAATTCTGCAAAAATATCCTCCGTGTACAACGTAAAACACCAAATAATGCATGCAGAGCAGAATTAGGCCGATACCCACTAATCAAAATCCAGAAAAGAGCCATTAAATTCTACAACCACCTAAAAGGAAGCGATTCACAAACCTTCCATAACAAAGCCATCACCTACAGAGAGATGAACCTGGAGAAGAGTCCCCTAAGCAAGCTGGTCCTGGGGCTCTGTTCACAAACACAAACACACCCTACAGAGCCCCAGGACAACAGCACAATTAGACCCAACCAAATCATGAGAAAACAAAAAGATAATTACTTAACACATTGGAAAGAATTAACAAAAAAACAGAGCAAACTAGAATGCTATTTGGCCCTACACAGAGAGTACACAGTGGCAGAATACCTGACCACTGTGACTGACCCAAAATTAAGGAAAGCTTTGACTATGTACAGACTCAGTGAGCATAGCCTTGCTATTGAGAAAGGCCGCCGTAGGCAGACATGGCTCTCAAGAGAAGACAGGCTATGTGCTCACTGCCCACAAAATGAGGTGGAAACTGAGCTGCACTTCCTAACCTCCTGCCCAATGTATGACCATATTAGAGATACATATTTCCCCCAGATCACACAGATCCACAAAGAATTCGAAAACAAATCCAATTTTGAAAAACTCCCATATCTACTGGGTGAAATTCCACAGTGTGCCATCACAGCAGCAAGATTTGTGACCTGTTGCCACGAGAAAAGGGCAACCAGTGAAGAACACCATTGTAAATACAACCCATATGTATGCTTATTTATTTTATCTTGTGTCCTTTAACTATTTGTACATTGTATATATATATATATATGTTGTCTACCTCACTTGCTTTGGCAATGTTAACACATGTTTCCCATGCCAATAAAGCCCTTGAATTGACAATTGAATTGAATTGACAATTGAGAGAGAGAGAGAGAGAGAGAGAGAGAGAGAGAGAGAGAGAGAGAAGAGAGTGATAGAGAAAGAGAGAGAGAGAGAGAGAGAGAGAGAGAGAGAGAGAGAGAGAGAGAGAGAGAGAGAGAGAGAGAGAGAGAGAGAGAGTGGAAGAGAGAGAGATAGAGAAAGAGAGAGAGAGAGAGAGAGAGAGTGGAAGAGAGTGATAGAGAAAGAGAGAGAGAGAGAGGGAGAGAAAAGAAAGGAGCTGAGGTACATGGTGAATAAAACATACTGTAGCCAGACATCGCCTCACACTTTTCCACCACTTGTCTCTGCTCTATCACGCTAACCTCAAACACATCCCCAAGCTAATTTATTTTCAGAAGACAACAAGCACCAAATCCTCACACCTGAAGTCCACAATCTAATTAACACGACTAAGTAGTCATAAGGCTTTTTTTTTTAAATCACAAGCTCCTACTTTTGAGCCTTGGTCAAAAGTAGTGCACAATGTAGGGAGTCAGGTGCCATTTGGGACACAGCCAGGGTGCAATACAAACAGAGGGGTTGATCCTTAAAGCCTGGTAATGAATACAGCCTATTGATGGACATATTGATGGATTATTCTGAGATTATTCTGGGGTTTGATGTCCATATGGGGCTGCTGCTGTTATTCAAGATGAATGTCAGGTCAGAGGTTCTTTCTCAATTCCTACTTCCTTTATTCCTCACATCCTCTCCTCCTCTCCTCATCTCCTTCTCAAAATGCATTGGAAATGAAGGTCTGAGGGGAGGGACCTTGGACCGTCTACTCCAATACGGTTCAGAGGAGGCAAGGAGATGTGAGGAATCGAGAAGAGGCAAACTGAGATACAGCCAGGGTCTGACTGTAGCTGATCTGATCTTCATGGGATCTGGATAGTTCATGTCTGTCTGTATGTGGATTGATAACAATGAGGACAGACAGGACAGAAATGCACCGTGGTCCATTTCTTGGTCTGTTTCTGTGTCTGTCTGGTGAAACACTCAGATGACCCCATCTATCATAGCTAATCGGAGGTCAAGTTTCCATACATGGATCAAATAGTGGACCTTTTGAAGATTCTCCTGGTGTTTTCTGTCTGTCAGTCACAGAACTGGACTGTATCTAATGTTGTAATGATGCTGTAGATTTTAGAACTTCGAGGAAGGTAGAATTTAAATTCAGATTCTTCAGCAGACAGTCTGGGTGCGGGGACAAAGCAACTGAGGAATAATACATTTGATTTGTGATTGCAATCACTTTAAAACCCAAACAGAACAGAGTATGTAAAATCGGTCAAATGCAATGAGCATAAAACAAGGAATCTACAAACTAGATATACTGCTAACTGATGAGGACTGCTACATTGTATTTGTCTGTGACAAGAGCCGAGAGCAATCCTTCTCTGTCCTTCTTTACTCACTCCACTTTTAACTAAAGCAAGTAAGCAGGCAAATTGGGGCTTCTGAATAGATTTAATTCAGATTGAAAAAGTTAATTGAATTAGCATTGGTCAATCATTCAACCATGGTATTAATCTCCTACCCGTGGGAATAGCTAGAAGGCAGCTGCCCAACGTGTGATGGATTAGACACAAGACCTAACATGGGCTTTCCAGTCCCTTTCCATCCCTTTTCTTCAAATGACAACACATACAGTTGATATCTCCAGCTATCAGTACGAGATACAGTTCCATTGTGCAACACCACGAGTGGTATGAGAAAAGGCTTTAGGGGCAGCAATTCTGTGTACATTTCTTCATAACAGCATGTATTTTCCATTCACAGATCGGGTCCAAGTCTGAGAGAGAGAGCAGTATGCATATATTTGTCTCTGTCTACATTGTATTTGTATGTTTACATGCTTTAACTTCATAACGCAGAGAACAGATGGAGGGGCACAAATACTACCCACTGTTATTATAATATGTCTGATTGTTTGATCATATTTACAGGGTATACTGTTCAGCCAGGGGATGCGGAGAGAGGGGTGGGAGCCCTGCAGATATCCCTGTTGTTCAACTGGGGTAATTGTAGGAGCTATGATTCTGTTATCACAGGTCATCCATTGTGGCTCTGAGGCACTGATAAAGATGCATGTCCCTAGCTATGATTCTGTCACCACTGGTTGTCCATTGCGGCTCTGAGGCACTAGTAACACACCCCAGCCTGTCCCTTCTCTGTATGGCTCACAGCCTACATCCATGCCCCAGCCATAATTGTACACATCAATAAACCTCTCACATCGTATCTTACCCCCCCCACACACACACACACACCTTCTTGTGCACACACACACACATGCACGCACAGACACACTCAAGCACACAGAGACATGATTCCATTGAAAATATGGAGGCGTGGGTGAAATGTTTGTTATATTACTCACAGAGCAGGGCCTGAAGCGGAGGAGTGCCTTCAGAAGGTATTCCTACCCCTTTACTTAATCCACATTTTGTTGTGTTACAGCCTGAATTCTAAACGGGGGGAAACTCCCTGGTCTTTGTGGTTGAGACTGTGTTTGAAATTCACTGCTCGAGTGAGGGACCTTACAGATAATTGTATGTGTGGGGTACAAAGATGAGGGAGTCATCAAAAAATCATATTAAACACTATTATTGCACACAGTGAGTCCCATGCAACTTATTATGTGACTTGTTATTAAGCAAATGTTTACTCCTGAACGTATTTAGGCTTGCCATAACAAAGGAGTTGAATATTGACTAAAGACATTTCAGCTTTTCATGTTTTATTAATTTGTAAAAATGTCTAAAAACATCATTCTGTTTTGACATTATAGGGTATAGTTGAATCTATTTTAAATTCAGCCTGTAACAAAACAAAATGTGGAATAAGTAAAGGGGTGTGAATACTTTCTGAAGGCACTGTATGTCCGTGTGTGTGTGTGTGTGTGGTTTACACTGCATCAGGCAAGTCATCCTTTTCTTTTGCTCTCTCTCTCTCTCCCTCTGCCTTTTGTGATGCTTTTCCTCTCCTCTCCATCCTCACAATTACCTGCCAGTGATCTGGTGTGTCTGAGGGAAATGGCTCTATAACTCATTTACACCCACTGTCAACACCCGGGGAGCAATACGCTCTCTTTCCCTCCCATTAACAGGGGGTCTATATTTAAAGCAGCTGTGGTGGTGGAAGGATACACCAAGCGAGGTCCTGCTTGGGTGTGTGTGTTCTGGACGGAAATTCTGGTCAGCTTCAAGTACTTCTTCAGATGCACATTCAATCATTTTTCTTGGGTTGAGTACCCGCAGATACTAACTATCAGATAGAAAAACAAGTTATATTAAAATAAGTTACATTCATTCATTAAGAGTACACTCCCATAGGGTCGGTACAGTTTATAGATTATACCACTAGCCAGATTCAGATCAAATGTGAAGAATCACCAACATTACTGACTCCCCCAGACATTTAACTGGCCTGTCTCAAAATGGCTGCTGTGTTATCTTCCAGGTGGCAGATTGAAATGTTAATGATGTCGTTTGATCATGAGGGGCCCTGCCTGTCAAGAAGGCTTGAAACACATCCATTTGTTTGTCCAAAACCAAGGTGACATCTGCTCTTCACTGACCTCTGGGTTGAATTAAGAAATGCCTTGACATGAATCATTCTCCCTCTCACTCGCCTCGCCACTGATTCCCCACAGTTTCCAATTATTGATTGGTCTAATGAAGAAATGAAGGTCTGCGATTCAAAATGAGACGGGTTTCAAAAAGTGGCCACATCAGCAGCGGAATTCCAATTTCAATGAAGAGAGAGCGCGAGAGAGAGAGAGAGAGAGAGAGAGAGAGAGAGAGAGAGAGAGAGAGAGAGAGAGAGCGCGAGAGAGAGAGAGAGAGAGAGAGAGAGAGAGAGAGAGGAGAGGAGAGAGAGAGAGAGAGGAGAGAGGAGAGAGAGAGAGAGAGAGAGAGAGAGAGAGAGAGAGAGAGAGAGAGAGAGAGAGAGAGAGAGAGAGAGAGAGAGAGAGGAGAGGGAGAGCGCGAGAGAGAGCGCGAGAGAGAGAGAGCGAGAGAGAGCGCGAGAGAGAGCGCGAGAGAGAGGAGAGGGAGAGAGAGAGGAGAGGAGAGGGAGAGAGAGAGAGAGGAGAGGGAGAGAGAGAGAGAGAGAGAGAGAGGAGAGGGAGAGAGAGGAGAGAGGAGAGGGAGAGAGAGAGAGAGAGGAGAGGGAGAGAGAGCGCGAGAGCGCGCGAGAGAGAGAGAGAGAGAGAGAGAGAGAGGAGAGGGAGAGAGAGAGGTGGGGGTATAAAGAGATAAATGGAGTATTGAATGTGGGAATTACTGTTATATAGAACTGTCATTGCAGAGGAAAAATGAGCTACCATATAACTTTGACAGTCCTCAGCAGCACACCACCCTGCATCGCACTGCTGGCTTACCTCTGAAGCTAAGCAGGGTTGGTCTTGGTTGGTCCCTGGGTGGGAGACCAGATTCTGCTGGAAGTGGTCTTTCCACTGATGTTAAAAAATATATATATACCAATGCCCCAGGGCAGTGATTGGGGTACATTGCCCTGCGTAAGATGTTGTCTTTTGGATGGGTGTCCTGACACTCTGTGGTCACTAAAGATCCCATGGCACTTATCGTAAGAGTAGGGGTGTTAACTATGTCCTGGCTATTTTGGTTTTATTATAACTGAACCAGTGTTTCTGGATGCAGACACACAACGTTCAAACTAAACACTGATTGGTTGCAGCAACACTAAACCGAACACTGATTACTGATTGGTTCCTGGTCATTTGTAAGCCAATAATTTCCTGTTACTTAGGTGTTCCTTTTTCATTCTTCAACTTCAAAACCAATCAAAATAAATAGGTTAATAATAGAGACACGGTTGCTAGCGACATCAACCTTGCTATTATGATAAGAGAATGAGTTGACCCACTTGCGACCCACTGTGCTGTATTTATTCCTGACGGTCTACACTGCTTTATGCTGTAGTATGCACTGTGGTTTTGTCAAGCACCATCTCTTTCCCTATATAACTTGATGATGATTGGACTTTAGGAGAAATGCACATTTCCCCTTCAAGTGGCTTCCTTAACAGATACACTTCATTAAGAGATGCAGAAACGAGTTCCAAAAGGGTTCTTTGGCTGTCCCCATAGGAGAACCCTTTTTGGTTCCAGGGAGAACCCTTTTTGGTTCCATATAGAAACCTTTTGGTTTCCATATAGAACCCTCTCTGGAAATGGTCCTACATGGAACCCAAAAGGGTTCTACCTGAAACCAAAAGGATCCTACCTGGACCCCAATTTTTTTTTAAAGGGTTCTCCTATGGGGACAGTTAAAGGGTTCTATGGGGACAGTTAAAGGGTTCTCCTATGGGGACAGCCAAAGAACCTTTTTATGTTCTAGATAACACCTTTTTTCCTAACCCCTTTGGACTCTATTTTCTAAGAGTGTAGTGTCAAATATGTACAGTACTCAACATGGTCTGGTGGTCGTGGTGGGTCCCCTTCGTTTGTCAAAAATGACCTGGAACAGAAGAGAACTAAATCTGAATGGACTCTTGGGCATATTTCAAATCAAAATCAAATCAAATGTTATTGGTCACATACACATGGTTAGCAGGTGTTAATGCGAGTGTAGCGAAATGCTTGTGCTTCTAGTTCCGACAATGCAGTAATAACCAACGAGTAATCTAGCTAACAATTCAAAAACTACTACCTTATACACACAAGTGTAAAGGGATAAAGAATATGTACATAAAGATATATGAATGAGTGATGGTACAGAGCGGCATAGGCAAGATGCAGTAGATGGTATCGAGTACAGTATATACATATGAGATGAGTATGTAAACAAAGTGGCATAGTTAAAGTGGCTAGTGATACATGTATTACATAAAGATGCAGTAGATGATATAGAGTACAGTATATACGTATACATATGAGATAAATCATGTAGGGTATGTAAACATTATATTAAGCAGCATTGTTTAAAGTGGCTAGTGATATATTTTACATCAATTCCCATCAATTCCCATTATTAAAGTGGTTGGAGTTGAGTCAGTGTGTTGGCAGCAGCCACTCAATGTTAGTGGTGGCTGTTTAACAGTCTGATGGCCTTGAGATAGTAGCTGTTTTTCAGTCTCTCGGCCCCAGCTTTGATGCACCTGTACTGACCTCGCCTTCTGGATGATAGCGGGGTGAACAGGCAGTGGCTCGGGTGGTTGTTGTCCTTGATGATCTTTATGGCCTTCCGGTGATGCGTTGTGCAGACCTCACTACCCTCTGGAGAGCCTTACGGTTGTGGGTGGAGCAGTTGCCGTACCAGGCGGTGATACAGCCCGACAGGATGCTCTCGATTGTGCATCTGTAGAAATTTGTGAGTGCTTTTGGTGACAAGCCAAATTTCTTCAGCCTCCTGAGGTTGAAGAGGCACTGCTGTGCCTTCTTCATGATGCTGTCTGTGTGGGTGGACCAATTCAGTTTGTCTGTGATGTGTACGCCGAGGAACTTAAAACTTACTACTACTTGGTAGGGTTTAAAATAATTTGAGCATTGTGTAATGTGAATATTGAGTCTTATCAGATAGAGTAAACAAAACTAAATGTGATTTCAAATGAGCATATACTAATCCTCTCTGGTGTATAACAGGAGAGTAGAGAGTACTGTAGCATGTCTTAAAGCTACCATGTCTTATTAGTAGCTGGTGCAGGAGAGCAGAGAGTACTGTAGCATGTCTTAAAGCTACCATGTCTTATTAGTAGCTGGTGCAGGAGAGCAGAGAGTACTGTAGCATGTCTTAAAGCTACCATGTCTTATTAGTAGCTGGTGCAGGAGAGCAGAGAGTACTGTAGCATGCCTTAAAGCTACCATGTCTTATTAGTAGCTGGTGCAGGAGAGCAGAGAGTACTGTAGCATGCCTTAAAGCTACCATGTCTTATTAGTAGCTGGTGCAGGAGAGTAGAGAGTACTGTACCATGTCTTAAAGCTACCATGTCTTATTAGTAGCTGGTGCAGGAGAGTAGAGAGTACTGTACCATGTCTTAAAGCTACCATGTCTTATTAGTAGCTGGTGCAGGAGAGCAGAGAGTACTGTAGCATGTCTTAAAGCTACCATGTCTTATTAGTAGCTGGTGCAGGAGAGCAGAGAGTACTGTAGCATGTCTTAAAGCTACCATGTCTTATTAGTAGCTGGTGCAGGAGAGCAGAGAGTACTGTAGCATGCCTTAAAGCTACCATGTCTTATTAGTAGCTGGTGCAGGAGAGCAGAGAGTACTGTAGCATGCCTTAAAGCTACCATGTCTTATTAGTAGCTGGTGCAGGAGAGTAGAGAGTACTGTACCATGTCTTAAAGCTACCATGTCTTATTAGTAGCTGGTGCAGGAGAGTAGAGAGTACTGTACCATGTCTTAAAGCTACCATGTCTTATTAGTAGCTGGTGCAGGAGAGCAGAGAGTACTGTAGCATGTCTTAAAGCTACCATGTCTTATTAGTAGCTGGTGCAGGAGAGCAGAGAGTACTGTAGCATGCCTTAAAGCTACCATGTCTTATTAGTAGCTGGTGCAGGAGAGTAGAGAGTACTGTACCATGTCTTAAAGCTACCATGTCTTATTAGTAGCTGGTGCAGGAGAGTAGAGAGTACTGTAGCATGTCTTAAAGCTACCATGTCTTATTAGTAGCTGGTGCAGGAGAGCAGAGAGTACTGTAGCATGTCTTAAAGCTACCATGTCTTATTAGTAGCTGGTGCAGGAGAGCAGAGAGTACTGTAGCATGTCTTAAAGCTACCATGTCTTATTAGTAGCTGGTGCAGGAGAGCAGAGAGTACTGTAGCATGTCTTAAAGCTACCATGTCTTATTAGTAGCTGGTGCAGGAGAGCAGAGAGTACTGTAGCATGTCTTAAAGCTACCATGTCTTATTAGTAGCTGGTGCAGGAGAGCAGAGAGTACTGTACCATGTCTTAAAGCTACCATGTCTTATTAGTAGCTGGTGCAGGAGAGTAGAGCGAAACAAAGAAGGAAATAGTACCACGTAGTACAGTGCATAAAGTACAGTAACATGACAGCTGAATCTGAAGGTTTGCGGTCTGAGGTTTGCATTTGCTAATAATGAACGCCTGCCAGGTTTTTTTTAATTGGCTTTCAGGAGGGTTGAGGGCTGGCCACTTGATTAGAACTGGTCAAAAAAAAGCCTCCCTGGGAGAATTATTAATGTCCGTTTTCATGGCTAAACGCTGCCTTTAATTTAGCTAACAGGAGTTATATTAGCTATGTTTAAATCAATCAATCAAATCATCCTTTTTTTTGTAATTATGTCCCTAATAAAGCTATAGACTGAAATAAATTGAGACTATGGTAGGCCCTACTGGTAGAGTTTATATAGCTTTAGTTTCATCAGCTAATCCTCATTGAGCTTAGTACAGTATCCTCCTGACTGTCTGAATCAGACTCTTCTATTTTATAGAGGAAATTAAGGAAATTAGAAACAGTCATCGATGCTATAATCTCCTGCGCCAAGTGAGGTCCTCCATGCTCTGCTTTATAACACTACCAGCCATAGTAGATCAAATACGTACAGTATGTAGCACCTATGCTATCAGTTATAAACATATATCATTAGTTCAAATGCATCTACAAAGCCGTTATGACACACACAAAACGACAGTGTCCAAAACCCCTTTCTAGTCCTGTCCTGAGTTCAGCGAAAGATAACACTGGAGCGGTAGAAAGAGAGGGATGAGAGGAAGAATGAGAGGAGGGATGGGGCCCAGTTATCTGCTATATTATCTTCTAACTGCTCAGTCTCTTATTCCTCTGGGCTGCTTGTGCCTTCGCAGCGATCCCTCCCTCCCATACAGACAACTAGAGCAGCTAAAGAAGCCAATGTCCCCAGTAGACTACCATATTACTGCTCCAATGAACAGCATAATGAAAGTCTCCACTGGGTCACGTCCAATGGACTGGGCTAGGCCGCCATGGGAAAAGAAATGTAGTGGTGAGCTCTCATGACCATATACTGAAGCCATGTATGGAGGAGAAGGATGCATATCATTGTTGGGGTGAACTTAATTTCAGTTGAGGTTATCCATTTAAATTCCAACTTTACAAGTAAGAATTTGAAAATGGCATTTATTTTCAATCTGGATTTTAATTTTGCTATCTCTTGCAGCTTTTGGTTTGGCACTGTACAAAATATATCTATTTTCAATCTGTGTGTCAGTTCAAATGGATGAAGCCCATTACAAAGCCATCTTCACATGTTCAGATGGGCTGAAACTGTCCACCATGGGGCGCAGGATGAGAGAGGTCCGGAGAGGGTCCCATATTGACCCGCTTCCCCTTAGATTAAGACAAATGAAGCCCTCATCCTATAAAGAGTGCTATGGCTACTTTGTCAAAACAGCCCAGAGGAGTGAATAAGGGTTCTAGAAACCAACGGTTTCTCTGTCGCACCCACGCCACTGTCACCACCCCAGCCAGCCACTGTCACCACCGCAGCCAGCCACTCCATCTCACCCTCTTTCGTTAGTCAAGATGATTCAGAGGGAAGTGATCAAATCTGTGTTGATGATGCACACTGACTCCGTAGTGCACATTTCATTTGGTCTGATAGGACAGCAATTAGCCACATTATGGATCAGACAAGGCTAATTGAACCAGCGTTCACGCTACAGTAATCGGGTTTTCAGTTCAGATCCTCAATCTGAACGGAGGGAGAATGGCATTTCTCAACTAGCAGCACTACTATAATAGGAGAACACAGATATGTTCTGAAGATTAATATAGATCTAGATATCTGGATTCTGGAAATAGTTAAGCAACCAGCAGCCACTGTACCAGAGCGTAAATTCAATTATTTTTACTTTTTCATACAGCGCTATGCTGTTAATTCACTTTCTGGTCTCATCCATGGCTGTGGTTTTTGATGGTCCCGAAATGGGTTTAATCTGGGTCTATAAACTGGCCTGTATTGCGCTTCTGCAAAAACATGTCCCCTGTTCTATTCGAGATAACCTCTGTTGCTCAGTTGTCTCTGTTGTCGAGAGTTGTCTTTTAGGGAGTGAACGCAATTATATTTCTGCCCCCACTCTTTCTCAGGTGCTCACTCTCTCTCTCACTTTCTCTCTCCCTCCTCCCCCTTCCCTCTCTCCCTTTCTCTCTCCCTCCTCCCCCTTCCCTCTCTCCCTTTCTTCTTTTCATAAAGATAATCGATAGTGGAGCTGCAGGTGACGGAGGAAGGATGTGTGGTAAACATGCTTCATAGTCTCTCATTAGAACAGGAAGAAGAAAGAAATGTGCACTGAGGACATCTCTTTGTTTGGCTATTCATTTAAATTAATACTCTCATATATTTTATTAATATCATACAGTAGGAAGATAGGCGAGGGATATATAATATTAGCGTAGAGTTTCTGCAGAGTAGGAGGAAGGTAAGTAAACATAATGCTGTGACAGTAGTGCTATTATTGACTATATTTATAGTGTGAGTAGACTGTAGACTGACTGTCTAGTAAAGAGTGATATATCCTGCCTGGTGTAGAGACGGGCTGGCTCTCCTCTCCCCTCTGTCTTCCCTCATGGCTTATCTTCTAGGGGGGGGTTGGAGAGCTGAGGCAATTACTAAATTAAAGAGGTATTCTCTCTCTCTGTCTCTCCCTTTCCATTTCTCTCTCTCTCCCTTCCTCTCTCTCTCTCCTCCTTCTCTCTCTCTCTCTCTCTATCTTTCTGATTGATACACCCATTTCACAAAGATTTCACGCCTGAGGGATCCCAAATAGGTCTATCTCTCACGACACACAGATCAATTTTTATAGAGTTGAAAGTTGCTGGTCTTGAAATTGTTTGAGTATCTTTGAAAGACCACAGGGGTAGCTAGGCTACACCGGCCCCTCTGTTTGATTTCTACTAAATATTGGCATCAGTGTTAATGGCAATGATGTACATCATTAGTTATAACACCTCTATAAAAAGTTGGGGATACAAGGTGCAATTTTTAACTTTGCTAGTACATCAGCAGTTTTCCACTTGTTATGTCAGTCACTGACAGTCACTCAATTAGCCCATGTCAGCTAACTCTTTTTTTATTGCTAGGTAAGCTAGTCTAGCTAAACCCTCAAATAGTCATCCCCAAATTACCAACCGAGCCTGTAGGGCATTTGCCCAGGGGCCCTGACGTCCAGAGGACCCCCATTGATTTGGTTAGATATCACTCAGATATCATATGAACATGGCATGGCAAAATGCTGAAAATTTGCTTTATAACTGCAACAATTTCTCTTCACCTCATGGCAAAATGTGTAGAATTGCAGGATATTACCTTTGAAACTGCAACATTTCCTCTCTGACCCATGGCAAAATGAGTAGAATTGCATGAAATTAGTTTTAATATGCCAACATTTTCTCTACACAGGAAATTAACTTTAACACTGCAAAGCAAATTTTGCACTGCCAAGAGGGGGGCACTAAAATGTTTTGCCCGCAAGGTGGGAGGGGGCCCTCAATCAAATCTCGCATAGACCCCCCCCCCCCAACAAAAAGAAAAGTCTGGAGGCACTTCTGTGGTACACTCTTGCACATGCACTGAACTGAAGAGGCGACTCCAGGATGCTGGCCTTCTAGGCAGAGTTGCAAAGAAAAGACATATCTCAGACTGGCCAATAAAAATAAAAGATTCAGATGTGCAAAAGAACACAGACACTGGACAGAGGAACTCGCCTCTTCACTGTTGACGTTGAGACTAGTGTTTTGCGGGTACTATTTAATGAAGCAGCCAGTTGAGGACTTGTGAGGCGTCTGTTTTTCAAACTGGACACTCTAATGTACTGGTCCTCTTTTTCTATTCTGGTTAGAGCCAGTTTGCTCTTTTCTGTGAAGGGAGTAGTACACAGCGTTGTACGAGATCTCCAGTTTCTTGGCAATTTCTCGCATGGAATAGCCTTAATTTCTCAGACCAAGATTAGATTGACGAGTTTCAGAAGAAAGTTTTATGTCTCTGGCCATTTTGAGCCCATAATCGAACCCACAAATGCTGATGCTCTAAATACTCAACTCGTGTAAAGAAGGCCAGTTTTATTGCTTCTTTAATCAGCATAATTGCAAAAGGTTTTTCTAATGATCAATTAGCCTTTTAAAATGATAAACTTGGATTAGCTAACACAATGTGCCATTGGAACACAGGAGTGATGGTTGCTGACTGGCCTGTCACGACTTCTGCCAAAGTTGGTCCCTCTCCTCGTTCGGGCGGCATTCGACGGTCGAAGTCACCGACCTTCTAGCCATCGCTGATCCACTTTTCATTTTCTTAAAACATTTTTTTTGACCCTTTTTCTCCCCAATTTCGTGGTATCCAATTGTTTTTAGTAGCTACAACTCCCGTACGGGCTCGGGAGAGACGAAGGTTGAAAGTCATGCGTCCTCCGATACACAACCCAACCAAGCCGTACTGCTTCTTAACACAGCGCGCATCCAACCCGGAAGCCAGCCGCACCAATGTGTTGGAGGAAACACCATGCACCTGGCAACCTTGGTTAGCGTGCACTGCGCCCGGCCCGCCACAGGAGTCGCTGGTGCGCGATGAGACAAGGATATCCCTACCGGCCAAGCCCTCCTTAACCCGGACGACGCTAGGCCAATTGTGCGTCGCCCCACGGAGCTCCCGGTCGCGTCCAGTTACGACAGAGCCTGGACACGAACCCAGAGTCTCTGGTGGCACAGCTGGCTCTGCAGTACAGCGCCCTTAACCACTGCGCCACCCCGGAGGCAAAGTTGGTCCCTCTCCACGTTCGGGCGGCATTCGACGGTCGAAGTCACCGACCTTCTAGCCATCGCTGATCCACTTTTCATTTTCCATTGGTTTTGTCTTGTCTTCCATCACACCTGGTTCCAAATCCATCAATTACATGTTGTGTTTTTAACCCTCTGTTCTCCCCATGTCCCTGTCCGTAATTGTTTGTTGTAGTGCTTGTGCACGGTATGCTGGTATTACCGGGTTTTGTTTGACCCATTTATTTGTATTGTTCTGTTGACGGTGGTTTATAGATATTAAACGACACCGTTGTGAATCAGTTTCCGCTCTCTTGCGCCTGACTTCTCTGCCACCAGTACGCACCTCACTACAGGGCCTCTGTACACCTATGTAGATATTCCATAAAGAACCTGCCGTTTCCAGCTACTAGTCCTTTACAACATGAACAATGTCTACACTGTATTTCTGATCAATTTGATGTCCTTCTTTTTGTCCATGAAAATAACATGTCTAAATGAGCTCAAACTTTTGAACAGTGCTGTATATAAATATTTTTATACACAAAGGGATCTGCTTACCTGCCTTTATGCTTGACTGCCTGCTTACCTGCCTGCCTATTTACCTGCCTGTCTGTCCGCATGTCTACCAGTGTTCCTGCTTGCCTGCCTGCCTGCTTATCTACCTGCCTGCCTACTTACCTGCCTGCTGCCTGTCAGCCTGCAGCCTGTCTCCCTGCTTCGTGTTTCTACTCTCCTTTAAAAACAATGCCTGCTTCTGTAACTCAACTGTCAGCAGGATATGGTAAATGTGTGTGCGTCTGAGTGAGCATGTGTGTCTTCTTCGAACTCAAGCATTTTTCAGCATTCCTGGTAATGCTACCACCACTTACCTGTTTTCTAACCAGTTTTCTAACCAGAATGCTAGCTGCCTTGAGTGCCGCAATGTTGCGGTAACAAAAATTGGCATCTCTTATCAGGCAATTGCTGCATATCCTGGGTAAGGCTCTGAACATGGCAGCTCCAACATGGACAGGATCAGTATGGATGGTACATTGGAGACAAATGACTCTTCTCTCTCACAACAGCAAGAGATACAGTAGGGGTCAGTATACAGTAGATTGAGGGTTTGTGTTTGATTTATCTTCACCGGAGAACAGTCTGTACAGTAATGCTGTGTTGAGCCATTGAATTGTGAGTTAGTGTTAGGCTAGAACAAAACCCTGCTCTAGACCCTGTGAATGCATTAGACCAGGAGTGAAGAACACTGAGCTAAGGAGACAGTGTAAGGGCTGGATTGAATCCACAGCGCCAAAGATCTCTGCAGACATCAGAGTGTCAGTATAATATAAGCAGGTCATTTTTATACATTAATAGAAAGATCTCCATTTTCCAATGATTTTCTGTCTCTGTGGCAGAGAACACAAGTTCTATTTTCCCCCTGAAACGCATTACTGTATCAGTAACTGTAGCAGTAATGCTTTCAACAATCAATAAGGACCCACAAAGTAATGAAAATCCTCAAGGATGGATACTCAAGCAATACATACAATTATACGGTATCTGTTCTGGAGATGTTACAGGGATGAAAGCCGACATCAATGGATCTTGTCTGATGCACGGTGTGTGAAGAACATTGGGCGAAAAACGGACAATCGACTACTTTTATCTCAGGACTTTGATGTTCTGAGATGGGGAGATGGAAGTTCAAGGATCATCATGAGAGAGATGGGCCTTTTCTCAATTGCGTAAAAGTCTCTCCTCTCCTCGACTCGTCCATCCTCTATTCGACTACTCCATCCTCCTCTCCTCCGTGACCCAGAAACCGATAAGTGGTCAGAGAGTGCTGATTTGTTAATAGCTGAATGGAGTAGTTATCTTCTTTCCGCGATTGCCTATGCCAGCGGAGGATGCTTAGGTGTATCCTAATCCGCCAAACCCTTTTAAAACTGTTGTTTTCTCGGAGGATAAAAGCATGCACACAAAAAAAGTGATACACTAGCCTACTTATCATTTAACTGTACAATGTCTAACACAACTAGCTACATTTCTTTATACCACTTAACACGTGTGACGGGATTCCACCTCTGTTAACCTAATTGGGCTAGTTTAAAAAATATATAAAATAAATGTACATTTTCCAAAAACATTTTGTCTCCGTAGTAGAATATACAAGTTCAATTTTCCCCCTGAAAATTCAGGAGGTATCATTAATGCTTTCATCAATCGATAAGGTCATTTCATCCTGGAACATACACACAAGGACACTCCTTGAGGAGGGATACTCATGCAATCCATACAATTGTATATTATATTACATATGTTCTGAAGATGTTACAGGGATGAAAGCCAACGTCATCAATGTATGTAGAACACTGGGAGAAAAACTGACAACCACTTTATGTCAGGGCTTTGATGTTCTGAAATGGGGGAGATGGAAGTTCAAGTAGGGCTGGCACAGTTGGACGGGCATTTGATTTCCATAGGGGGGGGGAGTTTTTTTTCACAGAACCTTCTTTATTTTTAATGGGTTTCATAGTAAAAATGTAATTTAACTGTAAAAATGTACTACCGTCATGTTTTCATCTGATTGTCAAACAAATAAGTTACCTTCGCACGTCCGTCCGTGCGCCCGCTCCACTTCTCCTTCAGTTCCAGTGGTGTATTGCTAGTTCTTTTATGTAAGGGAGTCCAAAAAATATTTTTTCAATGAGGTCATCAATTCTCAATCAAAGTTTGTAACGCCAGACGTAGCCTAATGAATATCATGGTAGAACAGACCTATGCCTGAAATGCACCCTCCAATTGCAACGTCTGCCAATGACCACAAATGGTCTGTCTCAAGAACATTTTCTATTTTGAATACCATCAAACACCGTTAGGTGGACCTCATTTCAAAACAGACTGAATGACAACGCCCCACATTTTACTGGTGAAATGTCCACACTGCATATACCATTCATTTGATCTCAATACGTTTCATGGGAATATGCATTTACTGTAGATCCTCATGAATTACTGCTTCATGAGTGAAATAAAACCGATGGCGTTAACAAACTATTAGCCTTTCTTGAATGCATATTTTGTTTCAATCAAAGCAGAAATCCTGCCCAATGGTGCGTGTTGGTGAGTTTTGGCCACATGAGGATTTGTTTTTTCACTGTTCAGCTGCAGATTACTGAGGAGGTGTTTTCAGTGTAACGTGTTATAGGCCTACAGTATATGCTATTATGTTTGGTTATATTATATAAAATAATAATGAAGCATTATGTGATCTTGCGAGACATTGATTAAAGCGTTGATCTAACTTTACTAAACAAGCACCCTTGTGAGAAGTGATCATCTTCTATTTGTAATGATGAGTAGGACTATCAGGTGCAGGCAACAGAACTTGGCGAGGGTTATTTTATACAAGTTGAATTGTAGTGCTGAAGGGACTGCACCGTAACCAAGTGGTCACATACAGGGCATTCAGAAAGTATTCACACCCCATTACTTTTTCAACATGCTGTTGTGTTACAGCCTGAATTTAAAATGGATACAATTGATATTTTGTGTCACTGGCCAACACACGTTGGAATGATGTTTTAAGACATTTTTTTTTTGCCTGCGAATGCCTACAGCTGACTATATCAGTACGCTAATACAGGCTGTGATCGGAGAAAATATACACGGGAGTTGAATACCAAGGCGATATTGAATGTTCCTGAGTGGCCTAGTTACAGTTTTAAATCAGCTTGAAAATCTATGGCAAGACTTGAAAACGGCTGTCTAGCAATCATCAACAACTAACTTGACAGATCTTGAAGAATTTCAAAAACAATAATGCAAATATTGTACAACCCAGGTGGGTAACGCTCTCAGAAACACTCACAGCTGTAATCGCTGCTAAAGGTGTTGTTGGGGTTAACTCAGGTGTTTGAATACTTACAGTTGATGTCGAAAGTTAACATACACCTTAGCCAAATACATTTAAACGCAGTTTTTCACAATTCCTGACATTTAATCCTAATAAAAATTCCCTGTCTGAGGTCAGTTTGGATCACCACTTTATTTTAAGAATGTGAAATGTCAGAATAATAGTAGAGAGAATGATTTATTTCAGCTTTTATTTCTTTCCTCACAGTCCCAGTGGGTCAGAAGTTTACATACACTCAATTAGTATTTGGTAGCATTGCCTTTAAATGGTTTAACTTGGGTCAAACGTTTCGGGTAGCCTTCCACAAGCTTCCCACAATAAGTTGGGTAAATTTTGGTCCTTTCCTTCTGACAGAGCTGGTGTAACTGAGTCAGGTTTGTAGGCCTCTTTGCTCGCAAACGCTTTTTCAGTTCTGCCCACAAATTTTCTATAGGATTGAGGTCAGGGCTTTGTGATAGCCACTCCAATACCTTGACTTTGTTGTCCTTAAGCCATTTTGCCACAACTTTGGAAGTATGCTTGGGGTCATTGTCCATTTGGAAGACCCATTTGCAACCATGCTTTAACTTCCTGACTGATGTCTTGAGATGTTGCTTCAATATATCCACATGATTTTCCTACCTCATGATGACATCTATTTTGTGAAGTGCACCAGTCCCTCCTGCAGCAAAGCACCCCCACAACATGATGCTGCCACCCCCGTGCTTCACCATTGGGATGGTGTTATTTGGCTTGCAAGACTCTCCTTCTCCTTCAAACATAACGATGGTTATTATGGCCAAACAGTTCTATTTTTGTTTCATCAGACCAGAGGAAATGTCTCCAAAAAGTATGATCTTTGTCCCCATGTGCATTTGCAAACCATAGTCTGGCTATTTTATGGCGGTTTTGGAGCAGTGGCTTCTACCTTGCTGAGCAGCCTTTCAGGTTGTCAATATAGGATTTGTTTTACTGTGGATATAGATACTTTGGTACCTGTTTCCTCCAGCATCTTCACAAGGTCCTTTGCTGTCGTTCTGGGATTGATTTGCACTTTTCGCACCAAAGTACATTCATCTCTAGGATACAACGCATCTCCATCCTGAGCGGTATGACGGCTGCGTGGTCCCATGGTGTTTATACTTGCGTACCATTGTTTGTACAGATGGGCGTGGTACCTTCAGGCATTTGGATGAATTCAGACTTGTGGAGGTCTACAATTTGTTTTCTGAGGTCTTGGCTGATTTCTTTTGATTTTCCCATGATGTCAAGCAAGGAGGCACTGAGTTTGAATGTAGGCCTTGAAATACATCCACAGGTACACCTCCAATTGACTCAAATTATGGCAATTAGCCTATCAGAAGCTTCTAAAGCCATGAAATCGTTTTCTGGAATTTTCCAAGCTGTTTAAAGGCACAGTCAACTTGTATCTACTTGTATGAAAACTTCTGACCCACTGAAAATTTGATACAGTGAATAATAAGTTAAATAATCTGTCTGTAAACAACTGTTGGAAAAATTACTGTGTCATGCACAAGGGTAGATGCACAAGGTAGATGCCAAAACTATAGTTTGTTAACAAGAAATGTGGAGTGGTTGAAAAATGAGTTTTAATGACTCCAACCTAAGTGTATGTAAACTTCCGACTTCAAATATATGTATATGAGATATCTGTATTTCATTTTCAAGACATTTACAAAAAAATCTAAAAAAGTGTTTTCACTTTGTCATTATGGGGTATCGTGTGAATACGGGTGTGAACATATATATATATATATATATATATATATATTTTTTTTTAATGTTTTAATTCAGGCTATAACACAACTAAATCTGAAATAAGTCAAGGGGTATGAACACTTTCTGAAGGCACTGTACATTCTGGGTTCCCCTGTGCAAGAGAGAGTCTGTGGAGTTTTATGAACATCAAGGAAGACCAATGGTGAATTT
This sequence comes from Oncorhynchus keta, assembly GCF_023373465.1. Lineage (NCBI taxonomy): Eukaryota > Metazoa > Chordata > Actinopteri > Salmoniformes > Salmonidae > Oncorhynchus > Oncorhynchus keta. The sequence continues at coordinate 28,933,902 of NC_068444.1, read as the reverse complement.
GGATCCTAGATATTGTTGGTATGAAAATAAGGTTCATGCAGTAGATCAGTTTGTCTGCATACACAATAGAGGAGGTACGTTTCTGTAAGCCAAGTACTCGGACAGTAGAGCAAGTTCAAGTGCGTCATACATGAGCCCCAAGTCCATAAGAAACTGTCTTTGAGGACAACCCCTGGTAGAGTTTTGTTTCTGTGGCTGTTTTTGTTACGTCGGATTTGGATCTCTCAAAGTGGTCAAGTCTCCGACCGACGGGCCTCTGCACAGACGCCTACAGTTATTTAGTAATTCGCACCACCGCCAGAGAGAAAGAAGACTGGGAAGAAACCACCATTTACCACCAATATACCGCTATAGCCTACATATTTATTTAATTTGTCATTCTATCATTTTCATAGAATTTTTGTAGCAATTCAATCATTTATTTAGAATTGTGTGAAAAAACTGTGTGAAATGCCATACACTTTTTGTCCATACAGCTTTAGATACATGGGCTACACATACTGAGACAGAGGGGGCTGTTTATCTCACATTATCTGAGATTGATGCGTCTTTCTTTTTTGCGGGGACGGCGGTCGGGCATGAAGGTACGGTAGGGCGGCCCAGGCCCCATAAGGCCCGCCATAACGCAGGCCCTGAGTTCAAGGATCATCATGAGAGAGAGAGAGAGAGAGAGAGAGAGAGGGAAAGAGTGAGAAAACAGGGAAAAGAGAGAAGAGAGATGCCCACTGAATGCTGGGCCGGGTGGATGATCCTTAACAAACATTTACCTGTGTGTATGTCTCTCTGTGTGTGTGTGTGTGTGTGTGTGTGTGTGTGTGTGTGTGTGTGTGTGTGTGTGTGTGTGTGTGTGTGTGTGTGTGTGTGTGTGTGTGTGTGTGTGTGTGTGTGTGTGTGTGTGTGTGTGTGTGTGTGTGTGTCATGCTGTGCTGCGCCGTGGGGAGAAATGGCTGTGTTTGATTCCATTACACTTCTATAACAGCTGTAGTTAATGGTTGTGTCACAGTCTATTAACTGCATTCATCTTTTCTGTGATATATAACAAGGCATCACCACGCCCAACAAAGACAAATGACCTGGACTCCCCTCTTCCTGCTGCCGCATTACCATACCTACCTTATTCTCATCAGTGTGACGACAACACACACACGTATGTACGCACGCACTCAGGCACAACGCGCACACACACATAGAAGAAACTGGGGTCTGTTTGACTACATGAGCACCACTGGCAGGCAGCAGTCTGGTTGATAATAGAATGGAGAGAGGTGTTTTTTGTAATCTAAACAACTCAATTATCTGTAGGCGCTACCAAGCATGATCAAAAGACATCATCATAATAACCATATTACATTTGAATTGAAAACCACGGAACAGGGAATGAGGGGTAACAGCTGTGACGTGACTGTGTGTTGTGTGACTGGAAGCTTTCATGCTTGTGTGTGTGCATCTTTGTGTGTCTTTCTCTCATTTTCTCAGCGCCTGTGTTTTGTTAATTTCATTTTGTGAAGATGCATGGTCTCTGCCGAGTGTTCCAAATAACCCATCCGGAGGGGGAGAAGGGTGGGGGGGTCTTCTGTGGTAACCAGTGCACGCACTGCTCTCGGCTTGCCAGCCTTAATCTATTTGAGGCGGCTTTTAGGCCTGCTCTGTCGCTATACTCTTTCACAATTGATGAGGCCGTAATCAATAAACAATGGAGCATCTACATGAATAATGGTAATGGGAAAACCGCAGGGAGGGAACATGAAAGGCAAACGCTGAGGCTATCCCTTTTCTCTGAAACAGATACCACTCAACTGACTAATAAAACTTAATACTAAATATGAAACTCTGAGACCACATATGCAGCCGGTGGAAGCTGATATTCAGCTAAAGTATTTCTATTCCCCACTTCCCAGCACACCCGCCCGTGTGCCTGCCTGACAGCAAATTGTGTCCATAAAACACATTTAGATAACTCACCCGTTGACAAAGCTCTAGCTACAGGGGTCATTGTAGAACCCTCTCCTCGCCAACGGTACACGCGAAAATGACATTGTCACTTCACTATTAATTAAGACAAGTGCCGAGGCCCTCTTTAATCTTCTATGATTAATATGAATTATCTGTCAGTCCTCGTTATGAATTTGATTAACTTGTATCCGGAAGCAAATAAGCCTTTTGACCCAAACAGGAGTTTGGATAAATGTCTCTCTACCATTTAGTGGTAAACACATAAAATCACAATAACAAACAACCCTGTAAAGCAGATTTACGTGAGGGGAATGGATAACTCTCTCAGCGGATTCTGCGACTCTAAACCATATGTATACCCATTTTTAGGTGTGACAGGTCAATGAGAGGTGGCACCTGGTCTAAGATGTGGCCTTGCGTGGAGGCCAACAAAGTTTGTGCAACAGTGCACTCACTGATCCTCGTGTAGGACATGGGTTGTGATTGGTTAAATGAAGTTGAAACTGCACCAATCCTGATGGATTTGGATTTGGATAGATACACGCAACCTGGGAACACAACTAAGACTACATTTCTTAGATTTACTGTATTGTAATAGCTTCATTATATCCAGGTTAAAATAGATATTTAAAAAACCCAAAACCTATAATTTCATAAATGAATTAAACGTTTAATTAAGGTAAAACCAAATGCATGCTTTTCAACCATTCGCTGCCCGCTGCCCGCACCCGCCCGCCCGACTGGCATCACTACTCTGGACGGTTCTGACCTAGAACATGTGGACAACTATAAATACCTAGGTATCTTGTTAGACTGTAAACTCTCCTTCCAGACTCATATTAAACATATCCAATCCAAAATCAAATCTAGAATCGGCTTTCTATTTCACAAAAAAGCCTCCTTCACTCATGCCGCCAAACTTCCCCTCGTAAAACTGACTATCCTACCGATCCTCGACTTTGGCGATATCATCTACAAAATAGCTTCCAGCAAACTGGATGCAGTCTATCACAGTGCCATCCGTTTTGTTACCAAATCACCTTATACCACCCACCACTGCGACCTGTAGGCTCTAGTCGGTTGGCCCTCGCTACATATTCGTCGCCAGACCCACTGGCTCCAGGTCATCTATAAGTCTATGCTAGGTAAAGCTCCTTCTTATCTCAGTTCACTGGTCACGATAACAACACCCACCCGTAGCACACGTTCCAGCAGGTATATCTCACTGATCTCACCTCAATTGGCCGCCTTTCCTTCCAGTTCTCTGCTGCCAGTGTCTGGAACGAATTACAAAAATCGCTGAAGTTGGAGACTTTTATTTCCCTCACCAACTTTAAACATCAACTATCTGAGCAGCTAATCGATCACTGCAGCTGTACATAGTCCATCTGTAAATAGCCCACCCAATCTTCCTACCTCATCCCCATACTGTTTTTATTTTATTTACTTTTCTGCTCTTTTGCACACCAGTATCTCTACTTGCACATCATCATCTGCTCATTTATCACTCCAGTGTTAATCTGCTAAATTGTAATTATTCGCTCCTATGGCCTATTTATGCCTTTTGCACACACTGTATACAGCTTTCTTTTCTCTACTGTGTCATTGTATTGTTTGTGTTATTGGCTTGTTTATTGTTTACTCCATGTGTAACTCTGTGTTGTTGTCTGTGTCACACTGCTTTGCTTTATCTTGGCCAGGTTGCAGATGCAAATGAGAACTTGTTCTCAGCTAGCCTACCTGGTTAAATAAAGGTGAAATTAATAAATGAACAAATAAAATGTTTGTTCCTCAATAAGACCCAACTGTAGTAGGTTGATACTCCATCCCTCCCAGCTGTCCCTGTCGTCTAACCAACTGATGGCATATTTGGCTTATCATCTCATTGTTCCAGGAAGATGTGCCTATTTTTAAATGACCCATTCTTTATGGCTGTTCCTCTGTGGCTTCATCCCAAACGGCACCCTATTTCCTAGTTAGTGCACTACTTTTAAACCAGGGCCCATAGGACTCTGGTCAAAAGTAATGCAATTTATAGGGAATGTGGTGCCATTTGGGAAAAGCCATGGTCTGTCTCTGTTTGTCTGTGCTGGCTGGCCAGTGGACATGGTGTAACCGGCCATGCTGTCTGTCTCTGTTAGCTACGTGGATGGAATGGAACAGGATTAAGTCTGGTTTCTTCAACAAGGCCTTGATATAAAGGGGGCGAGCTATAAGCCAAGTCATTCCAGGCTATTGTAGAATAAAACCAAAATAAGTACAGAGGCAGGTGCAAGACAAAACACTTGAGTAACACTTTGATCATGTTCCGATGAGAAATATGAAATAAATCACCTCAGCTGCATTGATCAAGTATGTGCTGCCAGTGTGAGAACTGGAGGAGAGGATGGAGCCTGATTGTCATTCACTCTGCCTCCTCTTTGGATTCACCAGCATGGAGAATCAGGAAGATGGGCTGAAAAATGCCACGTCCACACTGAGACCAGAGGCTAATCTGGAATGGCATCCTATTCCCTTTATAGTGCACCACAAGGGGCTCAGGCAAAAAGGAGTGCACTACATAAACTACCATTCAAAAGTTTGGGGTCACTGAGAAATGTCCTTGTTTTTGAAAGCAATGCATGTATTTTTGTCCATTAAAATAACATCAAATTGATCAGAAATATAGTGTAGACATTGTTAATGTTGGAAATGACTATAGTAGCTGGAAACACCAGATTTTTTATGGAATATCCAAATAGGAGTACAGAAGCCCATTATCAGCAACCATCACTCCTGTGTTCCAATGGCACGTTGTGTTAGCTAATCCAAGTTTATCATTATAGAAGTCTAATTGATCTTTAGAAAACCCTTTTGCACAGGTCCTCAACTGGAAAAAGCCATATCTCAGACTGGCCAATAAAAATAAAAGATTAGGGTGGGCAAAAGAACACAGACACAGGACAGAGGAACTCTGACTAGAAGGCCAGCATCCCGGAGTCGCCTCTTCACTGTTATCGTTGAGACTGGTGTTTTGCGGGTACTATTTAATGAAGCTGCCAGTTTAGGACTTGTGAGACGTCTGTTTCTCAAACTAGACACTCTAATGTACTTATCCTCTTGCTCAGTTGTGCACCGGGGCCTCCCACTCCTTTTTCTATTCTGGTTAGAGACAGTTTGCTCTGTTCTGTGAAGGGAGTAGTACACAGCGTTCTACAAAATGTTCAGTTTCTTGGCAATTTCATTTCTCAGAACAAGAATAGACGGACGAGGGTTTTCTAATGATCCAATGATCAATTAGCCTTTTAAAATGATAAATGTGGATTAGCTAACACAAGGTGCCATTGGAACACAGCTGTGATGGTTGCTGATAATGGGCCCCTGTACGGCTATGTAGATATTCCATAAAAAAAATATACCGTTTCCAGCTACAATAGTCATTTACAACATGAACAATGTCTACACTGTATTTTGGATCAATTTGATGTTATTTTAATGGACAAAAAAAAATCGCTTTTCTTTCAAAAACAAGGACATTTCTAAGTGACCCCAAACTTTTGAACGGTAGTGTATATACAGAACAGGGTGGCATTTCAGGCATATTCCAAGAAGGACTGATACAAAAAGTCCATTGGGAATCTAGAGACACAGTCTTTTGAAGTGAAAACCAAGCACACACAGCCACTGAGACAAACAGAGAAAGAGTGGCCTGTGTCTTCTACCTAAAAATAGATTTCTCTCGGGAAATAAATGCATGTAGGTGCATTATTTCCACAGGGGAAAAACGCGTTGGGAAGCATTTTTCAGTGAGAGTGTGAATATAAGTTCATTTCTGACTGGGATAATGAGTAGCAACGCACCTCTCTCAACATGTCTCTTAATACATATTTAGGCCTATGGGTTAGAATTCAATGTGAGTTGTAAGGAAGACGCTGTTTTGAATCAATGTTCAGAGCTTAAGGATTGTTATTGGCCTTGATCAAACGACCCTCGAATGCTTTCCTTATTTGCCATTCACCTTCTGTGTCCTCCCTCCCCCTCTCTCCTACATCTCCCTCTTTTTCTCTACCATGTGTTTTCAACTTGGCCTGGCTCTCCTCTGAGAGATTGAGACCAGCATTCAATCAGGCGCATGGTAACTTGAACAACTGCTGCTTGTCAGGGTTGTTACCTTTCAGTCAGTGATTTGAGCCCAGGGGGCCTTGAGGAGCCAGGTGAGTGGGTTTCAATCAATCTCTTTGATTCATCTATTAAGCACTGAGCTGCAGAGAGAAGCAGAGGCCTCTATGTCAGTAAGAGAATTGAGCTGCTCACGTTTCATCAAATACATAAACTGTAAAGGGGGAGAGAGAGAGACATCCACTCTTTAGCCATGTTATAATGTCTAACATGTTTCTAATGCATATCACATATTACATACTTGACATTCAAAGGCTCAAATGGTACGGTGAACAGGTTATCATTGCTCTGTGTGACTTGAATGAAATGAATTAAAGTGAGGTTAATATTGTACTTAGATTTTTGTAATATGGACAGATGTCATGCCCTGACCATAGAGAGCCATTGTTTCTCTATGGTGTAGTAGGTCAGGGCGTGACTAGGGGGTATTCTAGTTTATTATTTCTATGTTGTGTTCTAGTTAATTTTTTTCTATATTGGTCTTTTGTATGATTCCCAATTAGAGGCAGCTGGTAATCGTTGTCTCTAATTGGGGATCATATTTAAGTAGCTATTTTTCCCACCTGTGTTTGTGGGATATTATTTTGTGTTTGTGCAACTTGTTAATAAAGATGTGGAACTCTACGTACAGTGGGGCAAAAAAGTATTTAGTCAGCCACCAATTGTGCAAGTTGTCCCACTTAAAAAGATGAGAGGCCTGTAATTTTCATCATAGATACACTTCAACTATGACAGACAAAATGAGAAGAACATTTTTTCCAGAAAATCACATTGTAGGATTTTTAATGAATATATTTGCAAATTATGGTGGAAAATAAGTATTTGGTCACCTACAAACAAGCAAGATTTCTGGCTCTCACAGACCTGTAACTTCTTCTTTAAGAGGCTCCTCTGTCCTCCACTCGTTACCTGTATTAATGGCATCTGTTTGAACTTATAAAAGACACCTGTCCACAACCTTAAACAGTCACACCCCAAACTCCGCTATGGCCAAGACCAAAGAGCTGTCAAAGGACACCAGAAACAAAATTGTAGACCTGCACCAGGCAGGGAAGACTGAATCTGCAATGGGTAAGCAGCTTAGTTTGAAGAAATCAACTGTGGGAGCAATTATTAGGAAATGGAAGACATACAAGACCACTGATAATCTCCCTCGATCTGGGGCTCCACGCAAGATCTCACCCCGTGGGGTCAAAATGATCACAAGAACGGTGAGCAAAAACCCAGAACCACACGGGGGGTCCTAGTGAATGACCTGCAGAGAGCTGGGACCAAAGTAACAAAGCCTACCATCAGTAACACACTACGCTGCCAGGGACTCAAATCCTGCAGTGCCAGACGTGTCCCCCTGCTTAAGCCAGTACATGTCCAGGCCCGTCTGAAGTTTGCTAGAGAGCATTTGGATGATCCAGAAGAAGATTGGGAAAATGTCATATGGTCAGATGAAACCAAAATATAACTTTTTGGTAAAAACTCAACTCGTCGTGTTTGGAGAACAAAGAATGCTGAGTTGCATGCAAAGAACACCATACCTACTGTGAAGCATGGGGGTGCAAACAACATGCTTTGGGGCTGTTTTTCTGCAAAGGGACCAGGACGACTGATCGGTGTAAAGGAAAGAATGAATGGGGCCATGTATCGTGAGATTTTGAGTGAAAACAATGATCCCAAACACACCGCCCGGGCAACGAAGGAGTGGCTTCGTAAGAAGCATTTCAAGGTCCTGGAGTGGCCTAGCCAGTCTCCAGATCTCAACCCCATAGAAAATCTTTGGAGGGAGTTGAAAGTCTGTGTTGCCCAGCAACAGCCCCAAAACATCAATGCTCTAGAGGAGATCTGCATGGAGGAATGGGCCAAAATACCAGCAACAGTGTGTGAAAACCTTGTGAAGACTTACAGAAAACGTTTGACCTCTGTCATTGCCAACAAAGGGTATATAACAAAGTTTTGAGATTAACTTTTGTTATTGACCAAATACTTATCTTCCACCATAATTTGCAAATACATTCATTAAAAATCCTACAATGGATGGATTTTCTTTCTAATTTTGTCTGTCATAGTTGAAGTGTACCTATGATGAGAATTACAGACCTCCCTCATCTTTTTAAGTGGGAGAACTTGCACAATTGGTGGCTGACTAAATACTTTTTTGCCCCACTGTATGCTGCACCTTGGTCCAGTTCTTACGACAACCGTGACAACAGACTTTGAAGTCAGCATTGATCAGTCTTACCGTATATGTTTCATTGGCTCCATCCGCAAACTCTCTCCTCCCTCTCTTTCTTTTTTTAGTCTACATATTTCAATGGCTGCTGAAGGGCTCTGATTAATGAATCATGTTGCTCTCTTTCTATACAAGGTTAATAAAGCCCACACGAATGAATGTCAAAGTATCTTTATCTGTTTCAGTGTATTATGTACACCTGTGCATTTGTGTATGTGTGCACATGACCAAGGTCAGTATGACCATTAGAGCAGTTAATAATTACTACAGGGTAATGAGGTCCACTGATTAGCCTGTTGATTGGTTTAATTATATAACAGTTTTCTTTGCATTCCTCCTTTGTGACATTTTAGATGTAATTATGATTTTGGTATTGATATGAACAACACTTGGCTTCCTAGGTATAGTCATATATCATATATTCATAATCAGTGCTTCTCTCAACTGTACACGCGTGACATAAAATCGCAAAATGTCTCTAATTTGAAGCTACTATAAAATAACAGTACATGAAGGTGACTGTGTCCTTTCTGACCTTATGGCCTGTTCTGGCCTGTGTGAAGTTAACAATGGAAATTGGTTGAGTGTTGTAGTGAATCCTTGAGCATATAGTGGTGACCCACTCTTCCTCCCTCTAATGATAGAACTTCCTCAGCATATAGATACAGCTAGAATATGATTTGAATGTGAAACATCGATGTCTCAGGATGTCCTTCAGAGAGAGAGAGACACGTTTGGGAAAAAGTGATTAATTTGTGTGCTATATGTTCGTATAATGGTGACGGTATATACCATTTACTCTAGCTAGTCTTCTTTTGTTATATTTTGTACAGGTAGAGATGCTTATTCTAGAGGTACTGTAAAATTAACACGTAAATAACTATACTGTACAACTGATGCTACAGCTAATGAGCCAGAGGGGTATTTAACAAGCATTTGTTTCACTTCTTCCATTTGAGCATGTCTCTCCAACACATCTGCTCCCTTGCCAGGCGAGTGATTCTAACCTGGGGCTTTCTAAACATAATGCTTAAACGGTGAAATTCACAAGTTGTCACTGACGTCTGCAGAGACAAAACGATAATGTCACTCACAAAACCAAACTCTCTTTCTGTCATTTCCGTTTAATTCAATTCAAATTCCAGGTCAGTCTTCGAATTCGGCGATAATTCAATTCCTCTAAATTCCAATGTTAGGCAAACTCCAATCATTTAATTCCCAATTCAATATTATCCTCAACAATTTCACAAATTCCAATTAGAATTTAATTCCGTCAGGCTTTCAGGCTGATCATCTCACTGTTCAGACAACCTAGCTATACTGGAAATAAAGGGACACTGGTAGAACTGATTAAAAACAAATCATACAGTACATTTTTGAAACTATGTGCATTAATTATATTATCTTGGAAATGTACACATTTTGAATTCCAATTGAATTCAATTATTAAATATTTTTTACAATTCTTACACCATGCCCAAACCGGATGTGCGCATGCGTGTGCCATGGTGCGCAAATAGATTTTGTCCCCTCACACCAAGCGCGATCATGACACGCAGGTTGAAATGTCAAAACAAACTCTGAACCAATTATATTAATTTTGGGACAGGTCAAAAAGCATTAAACATTTTAGACAGATAGTTTGCACTTGCTAGCTAATTTGTCCTGTTTAGCTAGCTTGCTGTTGCACCGCATTCAGCATCACAAATAGAACTGACTTCGTTGTTAGCGCTTGGCAATGCAGATGCTCGTTGGCTCGCGCGAGCAGTGTGGGTGCAATGATTGAATAACAAGTATGTATAAAGGTATTTTGCAACGCTCGGGCATGCGACACGAGCGGCGTGGTCAGCATGTTATGCAATTCCAATTCAAAAAGTTCAAACAGTCTAATTCCACTTCAATCTCGATTCCATAGCTATTTCAGCCTACCCTATCAGCAATGCACAGCAGCTTTCCCCTAGAACAGAGACAGATGTACAAAACAACATCAGTTGAGGGGCTGCAGCACTCAGTTGATTACCCACAAGCCCTGGGTTCTAAATTGATTAATTAGAGTCATTGATTGGATGGGAGTGGACTCACCTGGGTTCCTCTGCCTGTAATGAATGACTGATTGGAGGTTTGTTATGGAAACTGGGATAGACTGCAGCCTCTGAGGAGGTGACTGACTGACGAACTGCAATAGAAATAACTATCAGGGCTTCAGACATGTTTAAAATACATCTGAAGCACTGTTCTCATGCAGGGCTATGACGAGCAATGAGGTATAATAAGACGCTGTGGTAGAAAGTAATCACCGTTAATAGCTATCTAAAGTGCAATTATATTTAGGCCTTGAATGTGAAGCACTTACGTTATTATAATTATTAAGTTCAAAGGTGCACTTCTGATTTAAACTACAGTATTTTTTTTTTTAGCAAGTTTAGCTAGGTTTGATCCAATTCAATGAGGGATGGAATAGAATAGACAGAATATTATCTGTCTTGCTTTGAACTAACCAAAGATGACAGTGCGAGGGGCAAACAGCCGAAGGACATGTGAGACCTTTCGAGGAAGTCATGTTCAGGTTGGCTAACAGCTCAGTTGGACAGCTGTAGTGCGGCGTTTCCCAATCCTAGTCCCGGGGACCACAAAAGGTTATACATTTTTGTTTTTACCCTTGCACTACACACCTGATTCAAATAATTAACAAACCATCAAGCCTTTGATTACAGTATTTGAATGAGGTGTTTAGTGCAAGGGAAAAAACAAACATTTGCACCCTTTGGGGTCCCCGGGACTAGGATTGGGAAACTCTGCTCTAGAAAACACATGACATGGTCTAAGAGGACAAGCAGCTGCAGAAATAAAAGCTGCTAATTTCTCATGAATTATCGTTTTGATTTTCTATGTCAATTAAATCACTAATGAATACAAAACAAAATACCCCCATTCACATCATATACATGAGTCATTGAATCATATGAAAGGGAATGATTTGTTTCCCATTTTAAAATACAGACAACAGTCACCCACAGCGATACACAAACACCCAATCAATTATTTACATTTATTCACAAAGATACCATTGCTCACTGCTGTCATATATAAAAGATGTGACTCTTGGCACAGCGATAACAGGACTTGAAAGTCTCCAGCAGCAGGTTACTTATGGTGAATCTCTCCTTTCAAATAAGCTACACACCCAGAGAAGATTGAGCCCAATGATCTATCCTGGGTTTGAACAGAGTTCTGCACTGATCAACAGGGACACTGTATTATTAGTGATGAGCCAGTAGATTGAAAACAATCTTGGGTTTCATCTATCTCTGCTGAACATGCTCCCTGTAGCTATCGGATCCTAGATCAGTAATTACTGCAGGTTGTCAACAATTTATCACTTGGGTGCCATAGTGTCCTGAGTGCAGTGGCTATATACACTCACGAAAGGTTCACACACACACACACACACACACACACACACACACACACACACACACACACACACACACACACTTTTTCTCTCTCCACACCCACTTACAAGATGCACATGTATTTACGAGTTGGGTTGAGGTGGGGCAAGTTCATTTGCTTTCTAAAAATATAATGTTTGTTATTATAAAGTTCCTTAGGAATAACAGAAACTCCCATGTCTAAATTGTATGGAACATTAGCATAATTATGTCTAATTTAGTAAATGATCTTTTAAGTAATATATTTTTGGCAAAATTATAGGAAAGGACATATTGTATTTGTTACAAGAGAGGTAGAAGAAGTCATAGTTAACATCACAAACGGAAAGGTCACAATGCAAATTCTCTGTAATCCACACTAGACAACAAGGTACTGTTGTGAAGGGTATACAATTCACAAGAGAGCTCTTTCCGTCTCTGTCCTTCTCCTGGCTGTGAGATTTGATTTATGAACTTTGACAACGGCATCACTGTTTTTAATTATTAATACAGTAGAGTCTCACAGCGCAATCTCTCAATCACTCTGGGAAGTAATGGGGTTATTTGTTCCAACACACACTGTACACCTTGATTCATTTGACAATAGTCCCCCTTGTCAAGTGTAGCTGCAAAACCTGGTAGATAAACAATGTTATTTCTAATGATCCGGTGACATTGACCTGTTCTGCGAGGACACACACACACAGACACACACAGACAAAAGCCTGCACACAAACCCGTTTCATCTAGCACAGGACAGTTTACAACAGTATACAACAGTACCATAGTCTATTCAGTGGATATATATATATATGCCATTTAGCAGACGCTTTTATCCAAAGCGACTTACAGTCATGTGTGCATACATTCTACGTATGGGTGGTCCCGGGAATCGAACCCACTACCCTGGCGTTACAAGCGCCATGCAGCCCTCTGGAAGCTCTCAAGGAGTTCAGGGGAAATTGATGTAATAAGAATGAAAATGCATTCCAAGCAGCAGTAGGGGTTTAGTCGAGCAGGGCACACTGAGGTGAACCCGACAAGGACCAGTCATCTGAACTGGCACACTCTGATAGTACACTTTGCTATTTATGAGGGGGAGTAGTGCACATGCAAAATCAAAGACTGATCAGCATACTATCAAAGTGTAATGAATCGCTAATATATTAAACATGAAAAAGCAGAAACTGTGTCTTGTTCAGAAGGGCACACAATCTAAACATTTTTTTATTTTATTGGACTGTTCAGGTAGTGCATCCCCATTTCATTCTTTATTAAACCATTTTCTCTCTACTGAACACTACCCATGTTTACCTCTGTCTGTTCGCAATGACATCTGCATTAGCTTGCTCCTCAATGTGCATCAGCTCCCCAAATTACAACCCCTATCATCCTGCTCCAGCCTCGCCAATATATTTTCCAATCAACCGCTAAATTATTCAGTGTTGTCTGTATGGGGAATCTGGTAAGGCGAGGCTACAAGGTTACAGTAGCTGCAGAGAGGATACAGTAACACCGTTGAGAATATTAATCATACTGCTATATTTATATTGCATTTATATTGTATAAAATAGGAGATAGGTTTTTTTTTTTCCATTTGCGAAACCCTCTAGTCCTGTAATTAGAGTGTAAGCCTATGAAGGGTTTTCATCATCATCATCTACTCAATGTCTGGGTGTGTATCTCACACATGGGTCATTTCAACAAGCCATGAAACCCACCATCTCAGATTGTTCTGAAATAGTTTCTGTAGTTAGAAACATATAATGTTACCATTCCTGAAATATTATTTGGTTGAAATATAATTTCTGAGAAAGGAAGCTAATTGATTGCACCCAAATTGGCCATTTTAATTTATAGGAATCATATGATATTTCAATAAATATAGTACCTTACATCCGATTTTGACCAAACTTTTTCATAACAATGAGTAAGATGAGAAATCTAAAGAAATGGTGAAAAGCCACCCACAGACCCCCCACGCCAATCCCAACCCAACAACCAATATACAGTATCAAATCAAATCAAATTTATTTATATAGCCCTTCGTACATCAGCTGATATCTCAAAGTGCTGTACAGAAACCCAGCCTAAAACCCCAAACAGCAAACAATGCAGGTGTAAAAGCACAGTGGCTAGGAAAAACTCCCTAGAAAGGCCAAAACCTAGGAAGAAACCTAGAGAGGAACCGGGCTATGTGGGGTGGCCAGTCCTCTTCTGGCTGTGCCGGGTAGAGATTATAACAGAACATGACCAAGATGTTCAAATGTTCATAAATGACCAGCATGGTCGAATAATAATAAGGCAGAACAGTTGAAACTGGAGCAGCAGCACAGTCAGGTGGACTGGGGACAGCAAGGAGCCTTCATGTCAGGTAGTCCTGGGGCACGGTCCTAGGGCTCAGGTCAGTTGAAACTGGAGCAGGAGCATGGCCAGGTGGACTGGGGACAGCAAGGAGTCCTCATGTCAGGTAGTCCTGGGACATGGTCCTAGGGCTCAGGTCCTCCGAGAGAGAGAAAGAAAGAGAGAAGGAGAGAATTAGAGAACGCACACTTAGATTCACACAGGACACCGAATAGGACAGGAGAAGTACTCCAGATATAACAAACTGACCCTAGCCCCCGACACATAAACTACTGCAGCATAAATACTGGAGGCTGAGACAGGAGGGGTCAGGAGACACTGTGGCCCCATCCGAGGACACCCCCGGACAGGGCCAAACAGGAAGGATATAACCCCACCCACTTTGCCAAAGCACATCCCCCACACCACTAGAGGGATATCTTCAACCACCAACTTACCATCCTGAGACAAGGCCGAGTATAGCCCACAAAGATCTCCGCCACGGTACAACCCAAGGGGGGCAACCCAGACAGGCCGACCACAACAGTGAATCAACCCACCCAGGTGACGCACCCCCCCAGGGACGGCACGAGAGAGCCCCAGCAAGCCAGTGACTCAGCCCCGTAACAGGGTTAGAGGCAGAGAATCCCAGTGGAAAGAGGGGAACCGGCCAGGCAGAGACAGCAAGGGCGGTTCGTTGCTCCAGAGCCTTTCCGTTCACCTTCCCACTCCTGGGCCAGACTACACTCAATCATATGACCCACTGAAGAGATGAGTCTTCAGTAAAGACTTAAAGGTTGAGACCGAGTTTGCGTCTCTGACATGGGTAGGCAGACCGTTCCATAAAAATGGAGCTCTATAGGAGAAAGCCCTGCCTCCAGCTGTTTGCTTAGAAATTCTAGGGACAATTAGGAGGCCTGCGTCTTGTGACCGTAGCGTACGTGTAGGTATGTACGGCAGGACCAAATCAGAGAGGTAGGTAGGAGCAAGCCCATGTAATGCTTTGTAGGTTAGCAGTAAAACCTTGAAATCAGCCCTTGCTTTGACAGGAAGCCAGTGTAGAGAGGCTAGCACTGGAGTAATATGATCAAATTTTTTGGTTCTAGTCAGGATTCTAGCAGCCGTATTTAGCACTAACTGAAGTTTATTTAGTGCTTTATCCGGGTAGCCGGAAAATAGAGCATTGCAGTATCAGCTCAGAGTATTTTCTTCATACTATGCAATGTATTCTCAGTTCATTTGGTGACCCCCCTGTTCATAGAAAGTAACTTAAGTTGTACGATTTGTCCATATTTATCACTTGCTTTGTAAACAACAGTTGTATCCTAACAGTGAAATGCTTATGGGCCCTTCCCAACAATGCGGAGAGAAAAATAGAAAAAGATAACGACGAGGAATAAGTATACAATGAGTAACGATAATGTGGCTATATAAACAGGTTTAATAGTACAGAGTCAATGTGCAGGGGTACGAGATACAGTAATTGCGGTAAAATATATGTACGTATAGGTAGGGGTAAAGTGACTAGGATCAATAATAAGCAGTTGCAGCAGCATACACTGTATGTGAGGAGTCGAAAGGAGTGCAAAGGGTGTTCAATGCAGAATGTCCGGGTTGAAATTTGGTGAACTATTTAGTGGTCTTATGGCTTGGTGGTAGAAGCTGTTCAGGGTCATGTTGGTTCCAGACTTGGTGCATCGGTACCACTTGCCGTGCGATATCAGAGAGAACAGTCTATGACTTTTGTGGCTGGAGTATTTGACCATTTTTAGGGCCTTTCTCTGACACCAACTGGTATAGAGGTCCTGGATGGCAGTGAGGTCAGCCCCAGTGATGTACTGGGCTGTATGCACTACCCTCTGTAGCGCCTTGCGGTCAGATGCCAAGCAGTTGTCATACCAAGCGGTGATGCAGCCAGTCAAGATGCTCTCAATGGTGCAGCTGTAGAACTTCTTGAGGATCAGAGCGCCCATGCCAAGTAATGTCAGCCTCCTGAGGGGGAGGGGCAAGAGACATTGTTGTGCATTCTTCACGACTGTGTTGGTGTATGTGGACCATGTTAATTCCTTAGTGGTGTGGACACAGAGGACCCACTCCACTACAGCCCTTTGTTTCCTGTAGTCCATGATCAGCTCCTTTGTCTTGCTGACATTTAGGGAAAGGTTGTTGTCCTGGCACCACACTGCCAGGTCACTAATCTCCCCTTTATAGGCTGTCTCATTGACGTTGGTGATCAGGCCTACCACCGTCGTCAGCAAACTTAATGATGGTTTTGGAGTCATGTGCAGCCACGCAGTTGTGGGTGAACAGAGAGTAAAGGAGGAGACTAAGCACGCACCCCTGAGGCGCACTCGTGCTGAGGGTCAGTGTGGTGGATGTGTTGTTGCCTACCCTCACCACCTGGGGACGGCCCATCAGAAAGTCCAGGATCCAGTTGCAGAGGGAGGGGTCCAATCCCAGGGTCCTGAGATTAGTGCTGAGCTTGGAGGGCACTATGGTGTTGAATGCTAAGCTGTAGTCAATGAACAACATTCTCACATAGGTGTTCCTCTTATCCAGGTGGAAGAAGGCAGTGTGGAGGACAATAACGATTACGTCATCTGTGGATATGTTGGGGTTTTGTGCAAATTTGAGTGGGTCCAGGGTCTCTGAGATTATGGTGTTCCAGCCTTTCAACGCATTTCATAGCTACAGATGCGAGTGCTATGGAGCGACAGTCATCTAGACAGGTTACCTTGGCATTCTTGGGCACAGGGACTATGGTGGTCTGCTTGAAACACGTAGGTATTACAGACTGGGCCAGAGAGAGGTTGAAAATGTCAGTGCAGACACTTGCCAGCTGATCAGCCCATGCTCGGAGCACGGGCCCTGGTATTCTGTCCCTGCGCCCTGCGAATGTTAAACTGTTTAAAGGTCTTACTCACATTGGTATGGAGAGCGAGATCACACAGTCATCCGAAACAACTGGTGCTGGCATGCATGGTTCAGTGTTGCTTGCCTCGAAGCAGACATTTTGCTCGTCTGGTAGGCTTGCGTCACTGGGCAGCTCATGGCTGGGTATCCCTTTGTAATCCGTGATAGTTTGCAAGTCCTGCCACATCCGACGAGCATCAGAGCTGGCGTAGTAGCATTTGTTGGGGTGGGATTGGTGTGGGGTGGGAGTGGCATGGGGTGTGGGGTGGTCAGTTGATGGCTTTTTACCATTCCTTCAGATTCTTCATGTCTACCTTATTGTTAGAACAACGTTTGAATATTATATGAATCCAATGAATTAAAATGGTCAATTTGGATGCAATCAATTAGCTTAATTTCTGAGATATCAAATTATATTTCAAGAAAAGTATTTTGCAGGAATGCTAATCTTATCTGTTTCAAACAATAGAAATGATTTGAGAATAATCTGAGGGTGTTGTCACACTTGGTCCCTTTCAGTCAATTGTTGTGAACTCAAAAGAGTCCCCGAACCGAACTGACACCATTTCTAGAGGTGGTCTGAGTTCGGTTCGCTTGAAATCCACGGTCCGGTTCCCTTTTTTAGGGCAATGTAAACACAATGCTCCCCAGGTTCACTTGTCATTATTCCCACACACACTAGACTACTGCAACACTGTTTCCCCTGCCATAACCCCTCACAGTAGACTACTGTAACACTGTTTCCCCTAACATAACCCCTCACACTAGACTACTGCAACACTGTTTCCCCTAACATAACCCCTCACAGTAGACTACTGCAACACTGTTTCCCCTAACATAACCCCTCACAGTAGACTACTGTAACACTGTTTCCCCTAACATAACCCCTCACACTAGACTACTGCAACACTGTTTCCCCTAACATAACCCCTCACAGTAGACTACTGCAACACTGTTTCCCCTAACATAACCCCTCACACTAGACTACTGTAACACTGTTTCCCCTGCCATAACCCCTCACACTAGACTACTGTAACACTGTTTCCCCTGACATAACCCCTCACACTAGACTACTGTAACACTGTTTCCCCTGACATAACCCCTCACACTAGACTACTGTAACACTGTTTCCCCTGCCATAACCCCTCACACTAGACCACTGTATACTGTTTCCCCTGCCATAACCCCTCACACTAGACTACTGTAACACTGTTTCCCCTGCCATAACCCCTCACACTAGACTACTGCAACACTGTTTCCCCTGCCATAACCCCTCACAGTAGACTACTGTAACACTGTTTCCCCTAACATAACCCCTCACACTAGACTACTGCAACACTGTTTCCCCTAACATAACCCCTCACAGTAGACTACTGCAACACTGTTTCCCCTAACATAACCCCTCACACTAGACTACTGTAACACTGTTTCCCCTGCCATAACCCCTCACACTAGACTACTGTAACACTGTTTCCCCTGACATAACCCCTCACACTAGACTACTGCAACACTGTTTCCCCTAACATAACCCCTCACACTAGACTACTGTAACACTGTTTCCCCTGACATAACCCCTCACACTAGACTACTGTAACACTGTTTCCCCTGACATAACCCCTCACACTAGACTACTGTAACACTGTTTCCCCTGCCATAACCCCTCACACTAGACCACTGTATACTGTTTCCCCTGCCATAACCCCTCACACTAGACTACTGTAACACTGTTTCCCCTGCCATAACCCCTCACACTAGACTACTGTAACACTGTTTCCCCTGACATAACCCCTCACACTAGACTACTGCAACACTGTTTCCCCTAACATAACCCCTCACAGTAGACTACTGCAACACTGTTTCCCCTAACATAACCCCACACACTAGACTACTGTAACACTGTTTCCCCTGACATAACCCCTCACACTAGACTACTGTAACACTGTTTCCCCTGACATAACCCCTCACAATAGACTACTGTAACACTGTTTCCCCTGACATAACCCCTCACACTAGACTACTGTAACACTGTTTCCCTGCCATAACCCCTCACACTAGACTACTGTAACACTGTTTCCCCTGCCACCCCTCACACTAGACTACTGTAAAACTGTTTCCCCTGACATAACCCCTCACACTAGACTACTGCAACACTGTTTCCCCTAACATAACCCCTCACAGTAGACTACTGTAACACTGTTTCCCCTAACATAACCCCTCACACTAGACTACTGCAACACTGTTTCCCCTAACATAACCCCTCACACTAGACTACTGCAACACTGTTTCCCCTAACATAACCCCTCACACTAGACTACTGTAACACTGTTTCCCCTGCCATAACCCCTCACACTAGACCACTGTATACTGTTTCCCCTGCCATAACCCCTCACACTAGACTACTGTAACACTGTTTCCCCTGCCATAACCCCTCACACTAGACTACTGTAACACTGTTTCCCCTAACATAACCCCTCACACTAGACTACTGTAACACTGTTTCCCCTGCCATAACCCCTCACACTAGACTACTGTAACACTGTTTCCCCTAACATAACCCCTCACACTAGACTACTGTAACACTGTTTCCCTGCCATAACCCCTCACACTAGACTACTGTAACACTGTTTCCCCTAACATAACCCCTCACACTAGACTACTGTAACACTGTTTCCCTAACATAACCCCTCACACTAGACTACTGCAACACAGTTTCTGCCATAACCCCTCACACTAGACTACTGTATACTGTTTCCCCTAACATAACCCCTCACACTAGACTACTGCAACACAGTTTCCCCTGCCATAACCCCTCACACTAGACTACTGTATACTGTTTCCCTAACATAACCCCTCACAGTAGACTACTGCAACACTGTTTCCCTAACATAACCCCACACACTAGACTACTGTAACACTGTTTCCCCTGACATAACCCCTCACACTAGACTACTGTAACACTGTTTCCCCTGACATAACCCCTCACAATAGACTACTGTAACACTGTTTCCCCTGACATAACCCCTCACACTAGACTACTGTAACACTGTTTCCCCTGCCATAACCCCTCACACTAGACTACTGTAACACTGTTTCCCCTGCCATAACCCCTCACACTAGACTACTGTAAAACTGTTTCCCCTGACATAACCCCTCACACTAGACTACTGCAACACTGTTTCCCCTAACATAACCCCTCACAGTAGACTACTGTAACACTGTTTCCCCTAACATAACCCCTCACACTAGACTACTGCAACACTGTTTCCCCTAACATAACCCCTCACACTAGACTACTGCAACACTGTTTCCCCTAACATAACCCCTCACACTAGACTACTGTAACACTGTTTCCCCTGCCATAACCCCTCACACTAGACCACTGTATACTGTTTCCCCTGCCATAACCCCTCACACTAGACTACTGTAACACTGTTTCCCCTGCCATAACCCCTCACACTAGACTACTGTAACACTGTTTCCCCTGCCATAACCCCTCACACTAGACTACTGTAACACTGTTTCCCCTAACATAACCCCTCACACTAGACTACTGTAACACTGTTTCCCCTGCCATAACCCCTCACACTAGACTACTGTAACACTGTTTCCCCTAACATAACCCCTCACACTAGACTACTGTAACACTGTTTCCCCTAACATAACCCCTCACACTAGACTACTGCAACACAGTTTCCCCTGCCATAACCCCTCACACTAGACTACTGTATACTGTTTCCCCTAACATAACCCCTCACACTAGACTACTGCAACACAGTTTCCCCTGCCATAACCCCTCACACTAGACTACTGTATACTGTTTCCCCTAACATAACCCCTCACACTAGACTACTGCAACACTGTTTCCCCTGCCATAACCCCTCACATTGATGCCGCAAAAAAAGAGAAGATACTGATATGCAGGGGCGTATTCATTGTGCCAATTTTGTTGCTAAACATTTTTTTTAAACAGAAGCAGATGGAACGAAACAGGGAGGAACCTACCTGCATTTGTTCAATAGAAATTCTAGTTTTAGTTGACTGTTTGGCTACACCTCAGGTTTGCAGAAAAAAACGTGTGTAGGTTTTGGATATTGATTAGGGATTGTCAAGGATGCACAGAAAGTAAAACATTTATGGATTTTTTTCAGATTATTTGTTTGCTAAATGTGATCTATAGGCTGTGATAGCTTCATAATCTGTTTACTCGATTGTAGGGCTTGAATAATGTGAGAAGACAAAAGCATATTTGGTGAGAATCACAACATAGTACAAAATCAATTCTAGCTCTTAAAGGGTCAGTAGCCTACACTACATTGGGTGTACAATTTTCAATTACAGCATTATTTAATCTGCAGTTATTCTGATATTTATTCTGTTACCAATAATATGTATATGTTAATAGTATCTTCTGATTACAATTATTGTCTAATCTTTAAACTAAATGCAATATATTAGCTATTAAAATGTAAGTATGTATATCTAGCTGTCCAATAACAAATTCTGATGGAATGGCTTGTCCTGCACTTTATAAAAAAAGTGCATTTAGTGAATGTTGGAAAAATATCTTGGTTCCTTTCTAAACATAGCAATGCGAATGCAAAGATGACTTGGACCACGAAATAGGTGAAGTGAACTAGCAAAATAGTTAAGTCCTCATTCCAAGGCAAGGGCAGTGTGAATACAAAGACAACTGAGTTATTTTGCTTTTTTTTTTACCCCAGAGTTCACTTTAAAGAGAGGACTGGGATTGGTTCTTTTAAAGAGGATTATATGTGAAAACACCCTGAGATAGTGGGTGCCAAAATCCTCTTTCTTGTGCTTTTTGAGGTGGAACATACACACATGCTTGGAGAATATTCCTTAACCAATATATTACAGATATTCAAATGTTCTAGTCGTTTCAGAAGGGTATACGCAGTCTTTCAAGAAATACGCATGTAGTAGTTTCATCCTAATCCACTAACTGTTTTTCCAACTGAAAAACAAGGTGGTAATGCACTCTTAGGAAAAAGGGTGATATCTAGAACCTGAAAAGGTTCTCTGGCTGTCCCCATAGGAGAACCCTTTGGAGAAAACTTTTGCTTCCAGGTAGAACCCTATTGGGTTCCATGTAGAACTACTTCTTCAGAGGGTTCTACATGGAACTCAAAATAGTTATACCTGGAACCAAAAAGGGTTCTCCTATGAGGACAGTTGAGGAACCCTTTTTGGAACCCGTTCTAAGAGTGTGTTGCTCCAGTCAAAAGTAGTGCACTTTGTTGGAAATAGGGTGTTACAGGGTCAAAAGTAGTGCACTGTCTGCCCATGTATAACATGTTAGCAGCCATCTGGTGCTGCTGTTCTTGGTCTGGCCCCAGCTCTGATGAGATTGAAAGCAGATGTTTTGCAGATGTAATTGACTCCTCTGAGATATGTATCCCCTATCGACTTCTCCCCGCAGGCTGTCTGTCGCCTCTTAACACTTGCTTCAACTAGACTGCCTCTCGCTTCCGGTTGCATCCTGCCCTCTCCCTCTCTCTAATTCAATCCCCACAACTGTTGCTATTTTCAACCATTGGTCCAGCCCGTTGTCAAAGAGCCTCCTGTTGTTCCAGAGCAGAGATAACCTGACATCTGCAGGGCTAGACAGGCTTTGAGGAGGTCCAAACCCACCAGAGCGTACAGGATCTGAGGTGATGTGATGGCCTTTAGTACATTTAATTTGAGTCATACTGTATTAGTGGCATTTTCTTATCATTTTCTCTCCTGCCTGCTTATCCCTGGGTCTCTTCCACTGTCTCTGTGACTCTTTTCATCTGCCAACAGGGGAGGGCATTCAGCCACCATAATGCTCTTTACACTATTTCCCACCACTCCACTGAGATAGTGTGCAGTCTTAATTATACGGCAGGTCAACACTAATGAGAAGGTTCTGGATGGTTTTTCTTCTTTATCTGTGAACCCACTGAACCTTCTCGCTCTCTGAACTTCAACTGTTGACTTCAAAAGCACCTACAGAGTTAATCTTTTGCCAAAAATGATATACCTGGGGAAAAGTCTCAGACAAACCTAATCTAATTACAATAAATAGATATATCTAATAGATAACTGATGTGGTACATGTAAGCTTTAACTAGGTAATACTACTGTAGTAATTATAGATGATAAATGATCATGTTGAGTACATGGGTAGATAAAATTCTGGTGCTGGCCTAAACCAAAGTGCCATAATAGTCACAACAGTAGCGATGTGTCTAATCTGGTCTCATCCTGTTCCTCCATTACCGGCACCGCAGAGAGACGAGCTGTATTGCGGCGTCTAAATAAGCTCAGCGCAGAGCAACGTGTGCTAGTTGGAACAAGATCTCCTTCCGCTCGTGGCTTTCACCCAGGTGGGATACGACTAGCTGAGGCAGCAGGAGTGAGTCTCTCTTTTTCTCTCTCGCTCTCTTTGAGCGTGTTGGGAAATAAATGGTGTCTGTCACGTCAACTGAGATTATATTAGCTGTGACATTACATTAGCCTGTAGAGGGGAAAATAGGAGAAGCAATACATTTCGGTTTTAGATTATTGGGTGAAGAGAAAGAAGTGTAGTGCGAATCGGTGATTAAACTGAAGCCTAATTTTTTTTAATACTGAACTGCAAGTTTGTGCTAGGACTGTTTGGCTGGAATAAATGTACTATAATTTACCAATTTAGAGAAACAAAGTAGCCTAGGCTTAATCCAGAACAAATATGAGATGTTTACCTTGCAGACATTATTAGGCCTAGAAAACATCCTCTACATCTGTAGTCTACAATAAGGTTTAGCTGCAATATCAACTCTTTCTAACCTTCAAAATAGAGATGTAAATTCAATACATCTGATTTCTAGACAACATATTCATGAAAACTCCCATGGTGATTCCTCAACCCATTAGCCTACATGTTGTGTTTGTGAATCTATTCTGCAGCAGGAGATATACATAACACACAGAGTAAACTGTAATAATGGAATAGAGGCTAGAGAATTTCCTCATTTTGTAAACTAGGTTTAAATGATTTCATGTGGTGTAGAGAGGGATATTATAGTCATTAGTTTATGTACATTAGTGACGGTACCTAATAGGTTTTCCATACGGGGGGCAAGGGCTTTTATGATTTAGAATGATGCTTATTTTATGGTAATCAAACAAAGTACTAACCAGGGTTAAGCATATAACTCATGTAGATAGGTAGGTCTATCTCACTCTGATTAAATTGTCGTTTTTTCCCCCGCCCATGTACACACAATACCTCATAATATCGATAAAGTGAATTTACTACAGCTGTGTGTCTTTCTGGGTAAGTAACACCTGAATTGTACAATATTTGTACATTATTCTTTTT
This sequence comes from Oncorhynchus keta, assembly GCF_023373465.1. Classification (NCBI taxonomy): domain Eukaryota; kingdom Metazoa; phylum Chordata; class Actinopteri; order Salmoniformes; family Salmonidae; genus Oncorhynchus; species Oncorhynchus keta. Next base: position 28,909,532 of record NC_068444.1, on the reverse strand, counting down.
CAAGTTCTTCAAGCTATGTCAAGTTGGTTATTGATCATTGCTAGATAGCCATTTTCAAGTCTTGCCATAGATTTTCAAGCCGATTTACATCAAAACTGTAACTATGCCGCTCAATGTCATTTGGTAAGCAAGTCCAATGTATATTTGGCCTTGTGTTTTAGGTTATTGTCCTGATGAAAGGTGAATTTGTCTCCCAGTGTCTGTTGGAAAGCAGACTAAACCAGGGGTTCATCTAGGATTTGACCTGTGTTTGGCTCTATTCCGTGTTTTTATATCCTACAAAAATCCCTAGTCCTTGCCGATGACAAGCATACCCATAACATGATGCAGCCACCACCATATGAAGAGTGGCACTCTGTGATGTGTGTTGGATTTGCCCCAAACATAACACTTTGTATTCATGACATCAAGTTAATTTCTTTGCCACATTGAACGTGGTTTACTCCATGACTCCCATGCAATACACACGCGCACCCCACGTGTCCCAGAGAACCCAACTGCACCCAGGAGGCTACTACATCACATTCTCCTCTCGCTCTCTTTTCATTCTCTCTTTCTCCTCACCCCTCTCCCTCTCATCCTGCCAGATAAAGTTATGTTGATAGTGATTTAAGTGGAGTTAAATGAGGATCCCTCCAGCTATATCATCCAAGTGTGGTAGATTGTGAGAAGGTAGATGTGTGGATATGCTTCACAGCATTTCACCTTCACTGAGATACAGTATCACCCTGTAGGTACAATGTGCTTATAGGAGAAAAAAATAGGTAGTGGAGGAACTACTTTGGGGGTGCCGACAGATAATTATATGGAGATGGAAATAGGGAGATGTGTCTCAAACCTCCAACCTCACTCCTTGCCAATCAGTTTGATCTGAGCTCACTCCTCTGCCTGATGGGTTGTGATCTGTTATCATGCCTGAGGTCTGGCCTCCTCACAGACAGGCTAAGTAGGCGGTCTCCCTCCACTGGAGGTGGAAATGAGTCTGGACTGAGATCCACTTTCCTCCTGTCTGTCATCTCTCTCTCGCCCTGCCTGCCTCGTTCTTCTCCTCCCCTCTTCTTCCGTCTCTGCATCCCTGTCTTCCTGCTTCCCTCACCTAACTGCCCGCATTCCTCTTCTCCTCCCCTTTCTACTTCCATCTCCCCTCCTCCTGCCATGCTGTCTATGGGAGAATCTCTATTGCATAGTCCTCGCATCCTCTCTCCTCGCCTCCTTCTCAAAGCCTATTGGAGGTCAGAGTGGAGGGACCTCTGTCTTTCTCTTCAAATGTGTTATGAGAAGGAGGTGAGGAGAGAGGACTCGAGGAGTGTGCAATTGAGATTCTCCCTATGTCTCCCTCCCTGCCGGCCTGCCAGTCTACCTGCCTGCTTTCCTCGTCTCCTCTCCTCTTCAGTCTCTTCTCTCCCCCTGCCTGTTTGTCTCTGTGTTCCCGACTATCATTGTCAGGAGGAGAAGGAGGAGAGAACCTGCTACAGAGGACCGTTGCCTGGTGAATAGGCTACACTTGCTACATACAGTGGATGTAAAACACAGAGTGAGCTGTCTTTTCTGTGTGGTGGTTGTGTGTGTATATTTGTTATGCCCTACTTTCTTTTGTCAAAATGACACCTTTGTCAAGGGTATTTTCACCAAACTGTGTTGTAATGGAATTACTATTTGATGGTATTTCAGAACTTTGGAAGAATCCTCTTTTTCACATTTTACAGTTAGGCCTATTTGATGACAAGTCGTTTGGATGAGTAATTGTACTGGACATTGAGTAATATTTCATTCTTCTGTTTTATTTCATTATCTTCAATTCCTCGATGTTCTCTGAAAGAGTAGAGTCAGCTCAACACTTCCATTCTCTTCCTTTCACAGGGAATAGATCACTGTCAGTCAAAGCAGTGTGACTGATCAGAGCCGACAGAGAGCTTGACACCATGCTTGACACTGACAAAGTGAATCAACATCCCTAATTTTCATTTGCCTCTGGGCTTTGGAAAGTTCAGGGCAAACTACAATAAGCTGATTATCATCTCTCGTTCCCGTCTCAGCACTTCTTTAGTCGAAGAGCTCTCCACTTTTAGAAAGTGGGGAAAGGTGTGAAAGTTAAACTCCAGTACGATATGGTTCACTGGTTTGACTTTCCGTCTACTCTGCTAGGCTGAGCTGACATACCTGACATGTACCTGCTCAAATAGCAGGTATATGCTGGTTGTGATTGTGAGTCGGATTGTCGGTTGCCAGGGTGTTACTCTGAGAACACCTAGATAGCATCGCCTGTGCATCTAGCTCAGCATCGCCATGGCAGGTTGATATGAGTCAATAAGCAGGTCGTCATGGAGACATGTCACTGTAGAGTACTCAAAAGTTGAGGAAATATTTGTCATGCTCTGTTGAACAATACATGTTGGGAGACATTGAGGTAATGCTGTCAATATGAAAGCACACACATGTTACATGTACATCGAGAATATGTATGAACAAGATTTAGAAACAGGCATTGTATTATTAGGGAGGAAATCCCTAAAATAGGTTTGACAACGTACAACAAATCTGATCAGGAGATAATATGTCCTGACAGACTCTCATAGGAGAGGTAGAATGGGTGGATTGGATTAGCTGCAGAAGTTACAGGGATACATAATGGATGGATTAGCTGCAGAAGTTACAGGGATACAGAATGGATGGATTAGCTGCAGAAGTTACAGGGATACAGAATGGATGGATTAGCTGCAGAAGTTACAGGGATACAGAATGGATTGGATTAGCTGCAGAAGTTACAGGGGTACAGAATGGATGGATTAGCTGCAGAAGTTACAGGGATACAGAATGGATGGATTAGCTGCAGAAGTTACAGGGATACAGAATGGATGGATTAGCTGCAGAAGTTACAGTGATACAGAATGGATGGATTAGCTGCAGAAGTTACAGGGATACAGAATGGATGGATTAGCTGCAGAAGTTTCAGTGATACAGAATGGATGGATTAGCTGCAGAAGTTTCAGTGATACAGAATGGATTGGATTAGCTGCAGAAGATACAGGGATACAGAATGGATGGATTAGCTGCAGAAGTTACAGTGATACAGAATGGATTGGATTAGCTTCAGAAATTACAGTGATACAGAATGGATGGATTAGCTGCAGAAGTTACAGTGATACAGAATGGATTGGATTAGCTTCAGAAATTACAGTGATACAGAATGGATGGATTAGCTTCAGAAGTTACAGTGATACAGAATGGATGGATTAGCTGCAGAAGTTTCAGTGATACAGAATGGATTGGATTAGCTGCAGAAGATACAGGGATACAGAATGGATTGGATTAGCTTCAGAAATTACAGTGATACAGAATGGATGGATTAGCTGCAGAAGTTACAGTGATACAGAATGGATTGGATTAGCTTCAGAAATTACAGTGATACAGAATGGATGGATTAGCTTCAGAAGTTACAGTGATACAGAATGGATGGATTAGCTGCAGAAGTTTCAGTGATACAGAATGGATTGGATTAGCTGCAGAAGATACAGGGATACAGAATGGATTGGATTAGCTTCAGAAATTACAGTGATACAGAATGGATGGATTAGCTGCAGAAGTTACAGTGATACAGAATGGATTGGATTAGCTTCAGAAATTACAGTGATACAGAATGGATGGATTAGCTTCAGAAGTTACAGTGATACAGAATGGATGGATTAGCTGCAGAAGTTTCAGTGATACAGAATGGATTGGATTAGCTGCAGAAGATACAGGGATACAGAATGGATGGATTAGCTGCAGAAGTTACAGTGATACAGAATGGATTGGATTAGCTTCAGAAATTACAGTGATACAGAATGGATGGATTAGCTGCAGAAGTTACAGGGATACAGAATGGATGGATTAGCTGCAGAAGTTTCAGTGATACAGAATGGATGGATTAGCTGCAGAAGTTACAGTGATACAGAATGGATTGGAATAGCTGCAGTTACAGTGATACAGAATGGATTGGATTAGCTGCAGTTACAGTGATACAGAATGGATTGGATTAGCTGCAGAAGTTACAGTGCTACAGAATGGATGAATTAGTTGCAGAAGTTACAGTGATACAGAATGGATGGATTAGCTGTAGAAGTTACAGTGATACAGAATGGATTGGATTAGCTGCAGTTACAGTGATACAGAATGGATTGGATTAGCTGCAGTTACAGTGATACAGAATGGATTGGATTAGCTGCAGTTACAGTGATACAGAATGGATTGGATTAGCTGCAGAAGTTACAGTGCTACAGAATGGATGGATTAGTTGCAGAAGTTACAGTGATACAGAATGGATGGATTAGCTGTAGAAGTTACAGTGATACAGAATGGATTGGATTAGCTGCAGTTACAGTGATACAGAATGGATTGGATTAGCTGCAGTTACAGTGATACAGAATGGATTGGATTAGCTGCAGAAATTACAGTGCTACAGAATGGATGGATTAGTTGCAGAAGTTACAGTGATACAGAATGGATGGATTAGCTGCAGTTACAGTGATACAGAATGGATTGGATTAGCTGCAGTTACAGTGATACAGAATGGATTGGATTAGCTGCAGAAGTTACAGTGCTACAGAATGGATGGATTAGTTGCAGAAGTTACAGTGATACAGAATGGATTGGATTAGCTGCAGAAGTTACAGTGATACAGAATGGATGGATTAGTTGCAGAAGTTACAGTGATACAGAATGGATGGATTAGCTGTAGAAGTTACAGTGATACAGAATGGATTGGATTAGCTGCAGTTACAGTGATACAGAATGGATTGGATTAGCTGCAGTTACAGTGATACAGAATGGATTGGATTAGCTGCAGAAGTTACAGTGATACAGAATGGATTGGATTAGCTGCAGAAGTTACAGTGATACAGAATGGATGGATTAGCTGTAGAAATTACAGTGATACAGAATGGATGGATTAGCTGCAGAAGTTACAGTGCTACAGAATGGATTGGATTAGCTGCAGAAGTTACAGTGATACAGAATGGATGGATTAGCTGTAGAAGTTACAGTGATACAGAATGGATGGATTAGCTGCAGAAGTTACAGTGCTACAGAATGGATTGGATTATGTGGTCCTTCTGTGGCTCAGTTGGTAGAGCATGGCGCTTGTAACGCCAGGGTAGTGGGTTCGATTCCCGGGACCACCCATACGTAGAATGTATGCACACATGACTGTAAGTCGCTTTGGATAAAAGCGTCAGCTAAATGGCATATATTATTATTATTATATTGATTAGCTGCAGAAGTTACAGTGATACAGAATGGATGGATTAGTTGCAGAAGTTACAGTGATACAGAATGGATTGGATTAGCTGCAGAAGTTACAGTGATACAGAATGGATGGATTAGCTGCAGAAGTTACAGTGATACAGAATGGATGGATTAGCTGTAGAAGTTACAGGGATACAGAATGGAACATTGCACCTGGCTCTTTTTCCCCATTTACCTCCGTCTTCATAGTGCCGCGTGTCTTGACAGAGCACACCCCTGAGTAAAGTACGGAAGCAAATTGGTGTCGGCCTCCCTGTTCAGGTGCTCCTCTCCACAGCAGCAATCCTCTGCCCACTCAAGCAGCTGTCAAGGTGAGACAGTTTTACATAGTGAGGCTCCAATGCCCCTGTCCAATTTCACTTTGGAGTGAGGCTGGGCTGAACATGCCAATCCTGATATTACCAAACAAATTAAATCACACGTCTGGGAGAAAGCGGGATGAGGAAAGGAGAGTAGGGTGGAGGGATGAGGAGTGGAAGAGGGGGGCTGTCAAACAGGGCTGAGCTAGTCTCCTTCCCGCTTCGTCTGCCAGAGGATCGGGACATTGTTAAGAGAGTCAATAATTGGTTGAGGATGTTGAGCTTTTTGGAGCCAGGCAGTGCTGCTGAGGAAGGAGAAGAGAGGTGGAGAGAGCCATGATGTCTGGACATTAACACAGAACTAGCTAGAATACAACTGAATTCTCTCACAGTGACTAAGTGTTAATCTTGTTACAGTATCATTACATGCTTGATGGGAAAACCTTCAAAATGGTTAGAAGGTTCCGAACAGTCATTCTGACTCCCATGTAAAATAGCCTTTTGAGTGACAAAAATCACTCATAATATTTTGGGGGGATAGAAATGCTCAAAATCGGAGAAAAATGACTTTCTCTCTGATGGCTAACTACCAGGAAGTCAGAAAAGTGAAAAAATCTTATGTTCATATGTTCATGAGCTCGGCTTGACTGACAGCTCTTTGAAATGCCTATTTCAAGAAATGTGGATGCAGTGAGGGGTGCTGCAGTGAAATCATCTCAAGAAAAGTTGGTGATACACAAAGTAACTCAGATGACAAAGAAATTGCATCAACAATTACAAAAATATACACTATAAACTAAGTATACAAAACATTAAGACCACCTGCTCTTTCCATGACATAGACTGACCAGGTCAATGCTATGATCCCTTATTGATGTCACTTGTTAAATCCACTTCAATCAGTGTAAATGAAGGGGAGGAGACGGTTTAAATAAGGATTTTTAAGACTTGAGACAATTGAGACATGGATTGTGTGTGTTTCCCATTCAGAGGATGAATGGGCATGACAAAATATTGAAGTGCCTTTGAACAGTGTATGGTAGTAGGTGCCAGGCGCACCGGTTTGTATCTAGAACTGCAACGCTGCTGGGTTTTCCACACAGTTTCCCGTGTGTATCAAGAATGGTCCACCACCCAAAGGACATCCAGACAACTTGACACAACTGTGGGAAGCATTGGCGTAAACATGGGCCAGCATCCCTGTGGAATGCTTTCGACACCTTGTAGAGTCCATGCCCCAACTATTTTAGTCTGAGGGCAAAAGGGGTTGTGCAACTCAATAGTAGGAAGGTGTTCCTAATGTTTAGTATACTCAGTGTATATCTCCCATTTGGCATGTCTATTTGTGATGCGGTTCACAGCAGCACTGACAGATGTGTTGACATGACAACTGTATCAGTTTTGAATTACCCTTCTCCTTCCTTTGTTCCATGCTAGCTGAAGACCTAGCTAGCCAGTAACGAGCTAACACCAGACACAGATGAATACCTAGCTAGCCAGTAACTAGCTAACACCAGACACAGATGAAGACCCAGCTAGCCAGTAACTAGCTAACACCAGACACAGATGAAGACCCAGCTAGCCAGTAACTAGCTAACACCAGACACAGATGAAGACCCAGCTAGCCAGTAACTAGCTAACACCAGACACAGATGAAGACCTAGCTAGCCAGTAACTAGCTAACACCAGACACAGATGAAGACCCAGCTAGCCAGTAACTAGCTAACACCAGACACAGATGAAGACCCAGCTAGCCAGTAACTAGCTAACACCAGACACAGATGAAGACCCAGCTAGCCAGTAACTAGCTAACACCAGACACAGATGAAGACCTAGCTAGCCGGTAACTAGCTAACACCAGACACAGATGAAAGGGGCGACATAAGTATCTTTGCCATAGATGAAGTGTGAACTTTTAATTATATCTGACGACACCCAACAGTGAAAATATGAGTGGTACGAAGCGATGTGTTCTGTTGGATTTGCTCCAAACATAACGCTGTGTACTCATTACATCAAGTTTATTTCTTTGCCACATTTTCAGTTTTATTTTAGTTTCTTATTGCAAACAGGAAGCATGTTTTGGATTACTTTTCTGTAAAGCCTTCCTTCTTTTCACTCTGTCATTAAGGTTATTATTGTGGCACAAATACAGTGCCTTGCGAAAGTATTCGGCCCGCTTGAACTTTGCAACCTTTTGCCACATTTAAGGCTTCAAACATAAAGATATAAAACTGTATTTTTTTGTGAAGAATCAACAACAAGTGGGACACAATCATGAAGTGGAACGACATTTATTGGATATTTCAAACTTTTTTAACAAATCAAAAACTGAAAAATTGGGCGTACAAAATTATTAATGTTTAATCCTGAACTTATTTAGGCCATAACAAAGGCATTGAATACTTAGACTCCAAGACATTACAGCTTTTAATTTTTAATTAATTAGTCAAATGTTTCTTATAACATAATTCGGTATTGTGTGTAAGCCAGTGACACAATCTCAATTTAGCCCATTTTAAATTCAGGCTGGAACAAGAAAATGTGGATAGGGTCAAGGGGTGTGGATACTTTCTGAAAACATTGTAGCTACAGAAATCCGCAAACACAACTTCTCCGATGTTGGTTACAAGGCAGGTGGTACCTTATTTTAAATTAGGTAAGATAATATCATGTTACCATTAGAGTGCTGTCACCCTATCCCCTTAATAATCCCGCCTCCTGAATCAAAGCATTTGACAAGGAGAAGGAGATCACTCTTTATCGATGTAGAAGCAAAAGTCATTGTTCATACTTGTCATCATACTTCAATCTGGTTTCATCCAAATATATGTTTTTTATATCATCCATGATTTTTACTACAGCACTAGCTGTGATGAAGTACAGTGTAAAATACCACTCATTCTCTTGCCCAAGAATATCAATGAACTGTTCCTAACAGTGTGCAGACTTTGGGACAAGGGATTGGATGCTGAAACCGTCAGGAAGCATAAGCATTACAGCAATGTACTGAATGGATCCTGTAGAGAAGAAGTCAGTGAATGACCAAAATAATGACTACAGTTGATGTGATTTTAATTCACAGAAGACTGAAAATATCTGGTCACAAACTGAATGAAATGAAATGGAAATGGACATTTAAATCATCATCAGCACCGACCCATTTTTTACGCAGACAATGTCATTCATTCTTCAACCTTGGTTTCAACAACCGTGCGATGAGATGACGTTTGACACAGTGAAATTCTAATAGCCTGAAGGATCATGGGAAACATGTTTAATGAATTCCATTAGCTGTGTTAATGGTGTTCTGTCATAGAACAGGAATCAAATCTTCCTCAGATGAAAACAGGCATTTAAAGAAAAGAAAAAAATACTACTGTGATATATAATCTGATGTCTGGATTCATGTTTGTTAACATAAAAATAAAACATGCAGGATGCCTCCCAAATAGGAACCTATCCCCCTATATAGTGGGGAGGGGATCAGTAACTTAGTGTACTACTTTTGAGCAGGGCCCATAGGGCTCTGGTCAAAAGTAGTGCACTTAATAAGTAATAGGGCACCTTTGGGACGCTGATGTAACAAATCCCTCAGATCTACATCAAGCCATAGGCCTGCTGTATGACAGGCGATAACATCCTGATCTTGAATGATGCATTACAGTAATCCAAACAGATTAGGATGATGTTTTCCTTGTCACTAGACAGATTTACTGTAGCCATATACACAAAAGTATGTGGACACCCAATCAAAATTAGTGTATGTGGCTATTTCAGCAACACCTGTTGCTGACAGGTGTATCAAATCGAGCACACAGCCATGCAATCGCCATAGACAAACATTGGTAGTAGAATGGTTTACTGAAGAGCTCAATGACTTTCAACGTGGCACTGCATAGGATGCCACCTTTCCAACCAGTCAGTTCATCAAATCTCTGCCCTGCTAGAGTTCCCCAGTCAACTGTAAATGCTGTTATTGGGAAGTGGAAATGTCTAGGAGCAACAAAGACTCAGCCGCGATGTGGTAGGCCACACAAGCTCACAGAACGGGACTGCCGAGTGCTGAAGCGCGTAAAAGTAATCTGTCCTCGGTTGCAACACTCACTACAGAGTTCCAAACTACCTCTGGAAGCAACATCAGCACAAGAACAGTTCGACTGGAGCTTCATGAAATGGCTGTGCAGACGCACACAAGCCTAAAACCACCATGCACAATGCCAAGCGTCACCTGGAGTGGTGTAAATCTCGCCGCCATTGGACTTTGGAGCACTGGTAAAGCGTTTGCTGGAGTGATGATTCACGCGTCACTATCTGGCAGTCCGACGGACGAATCTGGGTTTGGCGGATGCCAGGAGAACGCTACCTGCCCCAATGCATAGTGCCAACTGTAAAGTTTGGTGGACGAGGAATAATGGTTTGGGCTAGGCACCTTAGTTCCAGTGAAGGGAAATCTTAATGCTACAGCATACATTCTAGACGATTCTGTGCTTCCAACTTAGAGACAAGAGTTTGGGGAAGACCCTTTCCCATTTCGGCATGACAATGCCCCCGTGCACAAAGCGAGGTCCATGTAGAAATGGTTTGCCGAGATCAGTGTGGAATAACTTGACTGGTCTACTCTACTGGACACAGAGACAGGCCCGTTACCTACTTACCCAGAGTCAGATGAACTCCTGGATACCATACTGTCTCTGTGTCCAGTATGAAGGAAGTTTGAGGTAGATTTCTGAGCCAATGCTAACTAGTGTTAGCACAATGAATAAGTCTATGGGTATCTGTTAGCATGCTAACAAGTCGAGTATCTGCTAAATTACTACAATGTAAGTATGCTGTGAACTATAAAGGGTAAGAATGCTGTACTATTGTAAAACATGTCGACTTGCAATATTATAACATTTTATATTCATGATATACACCTTAAAATTCTTTAATAGATAATCTAACAATGCACAAAACATGTTTTATTTTCTTGCTTTATCCATCCACCCATTGTCAGATTGCGGATATATCAGCAGAGGGAATTCTGGACGCTCTTCCTGACAGGTTCCATTCTACTGAGTGTTTCCTTAGAGTCCCAGGCAGTGCCAGCAACCATGTTCCCTCCCTCTTCTTCCTTCCCCACTTCAATCCCACCGGTCTGCATCAATCACATCCTCTTCCCAGGTATCAGTCTAGACATCAGCAGACGCCTAGGCCGGCCAGGACACATGCCCGGACACAGCACACAGGATACAACACATCTCTCTGTTGTGATGTGTGTGTGTGTGTGTGTGTGTGTGTGTGTGTGTGGTGTGCTGTTGAATTTCATATCTCACTGCCAGCCTCATATCAGAAGAGACACCTGAGGCGTGAAATGGATGCCTTAACTACAACGGCCAATAAGGAGTCCTAGATGTTTTTTAAGTCTTACGTGCCATTGGAAAGGGATATCAAACATGATATATGGACATACAGTACATGGTGGTATACTGTCTTTCAGATGTCATATTTGACCATTTCTGGTGAGGCCCCATGTGATGTGATGGTAGCCTGGGTGGCAGTCTGTTCTTGCTTCAGGCCCACTTGTTTTTAACCTGCCAAACAGATTGCCATAAAGTATCATTGTTAAATGCAGGTTGGTAGTCTGAAACAATAAAAGGGGACAGTGAACTGCGAGAGAGAGATGGGAGAGAGCGGCAACAGAGAGAAGTTGGATGACAAGAGAGTGAGATTAAGCGAGAGAAAGAGACATTTACAGTATTAAAGACATGGTTTATGAGTGTGGAGAGCAGGCTGACAGTATAACTCAGCATAGGCCAGACCATACTGAGATATATGGACATGGATAAATCAGTCGCCAGGGGAGAGGCGGAGGCTGACCACACCTCTGTAGTCTTCCCCTGGAATTCCATGGCAGGGAGGAGGGGGGGGGGGGCTGACACTGAGGAACAAAAAAAAGGCAAACAAGGTTATTCTGCCTCCACATAGCCCTCAGCCAAAATGTTAACAGGGATTTACTTGAAACTGCAGACCAGCTAAATGTAGTGCTTTTAATTTTTCAGTTATTTAGAATAGAAAAAAAAAAAAACATTGTCCAAGTGTGGCACGATTGATTTATCTCCCTTTGTGCCAAGCATGATGTGTGCAATGTGAGAGGTAGCGACTGCAATGTAAGACAAGGTCTTTTTTTCCCCCTGAAAGAAGTGTAATTTCATCAACTCTATTGTAACTGAATGGGTATGAGATGCACTGTGAAATTGAATGGCGACACACAAACAAGGGTCTCCAGAAAATGGAAATTATTTAAAAGAGCATTTTATTAAAACAAAATGCATATTTACAAGGCAGGAGGTAACAATCCTTCAGTTGGTCGAAAAGCACTGTACCTTTACAAAAAAATGGGGGATAACGCATACAAAAAACATGTCAGTGTAGCCCATATAGGCTACTACAGAGATGCTGTATGTATAGATACTGCTTACGGAGTACAGTCTTGAACCTGAACGCTTGAGTGCAAGACAGTTGTGCTAAAGGGAATTCAATTAGCGTAAAAAAAAAAAATATCCTCATCTAGACTTCTGACAGCTGCAATAGAACGAAAACCTAAAGTAAAAATGGCTTTTGAGTAGCTCGGACATTGTACAGTACACACACTCCAGGCAGTGAAAAGGAATGTCACAGCATAATTATTCACAAGAGCATTATATTCTACATTTTTTAGGGATATATAAAAAAATGTCAAACACATAATTTGGTATTTAAATAATAATACAAACTCAAAAAGGACTTAGAATATGTTTAACATTACGTTGATTCACTGGAGTCAACTTGTAAACTTAGAAAAGACTCGTTGAGACTATTACAACGTCAACTGAAAATCTTATGACCTCTACACAAAATGAGCATTATAAAACAGTACTGTACTTTCTCCAATACTCCCTGGACTGTTCCATTTTCATGGAGGGATGATATACACAACACACAGTAAGTCAAGTACAGAGAGCGGTGATGCAGAATAAACACGTGTCAGACTACATTTGGTTCGAGTGCCTTAGTTTCTCCATCATAGTGAGTTTCCTGATTAGCCTGGTTAAACAAGACTGAACGTGTCCAGACTGGTTTTACCAGGCTATTTCCTGATAACATGGGTACCTGACTGGTTCTGCAGCACTCAACTTCGCTACATCGTTCCCTTGCTTTGTTTGCTTGCTACAGTAAATTGCTGCATCCTTTCAACTTGAGACCAGGAAGCCCTCTTCAAAAATAATACCTGACAGAACCATTTCTACATGACAAAAGCATTTTCTTCACTTCCAGTTTACATCTTATGATTTCCTCTTTTCTGTGGCTCAATAGTGAAAGGCGCCTGTCACGCTATTCAGTGGCCAATGATGACATCTTATGGTTGTGTGAGCAGCATAAGCAATAAGGTGTGGTATATGGCCAAAATACCACAGCTAGGGCAGTTCTTAGGCATTACGCAACGAGGCGTGCTTGGACATAGCCCTTAGCCCCGGTTCAGTATATTGGACATACGCCACCAACCACGGAGGTGCCTTATTACTATCATAAACTGGTCACCAACATAATTAGGTCAGTAAAAATAAATATTTGTCATACCCGTGGTATAAGGTCTGATATACCACGGCTGTCTGTCAATCAGCATCCAGGGTTCAAACCACCCTGTTTATAATGTGCATTAGAACCCCCTCATTTCATAGGTTTTATCATGTCCATTGTCTTCTTAATCTTTCCCCCCTCTCTTCTCCCCCTCACAACCAGGGCTGCCAGGCATCTCCTCTCCCCCCTTATAGCCAGGGGTGCCAGGCAGGGTCCATGCGACAGAGGTTGTCCAGGCTGTTGGCAGCAGCCACCAGGGTGTTGACCTTTGACTCCCCTCCCTCGAACTGGGCCAGGTTGTGGAGCCTGGTCATGATGGCAGTCACAGCCTTCTGCACCAGGGACACTAGCTGCTGGGAGTCCATGTTCTCAGGCTGGCCTGCTGGGGACAGGGGCATGGACGTGTCCTCCTGGGTCTTCTTGTGCCACGCGATGATCTCGTCACGGAGCACCGCCTTCAGGATGCCATCCACCTAGTGGGGGAAAAGGAGAGGAGAGAACAGAGAATGATGGAGAGCAGCCAAATGCACCTTGCACTCTAGCAAGACTATTTATGGGAACCGAACTATGAATTGATACTAATTCAGGAACCATGAGATACTGTGAAACCACGGTGTATTGTTAACTCACCATGTTGGGTAGGGCTAGACACAGCAGCCATATAAACTATACAGAGACCACAATACTAGCTAACCACCTAGCTGCGTACTCGGTCTTCTCCACTCATTGTGCACACTTTATGGTGTGTTGAGGGCCTGCTTGTCAGAACAACCATCTCTTCTCCCAGTAAGTATGTGTAACCACCGCTCCGCCCCCCCACCAAAGAAAGCAGTGGCCTCTGGGATACATCTCCAGCTCTGTGTGTGTGTGTGTATTTCTAGCTCTCTGCACGCCCTCCATCCAAAAGCCCCGTCTTCAACATCCCAGTTTGTTCACCTCCTGAAGGAAGCAGCCCCTCTCTGGCTGTAGCTACAGGGTGAAGCTATACATAGACATATAGCTGCCTGCCTGATGCCCTATCATTACAGGACCAACTTAGATATACAGCCCTCCTCCTGCCACAGCTGGGACTGAGGCTGAGAGGCTGTTGTTTTGATACGCCTCAGTAAATTTCCCTCCAAGTTTACATTTGTGGGATGTAAAATACCCACACAGAATAACATCCATCGAGAATTATAGTGTCTAAATTAAGACAAGAATTGAACTTAATTAAACTGTAAACTTAATTCAAGTGTATGGTTCTACCAATGAGTTCTACGTGGTGCACAGTAGTGGTCTACCAATGTAAAGGATAATTCTCACCAACCATGATTTCAATTTAAACTGTAATATGCCAATTCATTATTTTTGTCCAATAAACATGGCTAACAAACCATGAAAGTAATTTGCTGTTGTACAACAGGTGTGTGTGCTTACCTTGAAGTTTGGTTGAGCAAAGCAGCGTGCCACAGCGATCATGGAGGCGGTGAGGGGGCCAGAGACGCCGATGGTGGTCAGGAACTCTGAGATGTTGGGCGTCAGACGGAAGGGCACGGGCCGGTTGGCGTCCAGATCACCAGTGGCATCGTTGATGTCGAAGCGGAAGTAAGACACATTCAGCTTCCCCGTGTCCTGTTGGAGGAGAGAAGTATAATGGTTAGGATCAGTGTGTGTGTGTGTGTGTGTGTCTCTCTACACTTCCTGATATTGCCTCATACAGTGCATTTGTAAACTTTTTCCACATTTTGTTAATTACAGCCTTATTCTAAAATGGATTAAATTAAAAATGTTCCTAGTCAATCTACACACAATACTCCATAATGACAAAGCAAAAAACAGATTTAGCATCATGCTGTGGGGATGTTTTTCAGCAGCAGGGACTGGGAGCCTTGTCAGGATCGAGGGAAAGATTAATTGAGCAAAGTCTTCGATGAAAACCTGCTCCAGAGCGCTCAGGACCTCAGGTGTACCTTCGCCCCAGTCTAACAGGACAACAACCCTAAACACACAGGCAAGACAATGCAGAAGTGGCTTCGGGACATATCTATGAATGTCCTTGAGTGGCCCAGCCAGATCCCAGACTTGAACATGATCAAACATCTCTAGAGAGACCTAAAAATAGCTGTGCAGCAACGCTCCCCATCCAACCTGACAGAGCTTGAGCGGATCTGCAGAGAAATTCCCCAAATACAGGTGTGCCAAGCTTGTAGCATCATACCCAAGAAGACTCAAGACTGTAATCGCTGACAAAGGTGCGTCAACAAAGTACAGAGTAAAGGTTCTGAATACTGATACATTTGCAAATGTCTAAAAACCTGTTTTTTCTTTGTCATTGTGGGGTATTGTGTGTAGATTGATGTGGGGACGACGACAATTTCATCCATTTTAGAATAAGTCTGTTACCTAACAAAATGTGCAAAAAGTCAAGGGGTCTGAAAACTTTCTGAATGCACTGTAGATTCCAGTCTGGATTCCACCGTGTACAATCACTAAGACAAGTCATCTATAAACATTCTCCTGAGGTATTCTCTATGGCCATGTTTCTCCTGTATAGAACCCATGGACAGGATACAGCTGCCTTCCAGTAAAGTGTTTAACTACAAAATGGCTGTTTTTATTGATCTGCCGTAGACAGAGCACCATAAAACAACATATCACCCCAAGCACATCCATAATCCCTCCATCCCTCTTTCTCTGTCGAGTTAAGTATATACAGCAGGACTTTGTCTTTAAGCCTGCGTTTGTGTAAAGAGGGACCCGTATGAAGAGCAAAGAGCATTCTGGGAAGATAAGCTGTTTATGGGAGAAAGTGCGTGTGCTTATGACAGCTTTATGGCAAAAGCATTTCATTTGAGGTTTTTTCCCCCAACAGGGTTAGACGCTAGACCCCCGGAGGATCAGAGAAGCTCAGAGAGAAACTTCTCTGGCTCCGGACTGAGGCAGGGTCCTGAATAATAACACATTAACAGGTGACTGCTAATCCACTTTGATGCTGTATCAATAGACTGAGTCAACAATACGAGGGAGGTGACATTACAATCCATACTCTGAGGATGGGGGCAGGCAGAGGCCAAACCATCTCAATGCACTATGTTAGAAAAGCTGACTATTCTAGGGGTAAAATATGGGGTTATTGGGGTGTTTATTGGGGCTAGGCTAGTGGTTACACATGTCAGTAATGTCCTTGATATGCTGGTGTCAGTGTGCGTGCATGCGCGTGTGTGCGTGCGTGTAATCCTGCCTGTGGCTAATGGGATCTATGGCGTGGAACAGGCAGAGAGGGGGCTTAATGCGTCCGCTTAGCTGCCCAGTGAAACGCCTGTCAGCAGATCATAGAAGAGGAGAGGGGAAAGGAGAGGAGGCTGTCCGTCTGTTCCACACAATCATCTTTAATAATGACTTTCAGAGATATACTCTCTGCCCGCCGAAAGGACCGCGTGCGCGTGTGTGTGTATCACTGCTCTGGTGCGACACACACTCTGGGCTCTTTATATTGAATGGTCTCTGATAGCAGAGCAAAGAGTCGGAATAAGACTGACTGTCAAAACAGCATCGTCCCATAGAGGCTCACTGACTGACAGGGCTGCATTGATGTCATAGAGAGGAAGTCATGCATATTACCAGTCAGAGCGATGCGTATCTCTAATGAATCTAAGGAGGAACATCTCCATACTGAATTAGTCTCCTTGACATGAATCATCCTTTGACAGACTGCTTCAAATTCCCTTCGCCACGTGTCCTTGGCTGGGTTAGGTGTGTGTGTGTGTGTGCACGCTTTTATGAGTGTGAGTATGCGTTTATCCGTGCGTGTTAGGGTTGGGCGGTAAACCATATTTTACTATATACTGGGAGAAATGAACGGACCAGTTTAATTTTTTTGACTTTTCCTTCCATAACTGTATTTCAATGTTTGGTTTGTAAAAATGTGATATGAAACTCCGGCGAATGTAATATCCATTTTTATGGTTAGCGGTTTGCTTCTCGAGTCATCTTTCTCCCTCTCCTGCTGCATGCCCTGCCCTGCCCTTGTCACTCAATGGAGAGCAGTTGCTCAATCACAGAATCTTTTAAATCAGAGAGGACTAGGCAAAGCATGAATGTTCGCTAGCTACATAAGGTAAGAAAACATGTAATGTAACATCGAATTAGGGTCCCCTGGAAACACTGACCAACACTTTGCTTCCTACCCTCTCAATAATTCCTCCCTGGCTTATTCATTCGTTGTCATGTCAAAACAATGTATCAAGGCGCTGCCCACTACATATCAACTATAGTTTATCATTATATTTCTATGACTCCAACAGTTCACCAATTAACTAGGCCTAGTTTTTTTGCCAGTATCATGCAGCCCTGTGTGGCAGTGTGGAAATGAAGTTGGATTGAACAGTATAAAACAATCAGAATGGAGAAAGACCCATTGAAATCATTTAGAATGTATGAGTTGCCACCCTGGGGTCATGGCCAGCTCTCCCGCTATCTCTCTCAGAATGACCTTCTTGATCCAAATCAGTCAGGTTTCAAGACTAGTCATTCAACTGAGACTGCTCTTCTCTGTATCACGGAGGCGCTCCGCACTGCTAAAGCTAACTCTCTCTCCTCTGCTCTCATCCTTCTTGACCTATCGGCTGCCTTCGATACTGTGAACCATCAGATCCTCCTCTCCACCCTCTCCGAGTTGGGCATCTCCGGCGCGGCCCACGCTTGGATTGCGTCCTACCTGACAGGTCGCTCCTACCAGGTGGCGTGGCGAGAATCTGTCTCCTCACCACGCGCTCTCACCACTGGTGTCCCCCAGGGCTCTGTTCTAGGCCCTCTCCTATTCTCGCTATACACCAAGTCACTTGGCTCTGTCATAACCTCACATGGTCTCTCCTATCATTGCTATGCAGACGACACACAATTAATCTTCTCCTTTCCCCCTTCTGATGACCAGGTGGCGAATCGCATCTCTGCATGTCTGGCAGACATATCAGTGTGGATGACGGATCACCACCTCAAGCTGAACCTCGGCAAGACGGAGCTGCTCTTCCTCCCAGGGAAGGACTGCCCGTTCCATGATCTCGCCATCACGGTTGACAACTCCATTGTGTCCTCCTCCCAGAGCGCTAAGAACCTTGGCGTGATCCTGGACAACACCCTGTCGTTCTCAACTAACATCAAGGCGGTGGCCCGTTCCTGTAGGTTCATGCTCTACAACATCCGCAGAGTACGACCCTGCCTCACACAGGAAGCGGCGCAGGTCCTAATCCAGGCACTTGTCATCTCCCGTCTGGATTACTGCAACTCGCTGTTGGCTGGGCTCCTGCCTGTGCCATTAAACCCCTACAACTCATCCAGAACGCCGCAGCCCGTCTGGTGTTCAACCTTCCCAAGTTCTCTCACGTCACCCCGCTCCTCCGCTCTCTCCACTGGCTTCCAGTTGAAGCTCGCATCCGCTACAAGACCATGGTGCTTGCCTACGGAGCTGTGAGGGGAACGGCACCTCAGTACCTCCAGGCTCTGATCAGGCCCTACACCCAAACAAGGGCACTGCGTTCATCCACCTCTGGCCTGCTCGCCTCCCTACCACTGAGGAAGTACAGTTCCCGCTCAGCCCAGTCAAAACTGTTCGCTGCTCTGGCCCCCCAATGGTGGAACAAACTCCCTCACGACGCCAGGACAGCGGAGTCAATCACCACCTTCCGGAGACACCTGAAACCCCACCTCTTTAAGGAATACCTAGGATAGGATAAAGTAATCCTTCTCACCCCCCCCACCCCTTAAAATATTTAAATGCACTATTGTAAAGTGGCTGTTCCACTGGATGTCATAAGGTGAATGCACCAATGTGTAAGTCGCTTTGGATAAGAGCGTCTGCTAAATGACTTAAATGTTAAATGTAAATGTAAATGAACTACTACCCATAAAGCATATTCAGAGCTCTTATTATTAAAAGGCATAAAATACCATCAAGTCTTGAAAAATCGTGATATGATGTCACCAAGCCCTAGTGTGTGTGCATGCACGTGTCTGTATGTCCAGGTGTGTGTGTGTGTGTGTGTGTGTGTGTGTGTGCTCGTCGCTCTCCCCCTACCTGTGCTATTTGCAGCATCTCAGGGTTGAGGCGGTTGAGGTGTAACATGAATTCAGCCAGGCCGATGAGAGACAGCTGGATGGTGAACATCTTTCTGAAGGTCCAGTAGTCTGTAGCGTTGGGGAAGGTGTGTAACGCCCACTCCCTCAGCATGCTGCGAGGTACCATGTTCCCCTGCACCTCCTTCAGAATGTCACGCAGCACCTGGTGGGGACAGGGGAGGTTAGAGTCAGAGGGAGTGTGTCTGTGTGTTCCAGACAGTACCTGGTGGCTGGCCAGTGTGCCACTGGTCTGTACAGTAGCCAGACGGCCGTTGTATGTGTGTCTCCATGCGGTATGTTCCAGACAGTACCTGGTGGCTGGCCTGTGTGCCTCTAGCCTGTACAGTAGCCAGGCGGTCGTAGTAGCGTGAGATGGGGTTGTCATGCTCAATGCCTTTCTTGGCACAGCGTTGCTTATAGATCTCCACCAGAGACAGAGATGATGGGTTGTCCTCTACCAGACGCATCTGAGGAGACACAGCTACCACCCTGGGGACTGGAGAGATAGGAAGGGGGAGAGTAAGCACAATTTAATAACATGGTAAACTGATTACACACATCCATACACTGTATACAACCTAACCTTGGAGGACGAGAGAGGGAGAGAGAAAGCCACCTCAATACAACATTGCAATACTAAACATCTACATTTTCCAAGGCAAAACAAGCCATCTTCATTTCAATACACTGTGTAAAGTAAACTAGCACACCCAACACTGCACAACAGGTCTACATATCTGACCTAAGATGTGTCAACACAAGAGGTAACACTAGGGTTACTAGAGGTTCAGAGGACAGAACCTGGAATGTAAATCACACCCACGGAAACATTTACATAACATGGTAAACCACCAACCGAACACATTTCACTTAGAGGGAATGAGTAGAGGGACCACAGAAGTCCACATTCCCTCTTAAACAACCCAATCAGTCGCTGAGAGGGAGAGTGGGCAAACATCTGGATGGGAGGAAAACTGGGGGAGGACAGGAAAGGAAATTGTTTATACAATGGGATTGTGAGAGAGAGCGAGCGAGTCTCTCCCATCCCCCTCTAATGTATAACCCATCTATCTAATTTACAATGAGTGTACCAAACATTAAGAACACCTGCTCTTTCCATGACAGACTGACCAGGTAAAAGCTATTATCCCTTATTGAAGTCATTTGTTAAATCCACTTCAGTGTAGATGAAGGGGAGGATTTTTAAGGCTTGAGACATGAATTGTGCATGTGTGCCATTCAGAGGGTGAGTGGGCAAGACAAGTTTTAAGTGCCTTTGAACGGGGCATGGTAGTAGGTGCCAGGCGCATAGGTTTGAGTGTGTTGAGAACTGAACCGCTGCTGGGTTTTTCACACGCAACAGTTTCCCTTGTTTAACAAGAATAATCCACCACCCAAAGAACATCCAGCCAACTTGACACAACTGTGGGAAGCATTGGAGTCAACATGGGCCAGTAGCCCTGTGGAACGCTTTTAACACCTTGTAGAGTCCATGCCCCAATGAACTGACGCTGTTCTGATGGCAAAAGGGGTTGTGCAACTCAATATTGGGAAGGTGTTCCTAAAGTTTTGTATACTCAGTCTCTCCAATCTCTCTCTAAATGTCTATCCCATCTCTTCAGATCAGATGAAAGGAAAGACATGAGCCCTCTTATTCTATTTTGAAATGCACTTCTTTAGGTCATCAGACCAGAAGAATGTAGCCCCCCCATGAGGATGCCCTTGACCTCTGACCTGGAAGTGGTTCACCATAATACTGATAAATCAATCACAGAAAGGCAATTTAGATTCAATCTCCCAGCCAGCCTCCCGTGGGAATAACCTTGCATCTTATTTAATTCACTCACTGACATTCTCTGCCCTGACACATGTCGACAATTCACCTCAATTTCATTTCTCCCATTCCTCTCTCCTCTGCCATATTTTTCTTTAAATAAAACGACATGTACAGTACAACTAAAGAGGTTGCTAGGATTTAAACATCACCCGCCTGCCTTATCGGACTGTATAGACATGCCCTTGGAAAAACAGTTTAGACTGAGCTACACTTGACATTTCTACTCGCTCCTTGAATTCTCTATTCCTGGGTTGAGAGCCCAAGATACAGAGAGGAGATTTTTAGACTGCCTGTCAAAAAAACTGGCCTGCCAAGAAGAAAATGAGAGAAACAGACCTGTAGAATGATATGAAAGAGGAGAGTCAGAGAGGAAAGACCAGACAGACCTGTAGAATGATATATGAAAGAGCAGAGTCAGAAAGGAAAGGGAAGGAGAGACCAGACAGACCCGTAGAATGATATGAAAGAGCAAAGTCAGAGAGGAAAGGGAAGGAGACACCAGACACACCTGTAGAATGATATATGAAAGAGCAGAGTCAGAGAGGAAAGGGAAGGAGAGACCAGACAGACCTGTAGAATGATATATGAAAGAGCAGAGTCAGAGAGGAAAGGGAAGGAGAGACCAGACAGACCTGTAGAATGATATATGAAAGAGCAGAGTCAGAGAGGAAAGGGAAGGAGAGACCAGACAGACCTGTAGAATGATATATGAAAGAGCAGAGTCAGAGAGGAAAGGGAAGGAGAGACCAGACACGCCTGTAGAATGATATATGAAAGAGCAGAGTCAGAGAGGAAAGGGAAGGAGAGACCAGACACGCCTGTAGAATGATATATGAAAGAGCAGAGTCAGAGAGGAAAGGGAAGGAGAGACCAGACAGACCTGTAGAATGATATATGAAAGAGCAGAGTCAGAGAGGAAAGGGAAGGAGACACCAGACAGACCTGTAGAATGATATATGAAAGAGCAGAGTCAGAGAGGAAAGGGAAGGAGAGACCAGACACGCCTGTAGAATGATATATGAAAGAGCAGAGTCAGAGAAGAAAGGGAAGGAGAGACCAGACAGACCTGTAGAATGATATATGAAAGAGCAGAGTCAGAGAGGAAAGGGAAGGAGAGACCAGACAGACCTGTAGAATGATATATGAAAGAGCAGAGTCAGAGAGGAAAGGGAAGGAGAGACCAGACACGCCTGTAGAATGATATATGAAAGAGCAGAGTCAGAGAGGAAAGGGAAGGAGACACCAGACAGACCTGTAGAATGATATGAAAGAGCAGAGTCAGAGAGGAAAGGGAAGGAGAGACCAGACAGACCTGTAGAATGATATATGAATGAGCAGAGTCAGAGAGGAAAGGGAAGGAGACCAGACACGCCTGTAGAATGATATATGAAAGAGCAGAGTCAGAGAGGAAAGGGAAGGAGACACCAGACAGACCTGTAGAATGATATATGAAAGAGCAGAGTCTGAGAGGAAAGGGAAGGAGACACCAGACAGACCTGTAGAATGATATATGAAAGAGCAGAGTCAGAGAGGAAAGGGAAGGAGACACCAGACAGACCTGTAGAATGATATATGAAAGAGCAGAGTCAGAGAGGAAAGGGAAGGAGACACCAGACAGACCTGTAGAATGATATATGAAAGAGCAGAGTCAGAGAGGAAAGGGAAGGAGAGACCAGACACGCCTGTAGAATGATATATGAAAGAGCAGAGTCAGAGAAGAAAGGGAAGGAGACACCAGACAGACCTGTAGAATGATATATGAAAGAGCAGAGTCAGAGAAGAAAGGGAAGGAGACACCAGACACGCCTGTAGAATGATATATGAAAGAGCAAAGTCAGAGAGGAAAGGGAAGGAGACACCAGACACGCCTGTAGAATGATATGAAAGAGCAGAGTCAGAGAGGAAAGGGAAGGAGAGACCAGACACGCCTGTAGAATGATATATGAAAGAGCAGAGGACAGAGAAGGAGACCAGACCGACGTAAAACAATAGTCCAGAGAGTTGTCCCAGGAATAATGTGTCTCTTGGTGGTTTGAGACTAGAGACGGTGGAGAGAGCTAGCCCAGTGTGTGTCATACCAGTAAAGAAGAGGTGTCTCTTGATGGTCTGAGACTAGAGACGGTGGAGAGAGCTAACCCAGTGTGTGTCATACCAGTAAAGAAGAGGTGTCTCTTGGTGGTCTCCTTCCTCTTCTCCAGACAGGGGTTGAGCAGCCTCAGTAGCTGCAGGACCCTCTCCTCCCTGCGGGACTCAGTCAGACAGGCATCGTTCATCACCAGGTAGGGGTAGATCTTCCCATTGTGACCTCTGATGTAGAGACGTCGTGCTGCCGTGTTGTGTTTCTGGACTATCTCCACTCTGGGCATGAACCTGAAGGAAACGAGACACACAGTTAGTACCTGGAGGTAATGGATGTGTAACACTTGTGTGTGCAAATACTTTCTATATAAACGTGCACCCTCCTCACCGTGCGATCTTGATGTAATAGTGTGTGGGTTTGGGCATGAGGAACTCCCCAGGGATCTCCACCTCGGCGGTCTGGGCTGAGAAGTTGCTAAGGAAGCGGCACTTCTCCTCGATCAGGAAGAACTTGGGCAGCTGCTTGGTCTTGGCCTCCAGGATCTTGATCCACTTCTTGAGCTTAGAGATGAGGTTGTGGAGCTTCATGGAGCCAGGCACGCTGAAGTCAAAGTCTGCATGGAGACAGATGACCAGCAGGAGGTTATTATTAAGTGGAGGTAGACAACCTGTTAGATTAGAAGGAAGCCAACACAAAAGCCTAGACTGACAACTATGAAATTCAAAGTTTGTGTTCAAATGGTTTATCTATTAAGGGTCAAAGAGAAATCAAAAATGGTCAGATTGACAGATGGAAATAAGGCAATAAGATAAATGACCAATGACAGCAAAGCTGAGACTGAAAAGAACCAATGCGTAAGAGGCAGAAATAAGCGCTTCGTTGCCATATCAACCAAAGTGCTGTACGTTTTCCACCCAGTCCCCCATGGAGCTAGTCTACTGATACAATCACAAGGGTTTACATTTCATATTCAAGACACAACTGACATTGTGCATATTCTTGGGAGGGAACGGTAGAACAAAAGGTGCAAGCAGAAAGGGAGCCACGGTGATGGCCCGAGGACATCTTTATCAAACAGGTACAAACCTGCTCCATTATTACAAGCCTGTTGTGCTCTGCTTGTTGTAATGAAACCATGAAAGTGTATCAGAGAATGAAAGGCCTTGCCATTTCAAACCTCTTTCGGAGTGAACTCTTACACTTTAAATAAACCTCTTTTTAAATTTTTTTTATCCAATGTTCCTTCGTAGCATCCATTTTACCTGCCTGCTGTTTGCTATCCTAGGGGAAACGGTGAATTAGGCTAGTCGTATTGAATTGCCAATGATTCAGCAGCATAAAAGTATATATAACCTACAAATAGAATACATGAACTGTGGCTGTCTTCATTTTACAAGAATTCATTACCATCTCAATTGTTTTATGATGTAAAAATAGGAAATAATAGGAGAGCTGAAAATAACACATTTTGACACATTGGAGCTTGGCCATATAGTAGAAACTGAGTCAGAGCAGAAGTAAGGAGGAGGGCTATTTCAGTTCCTCTTTTCACTGACCGCTGATCAGTCATCTCATGCTTCTGTGAACAACAAGTCCCCTTCTCTCTGATCCATAGTCTCCTAAAACAGCTACCTTCTCCCTGACCGGAGACTGGAACACTAGGAGGCATGTAACTCTCCCTCTTTCACTGCCCTCTCCCTGCCCCCCTCCCTCCCCCTCATACCCAGAGAACCACAGTGGTCGGTGGTCCGTCTCTATAAATAGCCCCTGGACTTTATCGCAGCAGCAGGAAGTCTCAGGTGAGTTATACTCAGTGGTTTGTTCAGCAATAGATGTAACGGCTGGATGGCCACTGGTTGGCTGTCTGGACCTCAGAGCCAATCAGTCTCATACAACAACAGCGGTGCAGAAGGCTACTGGGTGTGATTGTGTGTTGAACTGCTATATTTGTTATTGATAAAAATAGAAAATGTTTAGAGTCCGGTAGATTCAGTGCAGGGAGACTTATTCCTGTATGTTCACCTGCACAACCCATCAGACAAAATAAGAAAATCCTATCAGAGTGTTTCTCATAGCCAAGTAAAATGTCCTTTTACAGAAAAGTTATTTCAGTGTGAAAATTGTTTGAAAAACTCAAGAGCATTCACATGCCATGTGGCCAATGTACTGTAGTTTGAGAGCCTGACAGAGATAGGTGAAAATATTGTAGCTGAAAACATGCGCTGGCTGCTGTGAACAGTGAAGTTATTTAAAATATTTTTTTTTCCAGGGATCTGACAAGCAGAGAGCTTTGGAGTGAATCCATTTAGAAAACAGTACCTCGTGCAAAGAGCATTCCCCATAATTGGATTTGAATGCCCCCCCCAGTCCCCTCTGACTAATGTTATGTGTGTGCACATAAACACAGATTTTCCGGCCCACAAACCCAGGGTAAGCGAGGGAGGGAGCGGGTAACGCAGCGAGGTTGGCTGCTCGGCAGCAGCAGAAGTGCGGGGCTGTAAACCCTGTTTGTTCCGCTCCGGAGGCTTGTCGGGTTTCTCTGCGGCGCTCGGTTGGCGTGGGTACAGCTGGGGAGCGACGGCAGGCACCCTGTGAGTCGGAGCTCCGGTGACGCCTGGCCGAGCCAACACAGCTGGCACCCAGTACCCACACATCTGGTAACATGAATGAATGCCACACGCTCCCCTTCTACCGCTTTCCATCTCTCTCATAGGCTCGTGTTCCTAATTTTCAATTTCTCCATTACTCAATTATCTTTCCCTCTTTTGTATTTTATTTTCATTCTCTCGCTCTCTATCCTCTGGCCCTCTCTCCCTCTCCCTGCACAGTCGACATGCAGTACCATAGCCAGACACATTAGCCCAGCTAGCCTCTCTCCCTCTCCCTGCCCAGTCAACATGCAGTACCTTAGCCAGACACATTAGCCCAGCTAGCCTCTCTCCCTCTCCCTGCCCAGTCAACATGCAGTACCATAGCCAGACACATTAGCTCAGCTAGCCTCTCCAGTCTGGTGGAGGGGAAAACAGAAGTGGAAAAGAGGGGGAACAGAGGGAGGCCAGGGAATGAGCAGCTCTGTGTGCACTCAGTCATACAGTGTTGAGAAGAGAGCCAGAGGAGAGGAGGGTTGTGTGGATACAGGGAAGGAGTTGGAGGTTGCAGCAGAGATTCTTAATTTAAACCAGTAGCCAGGGAACTGAACTGTGGTTAAACCTGGGGGTTAACGTACTATTTCCAAAAAATAAGAATTTGTTTTTTTAGAAATGTCTCTATGTGGGCCAGTCTGCACCTGTCTGTCTGTTGCATTCCTAAGTAGAATATAAATAAATACTCAGGAGGATGAGGGTCTGTCTCATGGGTCGCTGACTAACATGCACACGAGAGATAAACGGAGCGCTTCATGATTCAAATGAACTTCTGCGTAACTGTTTCCAAGGTATTGTTATGAAACAGTATGTGGTAGGCTGATGATTTGAGTTACAACAGTTGCTGAGGTCAAATACAAAGGCCACAATAAAAAATGTCTGCAGTTTTTCAATAGTTTCTCTTACTGCTATTAAACATCCTTCAGTTCAAACTGAACTCTCATTGGAGCTGCAGTACCAGTAAGCACTGTTTTGATCTTCTCCACATGCTGTGCCTGTATGTACCCAAATGACCGCTAAACAGGCCTGGAGGGCAAGTCAGTGGGTTGGATTAGCAGAGCTGTGTAATGCCTGTGTAATCAACACCCCAAACCAGCCCAGCAAACACGCACACACATACGTCAGCCCTCCATTAAATCAAATCATCTGGTTCAGAAGCCCCAATTACGTTCCGGAACACGACTGTTCTGTTGTTTCTGCCTGGTGAAAAATAACCCTGGCCTGCTGATGCACACAGAGTGTGGCTACATCTGGCAGCTTGGTTATGTCTGGCTATGGCTAGAATGAGCCCTGCATAAGGAATAGGGGGTGATTTGAGATTTACCCCTACACTCCTATGGGTCAACACTGTTAGTAAGACTCCAAAAGTGAGTTATATTTCTTAAAAATAAAATCAATAATAGGGAAATAATTAACCTAGCAGAAGTAACAAACTACATGAGGTTAGAGCAGTGTGTACCTGTGGTGAACTGTCCCTTCATCTTCTGGAAGACCGGGTCCTGGGCGGTGGCCTGGGCTCGGCGGGCGAGCGACTCGGACGCCGCGCTGGAGAACATGGTGGAAACGTTGGAGACGTTCTCCAGCCCCACGCCAAAAGTGCTCACCAGCTTCTTGACGAAGTTCAGCGTGTGCGGCGTGATCTTGGCGTCCGACACGGCACCGCTCTTCTCGAACGCCACCGAGTAGCACTTAAACAGACCCTGCTGGAGCTGTCTCAGGACCTGGATGGGAAGGGGGGAGGAAGATATTGATCATGAACATGTATACTACACTGTTTCTGACCCTAAAAATGCTGATAGTGAGCAAAATATGCCGCCCACAAGCTCACCATACCCCCCTAATCCACCAACCCTCCCTCCTTTTCCAATAGTCCCCCCCCCTACTGAAACTCTCCCCAGGCAGGTGTATCCAGGTGAGGTTGTTCCCACTGTGTTCCTCTGTCCTGGTTTAACCAATGGAACGGACTGCAGCGCTGTGCCTTCTGTGAGCCCCGAGCACAGACACTACTACCCCCCTCTCCCACACAGCATGGCTAAAGCACTTTGCAGCACCGGCGAGTTGCATTTGGAAGCTTGTATTATGTCAGCGCTCTCCCGGTTTATAGAAACCAGTCAAGGTTTCTATAGGGGGGTAGGATAGAGTGTTCTAGATGAGGGAGTGATTCCACAGGAAAAATAAGTTAATCCTCTGTGTAAATGTTGCATTCACTGACAGTCACTTCCATTTTCCAGTCTAGGCTCGCTGTGTTGGAGGTTGGATGGAAAAGTCGCAGTTTAGCTTCGCCATGTCAGAAACATGACAGAGCCCTTCCTTCAACAGGGCTTCAGACTACTCAGGTAGAGCAGAGCACAGGACTGAACAGAGGTGGCTAATGGTAGTGGTGGAAAATAGGAGAACAGATGAGTGCCTGGGTGTGTAGGAGGACAGGGAATGGGCAGCTCTGTGTACTCAGTCATACAGCATTGACAAGAGAGCCAGAGGAGAGAAGGGAGAGTTGTGTGGATACAGGGAAGGAGTTGGAGGTTGGTGCAGAGTTTTCTTGTTTAAACCAGTGGCCAGGGAACTGAACAGTGGTTAAACCTGGGGGTTAACATACTATTTCAAAAAAAATCTGAATTTGTTTAGAAATGTCTCTACGGGGGCCAGTCTACACCGGTATTTCCGTTGCATTCCTGAGTAGAATATAAATAAATACTCAGGAGGATGAAGGATTCATGGGTCGCTGACTAACACAGTCCTCTAACACACACACCCTCTCACCACCATCCCAGGTGACCAGGTGCCCCTGCCTCACCTCTTCGTGCCAGTTCTCTCTGAACCAGACCATCTGGTCCACAATACCCTCCAGAGAGGAGAGCAGGGTGGGGTGCAGCTCTCGCTGCATGTGCATGATCCTGCTGCAGCGCCACATAGGGGCCGTGGCCCTGATGGGGCCCGGGTCAGACGCCGAGTGGGTCTGGGCCCCCACCGAACTGGGCTGCTGCTGGCCCGAGTCTAGAGAGGAGAAAGAGGTGGGGAGAGAGAAAAACGAGGTGTGAAGACAGTGGAGGCAGAATCGAGGGGTAGTGATGAGAGAAGAGAAAAGGAGAGAGAGTGTAGATAAAAGAAAAGGCATTAGGCATTAGGAAGCAAAAAGACAATGAGTTCTAAAATGCACTTCAAAGCCTGCAAAACAAAGTCATAGCTTTGTTTGATAACCACTCCTGTATCTACAAGGTGAATACATAAATACGCTACTCAACAGTAGCGCCGCTGTTAAACACAGTCATACCCTTCGTGTCCAAAAGGGGACATAATATCACCTTTAATGTTCAAACCGTGGTGAAAATCGGCACACACACAACTTACCGCTCTTGTAGCGTTCCCTCTGCTCGATCTTGAGCGTCAGGTAGAGGGTGCGGATGGGGAAGTAGACTGCCTGGGGGTACACTCGTCCCACCTAGCAGACAGCAGGGGGGGGGTCAGATTACCATTCAAAGAAGAAGCTACCCTCAGAGATCTCATTGCACACAGGAGAGGAGTGTACGCTGCAGAGAATCCCAAAGAATATCCAACATTGATACCCTACAAGCAGCTCTGTAATGTGTAATGGGGATATGAAACCCTGGAGGGTATTTCAGGTTCCAACAACTCTGTGGCTAAATGTAGAGGGTTGCTTTGGCCTAGACTGGTAGAGACTCACCTAAGTTCAGCGGGATCAACTTTATCCGCAAACTAACTATACACTCCATAATCTACATTTCTACAGACGTCATCAAGACACCTCAGAAAACCAAACACGATTTGACATAAACAATCCAGGGAATAAACAGGATGGATGTAAGAGTTTGACCGGTGGACGGCCATAGGTGTGAGCTCAGCACCTTTTGCTAGGTGAGAGATAGAACGTCGATCAACTCAACACACGGGAGTTATGCACAGTGACAGTGAGGCCTTGATGACAGAGACAACAAGGTGGTTGAGCCCAGACCACAGCTCCTCTCAGGCCCCATTAGACTGACACCCTACACCCCTGTTCCCCTACCCTGCTGACAGAGGGGTGAGGAATAACCTGTAGGTGTAAAGAGACACCTCACTAACCCTGGCTCAGCCTCCCATTAACAGTACAGAGGAGCACAGAGGGAGGGCTATGCTGGGTGATGGAGAGGAGGATGGAGGGGGGTGGAGGGATGGATAGATAAGTGGCAGCTTAGCAGGGCATTAAAGATGAGGCAGGAGGAGAGAAAGGAGGAGGAGCGTAAGGAGAGATCAGGCTCTTAATGGGAGATGAAGGATGTTATATTTTGGAGGGGGATTAGATTCGCTGTAGGACTGTTAACGCTGTGATTCATCTCTCCTCTGCTCCTCAGGGTTAACCTTCATTAATATTTCACTGTCTGTTTTTAAAGCATCCCGCCGTGCGGCCGCCGCCCACAACACTAAATTATTCAGCGTCGCTAAGATAAAGGCTTCCATCCATTAAAAGGTGCTTTCCTGCTTTTCTCTTTTACAGACAGTCAACCTTTTACCCTTCACTCATCATATGGTGAGGAGGAAGGCAGACGGGCGACAAAATGCTTCACCCATCCATTCCCCAAATACCAAACTGCAAAAGCCATTCATAAAGCTCTCCATGATCTCTCCATTACCTTAATAGGCTACAAAAAGGTTGAGAAACCCTGATTTAATAACTAAACAAACCATATTTATATCCCATTAAGCACATGATGTGGGCTTGTCTGACTCGCCTTAGAATAGCGTGTTTCCACTTCACGTGAGAGATTATCTATAAATCTCTTCGCTCCCTCTTCTCCCACCCTCGCTGTCTCTTCTCTCCCATTTCCCGCTCTACTGGGTGGATAAGGGGTGTTTGATGTAGCCAAATAGTCTTTGAAGTTCCCACCTCTCAATTGCTGGGAAATAATACTCCATTAACGGAAAGAAAATTAGTCCCTTACTTTATTTGTCAGCTCTGTTCCTGCACTGCGGATGAGTTTGATATTAACTTAATATTCATTCCTTCTATAAATAATTGAAAAGGGCTCACTGGAGGAAGGGGAAGCCAATACATGAGGAGAGGAATCTGAATGGTTAATTTGATAAATAGAAAGTGCTGGAGAGAGGCCACTCTGGCACTGAGTGCTGTTAATCCATCTCGATTAGGCTGACGTGCCTACACACACACACACACACACACACACACACACACACACACACACACACACAGTATTTACAGACGGACAGATGCAAGGCCAGATACAGATGGGGGAACATTTACATTTAGGAGAGGAGGATAGGAGGGCTGAGTGCTTGTAGTACAGAAAAGTCCTTAGCTTGTCCGTCCCTGGTACAGGAAAGTTGAGAAACAAAATAAAAAAACGAGGACCAAGGCACTTTTTATAGAATTAAAATATGAAGAGTGCCTTGGTGCTCCTTGTTTTTTTGTTGTTGACCAATTAACCCTTTGCAAAAGAGCACCAATCTAATAAGACCTATGGAGCAGCAATGCTTCCCTTCCTTTGTTCTACTCTAGAATTTTAACGGGCTGTGCTGTAGACAGATGAGCTTATTCTATGGACGGGAGGTGGGTACAGGCGTAGAATGACATATTACAACTTTATTGAATAGGATCTCTGTGGTTACGGGTGTTGTGAGTGGTCACAGGTGTGCTGTAGGTACACAGGTTGACTGACGTACCTGGCTGATGAGGTTGAGCAGGGGTTTGCCCTCTGACCCCACCAGGCAGGTCAGGAGCTGTGGTATCCATGCCAACCACTGGATGGGCGGCACTCCGATGCAGTACTTGTCCACAGCATCCGCCAGGGTGTTCTTGTCATCAAAGCTCAGCAGCCACAGCACCTGGGAATGGGGGGCAGGAGAGAGAACAGTGACACCGTTAGAGGGAGGTTGCTGGCGAGCTCAGGCAGCATGGACACAAATTACATCAACATTTCAAATGGTGACTAAAGGGCTTAATTGCCTGTAATATCATCACCAGACCATCTCTGGAGCTCATGAACAGTGAGAGGGAGGTTGCGTTCCTGGCAAGCTTTAGCCGCTTTGAGAAGGGGAGGAGTGGGTCACAGAGCAGGTGAACTCCCTCCTGGGGGGGGCTGTTGATGGAGACATTAACCCCCCCACCCCCTATCAGCCAGCCAGCTAGGCCACACAGCTTGTGTATAATTACTGATAATCACTGGACATCTCTGCTCATCCATCAGGCTCTAAACGCTGCCAGGACCAGACCCAATATGTGTCCTAAACAGAAAGCTATTCCCTATATAGTGCACTACTTTTGAAAAGTAGTGCACTATATAGGGAGCCATTTGGGACACATCCCCGGTTACCGAGCCCTGGCCAGCCATCTCCTCTCTCCATACAATAGCAAGGGCAACATACACACACCCCCCACCCCCCTTGTGTGAGAGTGCACTGTGTAATGTACTCCCCCCAGAAACACCAGCCCAGAGGAAATGGAAGCTAATGGCCCTGATTATTTCTGTAAGAGCTGATTATAGTACTTGTGTGACGGCCAATATTCACAGCTAATACTGGAGAGGGAGAGACTTTTGTCCTGTTTTTCATTTTTACTACAGGTGAAAGAGTCAGGGGATCGTCATGTTAATGATGCCCTACTACCCATTTAGTGTTTTCTATGCTGCTGTCCAATGTCCACCATCACACAAGAAGGATCCAATTACAGCATCTTACCTGGACATATTTCTACAACACAGAGCAGAAGATTCAACACTCCCCTGCAATAGCTTTGCTGTAGGACTATTAGCTACAACAGTCCATCGCTGTTTCTGGTACCACAGTCAGCTAGGTCATGACCTCCAGAGAGAGCATCAGAGGATCAGAGTGTGTACTACTGATTGGTCTGGTTGTTGGTGATGGTCAGTCTGAAGCAGAGGGGGAATTGGGGTGGCTGGTGAACTTGAATTCAGTCATTTTAGAGTGCAGCGTGAGATTGACCCTCTAGAGCAGGGTTCCCCAACTGGCATACCAATATTTTATGTGGTTCATTTTATTTGACTGCCAGGTTTGCTGAGAATTAATGAATATATATAGTGTAGAAAACATTAAGGACACCTTCCTAATATTGAGTTGCCGCCCCCCTCCCCCCAGTTTAACCTGTACCCTCCCCTTTATCTACACTGATTAAAGTGGATTTAACAAGTGACATTGATAAGGGATGATAGCTTTAACATGCATTCATCTGGTCTGTTTCCTTAATGTTTTGTACGTTCAGTGTGTGCATACACATATACATACATACATACAACAAAAATAACAACATGTAAAGGGTAGGCAACACATCTTCCACCCTGATCCTCAACACAGGGCCCCCTCAGGGGGTGTGTGCTTAGTCACCTCATGTACTCCCCGTTAACCCACGGGTGCGTGGCCAAGAAGGACTCCAACACCATCATTAAGTTTGTAGATGACAACGATGGTAGCCCTGATCAGACAACGATGGGACGGCCTATAGGTAGGTCAGAGACCTGGCCGCATGGTGCTAGGACAACCACCTCTCCCTCAATGTGAGCAAGACAAAAAGGAGCTGATCGTGGACTACAGGAAAAGGAGGGCAGAACACGCCCCCACTCACAGCAACGGGGCTGTAGTGGAGCGGGTCGAGAGCTTCAAGTTCCTTGGTGTCCACCTCATCAACAAACTATCATGGTCCAAACACACCAAGACAGTCGTGAAGAGGGCACGAGAACTCCTATTCTCCCTCAGGAGACTGAATTTGGCATGGGCATCCTCAAAAAAGTTCTACAGCTGCACCATCGAGAGCATCCTGACCGGTTGCATCACCGCCCGCTATGGCAACTGCTCAGCATTCAACCATAACGTGCTACAGAGGGTAGTGCGTAGGGCCCAGTACATCACTGGGGCCAAGCTTCCTGACAGCTATAACAGGCCACATGGTGGCGGTGGGGTTATGGTATGGGCAGGCATATGCTACGGATAACGAACACAATTGCATTTTTTTTCTATGGCAATTTGAATGCACAGAGGTACCATGACGAGATCCTGAAGCCCATTGTCATGCCATTCATCCGCCGCCATCAGCTCATCTTTCAGCATGATAATCCATGGCTCCATGTTGCAAGGATCTGTACACAATTCCTGGAAGCTGGAAATGTACCTGTTCTTCCACGGCTTGCATACTCAGACATGTCACCTATTGAGCATGTTCGGAATGCTCTGGATCGACATGTTCCAGTTCCCACCAATATCGAGGAACTTCGCACAGCCATTGAAGAGGATTGGGACAACATTCTAAAATCAACAGCCTGTTCAACTCTATGTAAAGGAAGTGTGTCGCACTGCATGAGGTAAATGGTGTTCACAGCAGATACTGACTGGTTTTCTGATCCATGCCAAACTTCTTTTTTTTAAGGCATCTGTGGTCATTCCCAGTCATGAGAAATCGATAGATTAGGGCCTAATGAATTCATTTCAAATGACTGATTTCCAAATACTAAAATTGTTGCATGTTGGGGGGCAAATCAGCTCTAAGTTCCAAAATATTCCCACGCATAATAGAGAGATACATGTACTCATACACAAATGTATGAAAGGTTCGAAATTATTACGTTTTAGACAAATATTATATCTGTTGTTTCGGCTTCTGGCAGTCAATTTGCAGTCTACAAATTATTTGTTGATATGTTCCGACCCCCTGACCATCCACTCAAGAAAAATAAATTGTCCTCAGACCGAATCTAGTTGATAATCCCTTCCCTAGAGAAATGGAGACTATAGTAGTGATTGGTGGTGAAGAATAGATGGTGTTTCTTTGACATAGGTGCGCCACGCAAACAATCAGAAAGAGGTTGTGCTTTCTCTAAATACTCCATTTCGAGAACCTAGTTACAGCCCAGTGGAGTCTAAATTATGTCTAAATGAAAATAACTCCTACACACTGATAACCATTTGTGGGTTTAAGTTCACACGTGCTGTCCTGTTCATCCGTGTGAGACCTTCACAGGTGCTTTCCTGTTCATCCGTATGAGAGACCTTCACAGGTGAAGTTGCAAGGCAAGCAAATAAACGTACCTTTAGCATTTTCACCATTTGTGATCCATAATATTTGCAGTTGCTTACACCGAATGATGGCATGCTAGAGCCATGTACTTCACAGAAGCTGGAAGGTTACTAGTAGCTGTTCCTCATGAGGCATAGAACTCCAGCTCATCTATATGTGCTTGGATCACACGAGCAGAACTCCATCTCTAACCCACCTTGGCCAGGTACTTGCGTGACTTGCTCTCGTTCTGATGTCGGCAGGCATGCAAGTAGCAGGTGAGGGCGGAGACACCCAGGTGCAGCTGGCGCTCCTTAACGAAGATGTTCTCCAGGTAGTCCCCCCACATGGCCCAGGCCTTCACTAGGACATCATGCATCTGGACCGCTGCCGAGAACGCTTTGTTGGCCTCCTCTGATCTGGAGAGGGGGAGTAATGAAGAGTGAGTGAGTAAGGGAGAATAGAGGAGAAAGGGGGGAAATGGGAAGATAAGGAGAAAGAGGGGGATGGGGATATGGAGAGGAAGAGAGAATAGAGGGGAGAGTACATTGAGAGAGAATAGAGGGGATGAAGGATGTAGCAAAATGGAGATTGGGAAAGGGTAGAGTACGGCAGAGAGCGAGGATAGTGTTAAAATTATATTTCGAATATGTATATCAATAGCGATCAGTTTTAAAACTTCCCCTCATCGGCAAGGCTCTCCTCCCATTATTACGGCTAGCGCTAGAAAGTAACATGACTACATCAGTGAAGGTCTAGAGCGTTTAATGTTGTGGAGTATGTCAGAGCCAGCCACACAGTATTACAGCAGCTTAACAGCGTCGCAACATTTCATCAACGTCACAAAGCAGGTAATGGCTCCGTATACTGGAATAAACTTTAACCCAGAAGAGGATTCTTGATCCTGCTTTCAGAATCTGGAACTCACGGCTCAAGTGTTCAGCTCCAGTTTATAGCTGAAAATACCAAGAAGAGCGAGGGACACCGACAAGGTGGAACCTGGCAGAGACCTACGTTTGAATGTTGTTTATGCTGATGGTGAAAAATATGTACAGTCATCAACCACTTTCAACGCATCCTCCTCCCACCTAAGACATAAAACATTTGAATAATTTTACAACCAATTCAGGACTTGATTAAGGAATAAGGGGCAAGGCACCCCATAAAAAAATTAACATCTGCCCCTTAGTCAAAATAAAAACACTTGTCTGTAAACAAAACAAGAGCTCAACAGGACTTAGTCAAACAACCTTTCCCCACCATTTTGGGAGAAGTTTCAAACAGCGAGGAGAAAGCACACCTGCTTTAAAATGGCTCGCGGGCCAATCAATTATAAAGGGTTACTATAACAACATATTTGGCATTGCCATAAAGGAACATGGAGGCTGATTGCTGTGGGAGTCTAAACCAGGCCCCTCCAGACATACTTTATGTGCTCGTCACATTGGCCGTGTCAAAGTACATAAACAGTTTCTCCTCAGCGGGAGTGGAGTAGAGGGTGAGAAACGCCCAGAGTGTCAAGTCACACACAGATACACCACAACTGTCTACCCCAGCCCCAAAGAGGTTCATACTCCCGCAGAGTGAGTGTGTGTGTGTGTATGTATGTGTGCGTGTGTGTTCGTAATGACTGCGTTGGGTCCCTACTGCTGAGGTTAGGCTAAGTTCTGCTGATACCAGAGATTCCAGTAAATTGCCAGCGAGTTAATTATTTGGGCGCGGATATTTAATAAGCTATCCCCATTTTTATTTCACCCCCGCGGGGAGCCGTCATGTCAGGGCTGATGAGGAGAGTGGGCACTGAAGGGTGAGGGGGAAAGTGGGTTGTGTGTGGATGTGTGATTTGGGAAGGGCATAGAGAGGGTTGTGTGTGTGTGTGTGTGTGTGTGCGTGTGTGTTTATTTGTGTGTGTGGGTATGTGAGATTGGGGAAGGGAACAGAGGCATGTGTGTTTGCTCTGCAGGCACCCCTGTAGTGAGAACGTAGTGTAGACACAGGCGTGTGTGTGTTTGCTCTGCAGGCACCCCCTGCAGTGAGAACGTAGTGTAGACACAGGCGTGTGTGTGTTTGCTCTGCAGGCACCCCCTGTAGTGAGAACGTAGTGTAGACACAGGCGTGTGTGTGTTTGCTCTGCAGGCACCCCCTGCAGTGAGAATGTAGTGTAGACACAGGCGTGTGTGTGTTTGCTCTGCAGGCACCCCCTGCAGTGAGAACGTAGTGTAGACACGGGTGTGTGTGTGTTTGCTCTGCAGGCACCCCCTGCAGTGAGAACGTAATGTAGACACAGGCGTGTGTGTGTTTGCTCTGCA
Organism: Oncorhynchus keta; assembly: GCF_023373465.1. NCBI lineage: Eukaryota > Metazoa > Chordata > Actinopteri > Salmoniformes > Salmonidae > Oncorhynchus > Oncorhynchus keta. The sequence continues at coordinate 28,872,371 of NC_068444.1, read as the reverse complement.
GGCACCCCCTGCAGTGAGAATGTAGTGTAGACACAGGCGTGTGTGTGTTTGCTCTGCAGGCACCCCCTGCAGTGAGAACGTAGTGTAGACACGGGTGTGTGTGTGTTTGCTCTGCAGGCACCCCCTGCAGTGAAAACGTAGTGTAGACACAGACGTGTGTTTGCTCTGCAGGTACCCCCTGTAGTGAGAATGTAGTGTAGACACGGGTGTATATGTGTGTGTTTGCTCTGCAGGCACCCCCTGTAGTGAGAACGTAGTGTAGACACGGGTGTATGTGTGTGTGTTTGCTCTGCAGGCACCCCCTGCAGCGAGAACGTAGTGTAGACACGGGCGTGTGTTGAGGACACGGGTAGAAATAAGAGTCTGAGATTAGAACTTGAGTCTGTCACCAAGTCAACCTGAAGAGCTCATTCATACACTCAGACAGTCATACACTCAGACAGTCATACACTCAGACAGTCATACACTCAGACAGTCATACACTCAGACAGTCATACACTCAGACAGTCATAAATCACTTGTAAGTGTCTAGAGGAGTACATACTTGTTGATCTGAGCCAGGAACATGCCTTTGAGAGCGTAGAACTCAGCGGTCATCTCCTTGGTGAAGTACTTCAGGTTGGTTGACTCTATCACCTCCAGACCCTGCAGAGGGAGATGAAAACAACTTTGTTCACCAAATATACTCAGTCACTATTTAGAAAGTGAATTTCAATAAGCGTTCTTTCATAATTTAAGATCATGTATTTCAAAAGGCATTGAAGTGAAGTCTTCAATGGGGTTTTTAAAAATAGGGGGAAAAACTTCAGACAGGGGAACATTTATCAGATAAAAAAAAAGTCTTATCATCATCACTAAAACATACTTCATGTAATAATATATTCCATTTAGCAGATGCTTTTATCCAAAGCGACTTAGTCAGACACACATGTACAAACAGGTGGTCCCGGGGATTGAACCCTCTACGCTGGCGTTGCAAGCGTCATGCTCTATCAACTGAGCTCCAAATGACCACTTCCTCACCTGCATACACTCGTTCTTGCCCATGACCCCTGCCAGCTGCAGGTAACATTTGACCTGCTGGCGGATCTTCTGGAAGCAGTCTATGATGGGCACCGTGGGGATGGTGTGGATACGACTCAGGATGTCCAGAGACACGTTCACAAGACCCTGAGGGGAAACATACAGGTTCATAACATTCAAAATAGTAATAACATTATAATACAGTGCCTTCAGTCAGTACTTCATACACAGTGTTACTAAGTGGGATTAAAAATACATTTAATTAATCTACACAAAATACTCCAGTGTCAAAGTGGAAGGAAATGTTGAATATGGATTAGATAAGTATTCAACCTCAATCACCTTTGGCAGCGATTAGAGCTGTGAGTCTTTCTGGGTAAGTCTAAGAGCTTTGCACACCTGGATTTGCACACCTTTTAAAACTCTTCAAGCGCTCAAGGCTCTGATCAGGCCCTACACCCAAACAAGGGCACTGCGTTCATCCACCTCTGGCCTGCTCGCCTCCCTACCACTGAGGAAGTACAGTTCCCGCTCAGCCCAGTCAAAACTGTTCGCTGCTCTGGCTCCCCAATGGTGGAACACACTTCCTCACGACGCCAGGACAGCGGAGTCAATCACCACCTTCCGGAGACACCTGAAACCCCACCTCTTTAAGGAATACCTAGGATAGGATAAAGTAATCCTTCTCACCCCCCCCCCCTTAAAAGATTTAGATGCACTATTGTAAAGTGGCTGTTCCACTGGATGTCATAAGGTGAATGCACCAATTTGTAAGTCGCTCTGGATAAGAGCATCTGCTAAATGACTTAAATGTAAATGTAAGTTGGTTATTGATCATTGCTAGACAGTCATTTTCAAGTCTTGTCAAGTTGATTTAATTAAGTCAACTGTAACTAGGCCACTCAGGAACAGTCAATATCATCTTGGTTTATGTTATTGTCCTGCTGAAAGGTGAATTAGTCTCCCAGTGTTTGTTGGAAAGCAGGCAACAACCAGGTTTTCCTCTGGGATTTTGGCTGTATTCCATTTTATCCTAAAAACTCCTTTCAAATAAGTGTACCAATATAAATAGTGGTACTCAGTGAAGTATTGCATTGGATTTGCCTCAAACAATGCTTTGTATTCAGCATAAAAAGTATGTAGTATTACATTAGTGCCTTGTTGCAAACAGGATGCATGTTTTGAAATATTTTTTATTCTGTACAGGCTTCCTTTTCACTCTGTTATTTAGGTTAGTATTGTGGAGTATCTACAATGTTGATCCATCCTCAGTTTTCACATCACAGCCATTGTAGTTTTAAAAATCACCATTGGACTCTGGTTTTCTTCCTATCCGGCAACGGAGTTTGGAAAGACGCCTATATCTTTGTAGTGACTGGGTGTGATACACCACTAAAGCCTGATTATTAACTTCACCGTGCTCCAAGGGAAATTCAAAAGTCTTTATTTTAATTTCTTCTTTCTTTTTACACATTTACCAATCTGTGCCCTTCTTGAAAGGCATTGGAAAATCTCCCTGGTCTTTGTTGTGAAATCTGTGCTTAAAATTCATGACTCGATTGAGGGAACTTACAGATAATTGGTCTGTAAGGTCCCTCAGAAATAATGTTAACCACTATTATTGAACACAGAATTAGGGCTGGGCAATTCACAATATACCATGTGTACAAAACATTAGGTACACCTGCTCTTTCCATGACAGACTGGCAAGATAAATCCAGGTGAAAGCTATAATCTCTTATTGATGTCACTTGTTAAATCCACTTCAGTGTAGATGAAGGGGAAGAGACAGGTTGAAGAAGGATTTTTAAGCCTTGAGACAGGTATTGTGTATGTGTGCCATTCAGAGGTTGAGTGAACAAGACAAAAGATGTAAGTGCCTTTGAACGGGGTATGGTAGTGTCAAGAACTACAACGCTGCTGGGGTTTTCACACAAAACAGTTTCCCGTGTGTGTCAAGAATGGTCCACTACCCAAAGGACAATCCAGACAACTTGACAACTGTCAGAAGCATTGGAGTCAACATGGGCCAGTATCCCTGTGGAACGCTTTTAACACCTTGTAGAGTCCATGTCCCGACAAATTGAGGCTGTTCTGAGGGCAAAAGTGGGTGCAACTCAATATGTGTAATGTGTTAATGTTTTCTACATTCAGTGTTACCCTCAATTTTTTGTTTGTTTTTAAATCTCTGAATAACCTTTGTAGTACAATTAAAAGATCACTACACCACATTTCAAAAAGTCAGGAATAATCTAATGAATTCAGGGCTTCTAAAACGATACAAAGGCTAAACATAAGCCTTCCACAACCATAAGACCCACTAATAAAATGACCTAAATAGTTTTACCTGCTTTATTTAGCAAAAATCACTCCAGTCTTTCCAGTCTATGAAAATTCCCATTTTGTTACAAATGTAACCAGAACCATGCACATCCACCAATAATGACCAACCATTAACAGGTCTCATTAACAATCTCTCAAGCCCACACGCTAGTGAGTAAAAAAATGTATATTTCAAGTCTAGCCAACTTGGATGTATTTGCTTGCTAACAAGGTAGAAGAGTTGACCTGTTATGAATAAACACTCGTCTCTCAACTGGTTGAACAACTAGAAATCAAGTGGCTTACCCGGAGAAAAATCACCCTACTTCTCAGAATGAGAACGATATGCCAATTCCATAGAAAAAGTTATGCACATTGCACAATTATAAAACACAAACTAGACGGCACATAAGTCTGTGGCTAAAATGCTGCTGGGGTACTGCGATGCCGTGCGCGACTGAAACTGAGCATTCATTTTCCACAACGATTTTGACTCCTGAACTTATTTAGGCTTGCCATAACAAAGGGCTTGAACACTTTGACACAAAATGTTTCAGCTTTTAATTTAATTAATTTGTAATACAAAATCTAAAAACAGAATTCTACTTTGACATTATGGGGTACTCTGTCGCTCAGTGACAAAATCTCTAAATTCAGGCTGTAACAACAAAATGGGGAAAAAGTAGAGTGGTGTGAATACTTTGAAGCCATTTAGTAGACGCTTTTATCCAAAGCTCATGCATGCATACATTTTTATGTATGGGTGGCCCGTGGGAATCGAATCTACGATCCTTGGCATTGCAAGCACCATGCTCTACCAACTGAGCCACACAGGAGTTGGAAACAATTCAATTCATAAATTGGAAATTTTATTTTCAATGCTCTAATCTAATCTTTAATTTCCAGATTTGGCAACTGAAATAAATCCAACCCTGGCGAACACGTAATCTTGGCAGATAGTGATTTATCACACAGTGAGCATGGTACCTGTTTGCGTCCTATCTTGCCATATTGGATGATGGCAGAGGCGGAGGCGTGGACCCCCAGCATGGCATTGCTGGTGTTGGGGTCGTGCTGCGTGTTGGTCTCATACGCCGTCACGATGGCTGGGATAGGAAGGAGGAGAACAAGATGTCATTACAGTCCAGTCAGTGTAGAGTAGAGGGAGCTCCATATTATTGAGCTTGACTATGTAACAAAGTTAATTTGGATGAAAGCATTAGAAATATAACTAAGGATGAATATCAAAGACAATGATGTCTCATGTTCTCGAGTTTTGTAGTTACACCAGTCATCATAGCTGTAGTAGTTTCATAGCAGCACTAAAGCTGCCACAGACATCTTTCAGGATGCGAAGTCTGAATGGTTTCAAAGTCACTGCAGGACAACGTCTGGCACGACAGCGTGTGTCATGTTGTAGAGGACACAGACAACAACGAGAACAGATTTTTAAATTCACTCAACTCTCCCTTTATTTACCATGTCTCCTCATCTTCTACCTCCAATTTGTTCCATCTTTCCCCTCTGTTTTTTGTACTGTTCTTTCCTTCCTCTTGTCCTTTTCATATCCACTCCTCCTTCCTCCCCCTCTTTGCCACAGAGTTTCATCTCTTCTTATCTCCAGCTCTTTCCCTCCCTCCAACTTAGTCTGTGCTGTCATGCAGTCCCTTGCATTGCTTTCCCCCCCCTCTACCTCTCTTTCCCACTCACTGTCTGTCTCTTCTCTCCCCCTCTCGTGTGTGTGTGTGTGTGTGCCATGCAGAGTAAACAAGTCATTTAGAGAGCTGACATTTGGGAAGGTAGAGAGAGCCTGAGGGGTTCAGCTCACTATGGCCTTTTAGAGACATCCCCATTGTGAGTAGCGATAGGTGTGAGTCCTACCCTGGTAGTGGTGCTGCCGCCACATGAAGATGCTGCTCCAGTGGGAGAGGTCATCAGAGACGATGGGCAGCCTGTTCCTCCAGGTCTTCACCACAGTTTTCATGTCGTGGAGGCTGGTGTTACGGCCCAGGTTAGCTGGCTGCAGTCCGGCGTTGATCTGTGCCGCCTCCTGGAGCTCGATGATCTGCTGGGCAGCCTGGTTGGGGAGGAGAGGGGTGGGAAAGTTTAAAGGGTTTTGAGAGAATGGAGGAATGGAGAGAGAGAAGGGGAGGATGAAGAAAGAATGAGTGTGGAGAACAGTGGTGACAGGAAATAATTGGAAAGAGAGTGCGAGACAGAGAGAGCGCGCGAGACAGAGGGCCAGGGTAAACAGAGAAAGAGAAGGAGGGGTACAGAAGACTGAGGGATGAGATTTGGCAGGGTTTCTGTTCTTTCTCTATGACAGTAAGAAAGGCAGGATGTCCAGGCCAATTCCAAAGCCATTAGCCCACTGTATTACAGGCTTATGATGACTATTGGAAAAACCTTCTCTGAAATGAGGTCCGAGAAGCAAACACCTGATAGTTGAAAAGCCACTTTGATCCATCTATTTACCTTCAGGGACAGGACATCATATTAAGGCTAGGGCTGGTGGCAGGACAGAACATCATTAAGGCTAGGGCTGGTGGCAGAACATCATATTAAGGCTAGGGCTGGTGGCAGGGACAGAACATCATATTAAGGCTAGGGCTGGTGGGAGGGACAGAACATCATATTAAGGCTAGGGCTGGTGACAGAACATCATATTAAGGCTAGGGCTGGTGACAGAACATCATATTAAGGCTAGGGCTGGTGACAGGGACAGAACATCATATTAAGGCTAGGGCTGGTGACAGAACATCATATTAAGGCTAGGGCTGGTGACAGAACATCATATTAAGGCTAGGGCTGGTGACAGAACATCATATTAAGGCTAGGGCTGGTGACAGAACATCATATTAAGGCTAGGGCTGGTGACAGAACATCATATTAAGGCTAGGGCTGGTGACAGAACATCATATTAAGGCTAGGGCTGGTGACAGAACATCATTAAGGCTAGGGCTGGTGACAGGGACAGAACATCATTAAGGCTAGGGCTGGTGACAGGGACAGAACATCATTAAGGCTAGGGCTGGTGACAGGGACAGAACATCATTAAGGATAGGGCTGGTGACAGGGACAGAACATCATTAAGGATAGGGCTGGTGACAGGGACAGAACATCATTAAGGATAGGGCTGGTGACAGGGACAGAACATCATTAAGGATAGGGCTGGTGAAAGGGACAGAACATCATTAAGGCTAGGGCTGGTGACAGGGACAGAACATCATTAAGGCTAGGGCTGGTGACAGGGACAGAACATCATTAAGGCTAGGGCTGGTGACAGAACATCATTAAGGCTAGGGCTGGTGACAGAACATCATATTAAGGCTAGGGCTGGTGACAGAACATCATATTAAGGCTAGGGCTGGTGACAGAACATCATATTAAGGCTAGGGCTGGTGACAGCACATCATATTAAGGCTAGGGCTGGTGACAGGGACAGAACATCATATTAAGGCTAGGGCTGGTGACAGGGACAGAACATCATATTAAGGCTAGGGCTGGTGACAGGGACAGAACATCATTAAGGCTAGGGCTGGTGGCAGGGACAGAACATCATATTAAGGCTAGGGCTGGTGGCAGGGACAGAACATCATTAAGGCTAGGGCTGGTGACAGGGACAGAACATCATTAAGGCTAGGGCTGGTGGCACGGACAGAACATCATATTAAGGCTAGGGCTGGTGGCAGGGACAGAACATCATTAAGGCTAGGGCTGGTGACAGGGACAGAACATCATTAAGGCTAGGGCTGGTGGCACGGAAAGAACATCATAGTAAAGCTGGGGCTGGTGACAGAACATCATATTAAGGCTAGGGCTGGTGACAGGGACAAAACATCATTAAGGATAGGGCTGGTGACAGGGACAGAACATCATTAAGGATAGGGCTGGTGACAGGGACAGAACATCATTAAGGATAGGGCTGGTGACAGGGACAGAACATCATTAAGGATAGGGCTGGTGACAGGGACAGAACATCATTAAGGGGAGGGCTGGTGACAGGGACAGAACATCATTAAGGATAGGGCTGGTGACAGGGACAGAACATCATTAAGGATAGGGCGGGTGAAAGGGATAGAACATCATTAAGGCTAGGGCTGGTGACAGGGACAGAACATAATTAAAGATAGGGCTGATGACAGGGACAGAACATCATATTAAGGCTAGGGCTGGTGGCAGGGACAGAACATCATTAAGGCTAGGGCTGGTGACAGAACATCATATTAAGGCTAGGGCTGGTGACAGAACATCATATTAAGGCTAGGGCTGGTGACAGGGACAGAACATCATTAAGGCTAGGGCTGGTGACAGAACATCATATTAAGGCTAGGGCTGGTGACAGAACATCATATTAAGGCTAGGGCTGGTGACAGAACATCATATTAAGGCTAGGGCTGATGACAGCGACAGAACATCATATTAAGGCTAGGGCTGGTGACAGGGACAGAACATCATATTAAGGCTAGGGCTGGTGACAGGGACAGAACATCATATTAAGGCTAGGGCTGGTGACAGGGACAGAACATCATTAAGGCTAGGGCTGGTGGCAGGGACAGAACATCATATTAAGGCTAGGGCTGGTGGCAGGGACAGAACATCATTAAGGCTAGGGCTGGTGACAGGGACAGAACATCATTAAGGCTAGGGCTGGTGGCACGGACAGAACATCATATTAAGGCTAGGGCTGGTGACAGAACATCATATTAAGGCTAGGGCTGGTGACAGGGACAGAACATCATTAAGGATAGGGCTGGTGACAGGGACAGAACATCATTAAGGATAGGGCTGGTGACAGGGACAGAACATCATTAAGGATAGGGCTGGTGACAGGGACAGAACATCATTAAGGATAGGGCTGGTGACAGGGACAGAACATCATTAAGGATAGGGCTGGTGACAGGGACAGAACATCATTAAGGATAGGGCTGGTGACAGGGACAGAACATCATTAAGGATAGGGCTGGTGAAAGGGATAGAACATCATTAAGGCTAGGGCTGGTGACAGGGACAGAACATCATTAAGGCTAGGGCTGATGACAGGGACAGAACATCATATTAAGGCTAGGGCTGGTGGCAGGGACAGAACATCATTAAGGCTAGGGCTGGTGACAGAACATCATATTAAGGCTAGGGCTGGTGACAGAACATCATATTAAGGCTAGGGCTGGTGACAGGGACAGAACATCATTAAGGATAGGGCTGGTGACAGGGACAGAACATCATTAAGGATAGGGCTGGTGACAGGGACATAACATCATTAAGGATAGGGCTGGTGACAGGGACAGAACATCATTAAGGATAGGGCTGGTGACAGGGACAGAACATCATATTAAGGCTAGGGCTGGTGACAGGGACAGAACATCATTAAGGATAGGGCTGGTGACAGGGACAGAACATCATATTACTTTAATGGCTAATCACTTCTTTCAGACAAAGACTAAAAGGTATGGAGTCTCCATTCTGAAGGGTCTAATTTATTTGTTCTATTTAACCAGGTAAGTTGACTGAGAACATTCTCATTTACAGCAACGACCTGGGGAATAGTTACAGGGAAGAGGGGATGAATGAGACAATTGGAAGCTGGGGATGATTAGGTGAATGATGGTATGAAGGCCAGACTGGGGATTTAGCCAGGACACCGGGGTTAACACCCCTACAATAAGTGCCATGGGATCTTTAGAGAGTACAAAGTCTAAACCCGGGATATTAAATGCTGTTGAGCTGCTAGAATCTACACACGAATGACGATCAATCATTTTCATCAACCAATCAATCAAGATTAATACTAAAGCCAACGATCAATGCCGCTGGTGTAAATTCATTGGAAAGTCCTTTATTTTGATGGCTTGATTCCGAATGCAGTTTGATTCTAGTTATTTACCTGCAGAAAGCCTTTGTTTTAGAGGCTCTCCGGGCTTTAAGTGTATGGTACTGAAATAAAGATTTACGACTGCTGAGTTCACTAAGCAGGAAAGAAAAGTTGTTTTCCTGCTTTTATAATGAATGGGACCACAGACAAATGAATGTAGCAGCACGCAATTCAAATAGCTGCCTTCAAAAGAGAAATGTCCTGAATCGGTCGGTGGACCGACCAAATCAAATCACCAGAAACAAAATAAATTGGGCAGTACAATATTCTCACAATTATCTGTTAATATCAGCTGATGGCACATTTATAACCTTCATTTTGGAGTGGCCATTCATCATGCAAATGTAATTTTGGAACAGGTATTTATTCAAACACTATCTGATGGGGGGGGAGCAATTACAGACAGTCTAAAGTTACTGCCTCGGTCTCGCTACTTTAGTTTCTGTCTCCATTTTTCTTTTCCACTCACTCCCTCTCCTCTTTCGTCCATTTTATTTCACTCTCCTCTTTCTTTTCCTCCTTCTCAGTCTGTCTCACTCCATTATCTCCCTCCCTCTTGTTTTTATTGCACTTCCAGGGAAGTGTTTTCCCCTCTTCATTCCCAGAAAACAGATCAGTGTTTTCCTCAGTAAATTGACTGGGATCACTGATCGACTCTTCATTTGGCAATACAGTGATCAAAAGAGATGTGTTCCAGAATTTTATTTCATCTTGATTAAGAATTGAGACATATTGAGGTGGTGCTTGTGTCTGCCTCCCTCATCTCTTACCTGAAGTAGTGGTGTGTGTACATGGGACACGATGTGAGGCAGTCTCCTCCACTCCCGTATGGCCAGACTGGAGGCCATCTCCACCAGCCGTTCTATGAAGTTGAGCTGCTGCTCCTCTGGATGGCAGATAGCCAGGTAACCACGGTGCATGTTCACCTTCCACGCCATCTCCTTAGGACAACTCATCTCCACCTTACAGATTAGAGACAGGTTACACACCCACACACACGTTCGGTGCATATGAGAAAGTAACACGTGAGCCTATTTGGACTGCAATTCTTTGTGTGCATCTCAAGTGAATTACTTCATGCCACTGTCACAAAGCAGCACTCTAACAGGACACAATACACCAGCTGTTCGATTCATTCTCCTCATCATTTTTAAAAGGCCTGAGTGGTTAATGAATAATCAGCCTGACACGGAGGTGAGCAGAGACTATATTGATCAGACCACTGAGTGCATTAACCACAACACTAACAAAAGCCCAATGGGAGCCTGCCTTCTGCGCAGTCAAACCTGGGAAACATTATTAGGTGTGTGTGTGTCTTGGTCTGTGTGTGTTGATGGGGGAGAGAATTACAGCGATCGTTCAATGTGCACTTATCACAGACGAGGGATAGGTGATGAATCTCCCGTAGACAGTGGTGGCCTTATCAGAGGCTGTTTAATTGAAAGCTGGGCCATTCAGATAGACAGACGGAGCCTCACCACAACAGCAGCAGCCTGCTCTACTCTGTCTTCTACCACCGCCACGTAACAAAACACACAACAGATTTTGGGCCAATTAATCACACAGACACGTAAATATTAGATCTATGCAAAACCATGGAGGAACGAGAGAGAGAGAGGGGCAACCAGTGGAGCAAACATTGTAATTACAAACCATATTTATTTTCCTTTAAAACTTCAAAAACGTGCATTGTTACAACACTCTACATAGCCAATAATAACATTTGAAATGTCTATTCTTTTAAAAATTGTGTCATGTTTACAAAATGTTCCTTTGTTTGTTGTCTATTCCATTTGCTTTGGCAATGTAAACATATGTTTCCCATGCCAAGAGACAGAGAAAGAGAGAGACTGAATGTAAGAGGCTGCTAGTTAAAAGGTTTTGCTGGACAGTTTAATGAGATGTCACCTCAGGACAGTGGCTCGTTTCAAAATCTCCTTGAGCGGAAAGCAAGACAGGAGTATTTGTTATGTGTCAGCTACTATCACGTTCCCTCCTCTACTCTGCTTTAGAAAACACGAGGCTGATAAATTAACCTTCCTAACGACTGCCAAACTACATTTCCACAGCTTTACGAGAGTTCTGGAGCTGGGAACCAGACCTCAGCCGAGTGTGTGTGCCTGTCTGTCTGAATGTCTATGTGCGCTTGTGTGGTCTGTGTATAGCCGTGTCAGCGTGTGTGTGTTGGGCATCCCCTACCTGTACCAGCGCTTCCTTCATGGCGCCCCAGTTGGAGACTCTCCAGGCACACTCCAGTACCAGGTAGGGGTTGCTGTTGCCTTTCGACTGGCCGTACTCTGTCAGAGGCTCCCACTGGTTCAACTCTTTAGAACAGCTGCAGAAACAGGGAGGAGAGTTGATATCAAGATGAATACCAGTTCTCATCGACGGGGCTGTAGTGGAACAGGTTGAGAACGTCAAGTTCCTTGGTGTCCACATCACCAACATACTATCATGGCCCAAACGCACTAAGATAGTCGTGAAGAGGGCTTGACAAAACCTATTCCCCCTCAGGAGACTGAAAAGATTTGGCATGGGTCCGTACGCACTCCTCAAAGGGTAGTGCGTACGGCCCAGTACAGCCTTAAGCTTCCTGCCATCCAGGGCCTCTATACCAGGCGGTGTCAGAGGAAGGCCCTACAAATTGTCAACGAATCCAGCCACCCTAGTCAGACTGTTCTCTCTGCTATCGCACAGCAGGCGGTACCGGAGCGCCAAGACGAGGTCCAAAAGGCTTCTTAACAGCTTCTACCCCAAAGCCACAAGACTCCTGAACAGCTAATCAAAGGACTACCCAGACCCCTCTTTTACACTGTTGCTACTCTGTTTATAATCTATGCATTGTCACAAACTACCAACTCTACCTACATGAACATATTACCTCAACTAACCGGTTCCCCCACACCGGTACCCCCTGTATATAGCCCCACTTATTTTACTGCTGCTGTTTAATTATTTGTTATTTTTCATAATAACTTCTTAAAGCATTGTTGGTTAAGGGCTTCTAAGTAAACATTTCACTGTAAAGTCTACACCGGTTGTATTTGGCACATGTGACAAATAACATTTGAATAATATACACTGAGTGTACAAAACATAAGGAACAACTTCCTAATATTGAGTTGCACTCCCCCTTTTCACCCTCATAACAGCCTCAATTCATCAGGGAATGGACTACAAGGCGTTGAAAGTGTTCCACAGGGATACTGGCTTATGTTGACTCCAATGCTTCCCACATGTGTATCAGTTGGCTGGATGTCTGTAGGATGGTGGACCATTCTTGATACACACGGGAAACTGTTGAGCATGGAAAAACCTAACAGCGTTGCAGTTCTTGACACATTCAAACCGGTAATCCTGGCACCTACTACCATACCCTGTTCAAAGGCTCCTAAATATTTTGTCTTGCCAGTTCACCCTCTGAATGGCACACACACACACAATTCATGGCTCAAGGCTTAAAAATCCTCCCATTCGTCTACACTGATTGAAGTGGATTTAATAAGTGCCATCAATAAGGGATCATAGCTTTCACCTGGATTCACGTGGTTAGTCTCATGGAAAGAGGTCTTGATAATGTCATGGAAGGAACATGTAGTTACTTTATACACCATTAATTGCATGGCAAATACAAATATTATATAGCAACTGCATAGTTCTGACAGTAATTATGCAGTTATTACACCTACCAGGGATTAACAACTAGACCAGTAAATACATGAGTTATTTACCGTATCCAGTGGTCCTCCCAGAGTTGGTACTCCGGTAAGATGGCAGGAGAGGCGTTGCTCCTCTCGTGTTCCTTCCTGGCTTTTTCCATGGCCTTCTCATAGCTCTCCTGGGCCTGTTGAAGGCAACATAGTAAATAGTCAGTACTACCCAGCTGTGGCCAACTCAGTGGCCTTGTGGATTGAGTGTCCGCCCTAAGATTGGAAGTTGGATCCCCGGCAGAGTCATACCAAATACTGTAAAAATGGGACCTGGTGCATCTCTGCCTTGGACTCTGCATTAAGGAGATAGATTGGGGGCAAGGCCTTGCGATAGACTAGCGCCCTGTCCAGGTGGTGTTGTAAATCACGCTGCCTCATGCTACAGAAACAGGAGATAGGCTTTTGCTCCCATGAGCTGTTCCAGCTCGCACAAGCCAAGGCTCGTGCAAGGCTACCTACCCAGCTGTAGGCTTTGTAGTCGAAATTGTACAATGTTTACAACATTATCAAATTTGCCAGTGCATCAATCAACAAGACCTCACCTGTTCGAAGAAGCCGTGCTGCTCGTAGGCAATAGCCGTGGAGGTCTCTGGGAACTTGCAGCGTTTCTGCCACAGCCCCGCCCACATGTCCTCCTCCTGCAGTAGAGAGTACAACTCTGCCAGGGAGTCCAGGATCTCCTATAGGACCACACAGAGTTGGGATCAGGGGTGTACATCTTCCCTTTCAAAGACTATTCCATACACATCTAGATACATGGGCCACCATAAAGGAACTATATTTTATTGTAGTATGAACCGGATTGATAAGAGGAATAAATCGATGCGAAACAATTAGATTCAATGCACTAACAGTTATTGCATGAAGACATTCATTTTCCAGTCTAAATGGAAATGTGCTGCTCATGGAGCTGGGCCTCTCTGAGCAGGATCAGTCGGAGCTGTGTCAAGTCAAATGGATTTATCATTGCTTTACTCGCAGGTTCACCTCTCGCTATGCAACAATAATAGAAAAAAAAAGAGGTAATAAAAATAGAAGCTTGATGGAATAAAAATAGAATCGAAAGTTGAGCATTAGTATAAAGACGAGCAAGTGTCTGTTATGACTGTTGGGTATGGTTGACAGTTTCTACTATCATGATATAACATGACAGAGGAACGTCGAACCCTAATCTTCAAGTTAAACCGACATGGTTCTCATAACATAAAGCTACAAAAATGTAAATACATGTTCTTGAAGAGAAGTCAATGTTGTTCCTCCCCCAGTAAAATGGTGGGCAAATATCAATCTAATGTTATTTCCAGCATAACGTCACTGCAGGTTTAAATCAATCTAATGTTATTTCCAGTATAACGTCACTGCAGGTTTAAATCAATCTTATGTTATTTCCAGTATAACGTCACTGCAGGTTTAAATCAATCAAAAGAAACAATGTTACTGTAGGTATAATTTCCAGTCAATCACGTGCATTGTTATGCCACAAAGATCACCGCAGGTAAAGTTCAGTTCGGAACGTTGACATGTTTAAAAAAGGGGGATACTGTTGAAATTCAATTTTAAAATCGCCTAAATTGTAGCAATTTGACTAACACACATTCTACCCATAAAATGGAGACTTGATTTTGGAGTTAAAAAATAAATAAAAAATTAAGTAGTCCTGATCGTGTCAGTTTCCCTATAAGCTTCAACGATATACTGAAAGCTGTGCTTTCTAGTATGTACAACTAGAGTTTACTGGACAATGGGCACCGGTGGGTTGTCTTCCAACTAATAAAGCCTGATTGACTATTGCACAAGTCGTCTTACAAGTGAACCGGTTCATGCTACAATTGAATCGGTTTGGAGTTGTGGACCGAAGCACTTGCATCTTAAACATTTGAACTGGATTCCAATTCGTATCAATTAATTGTTACATCCCTAGTCAGGATGCAGTGCCTGTCAAGTAGCCATACCCATTTAATGAATGGACAGTACACAAAGGCAATGAATGAAGAAAAAAAAGTTACCAAGCTAAGAATGTACTCATTTAATAGAACTGAAAGTGAACACGATGACGTCTGTAAACCCATACCTGTTGTGGTGGAGTGATGCTCTCCTGTTCGTAGAACTCGTTGGTGCTCTGTTTGGGCTTGCTGTGAAGGCTGAGGCCCTTCTCAAAGGCCTGCTGTTCCAGCATCAGAGTGGAGCGCAGCCACAGATTGTGAGTCTTCCCCAGGTACTTCAACACACAGGGCCTGATGGGGATAGGGGGCACACACTGGGACATTGCCTCCACGAAGCAGTTGAGGGCACTGGGCTGGCAGTCCCTCTGAGCCTGGTGGCTCCCACTGCACAGGAAAGGACTCATCTCACCTGACAGGGCCTGGAAGAGGAAAGAGAGTCAAGGTTAAGAGGACAGATGGAATGTGTTTCTATGGCCAAAAGCATGCAATATTATGCACCACTGAAAACAAGCTAGAACTAATTGGACGCCACCACACTAGCAACCACAGAATAATCATCTAAGAGACAGCTTCAGCAGAAATAATCACTATTTAAATGCTTTGAATAGATTTTTCCTCCAGCAGTCAGTACCCTAAAACCACATGAAGATATTTAGAACCAGATAATCAGCCTAAATATGCATCCTATTTAAGTCTTCATCCATGTCCGTCTGTGAGTGACAGACATCATTAAGACGTCTAGTTCTATTTCCAACGAGTCTCAGAAAGTTAATAGCTCAAATCACTTCAAATCAGGAACCCTTAAATGAGCCTCTTAATACTGGAGGCATCTGGTTCATTAAACTCAGTATGTTATTTCTTCTTACATATTCTGCATAAATGAATGGTTCCTCATTAAGAGGAAATTGCATGTTTTAAGGAAGAAATGGCAGAGCCAAGGTCAGGCTGACTGTCTGCTAACCAACGTCACAGAGCTGAGGTGTGTGTTTGTCTTAGAGAGCGCACGTCTCAGTATTTGTGTGTCTCAGAGTGTGGTGCTGACCAGTCAGTTCAGACCAGAGCCTGTGACCCATGTCGGCCCTGTCCAGGTAAATAATGATGACAGACAATGAGTCACGCCATAGCCTTTGACCCCTATCACAGCATGACAACCAGGGTTTTGACCTGTAAACTTGCACAGAAGTTATAAATAGCTCATATCAACATTGCATATAGAAACACCATGAATAGACATTGGAAAATAATTACTATTACAATAGTTCATCTATTTCTATGGAGTGGACATGATTTCTTCCACCTAAATGTTGCAGAATGTTGCCCCCTTTTGAACAAGCCCCAATCCAGTTGTGAGCACATTGAATTCACAGTCATTGTAGCTTGGCCATCTAGAGCCAAACTTATGACCTGGAAGTACAAGACATGTTAATGCACATTGACCTGGCAGTGCTTACGTGTTGCTGTCGGTCAGAGAGGATCTTCCACAGTCGAGGGAACAGCTGTACCCAGGTCTTCTCAGCCAAGGGGGTGGAGATGTGACACAGCTGGACCAGGGCGTTCAGCAGCGCCCCCGTCTGACACAGACACAATGACAACACAGGTCAGCATCAGACAAAATGACGATAAGGGGTTAACATCTCGCTCTTACAAAACAGCCCTACAGGAATCATTCAGCAAAAATCCCACATTAAAGGTTGTGCAGGAAATACCACAGGATTTTGTGGCTACTTTCCTGTGGAACAACCTACAAGATAAAGGTTCAGGGGTCAACTTATCACCTTCCAAATCTTGTTCCTTAAGGTTCATCCATATAATCGATCAAATGTAGAATGTGTGCTCAAAGCCAAAGTCTTTTTTGCTAAAAGCATGAACTTGACAGTGAGGGCGGGGAGGGTTGATTTTAACTAAAAGGGCAAATGTTGGTGTCATAACTCACCTTGACCTCTCTAAGGGAATCGAGGAACTTGTCGTGGCGGTTGGTGAGCATGTGCAGCTGGTTGCCTGTGTCTTTCTCTGCCTGCTCCTTGTTCTTGGGGATGGCTGTCTGGTCCCCTGGGGCTAGCTCTATGTCGATCTCCACATCCTGGAGGAGAGAGAGGGGGAGAGAGTAGAAGAAGATTGAGGAAAGGAAGAACAGAAGAGGTGGGGGATGCATTTAGTCATTTGTTGTAATATATGCAAAAGCACTTAGTCTTTCCCCTTGGAGAGATGATCATAATGAGATGGGGAGGAAAGGTAAACAGAAAATATTGACTGTTATATAAATACTGCATCAAATCTGTGGGGAAACAGTTTGCTGCAGCAGGAAATACAGGTCAACAAAGAGAGAGAACTAGATGTTATTCCTCCCCAATAACAAACACACAATGGGATAATGGGTCTTTGTGTGTGTGTGTCAACACGTCTCTTAGTGAGTGTGTCCGTGTGACCCTCAGACTCCTGTTGCGCGGCATCCTCACCTCCTCCTTGGTCTCGCTGTTCTCCCTCTCTCTGGGCTCTTGCTTGATGTGGGTTGCCATGGCGAAGGCGGCACGGTCGTGGCTGTCGGCCAGATTGATGACGTTTGTGATGGATGGGAGCATGGAGCCCTGGCAGCTGGTCCCGATGATGCTGTTACGCTCACACACCGCCAGCAGCAGCTAACAGAGAGTAAGTGACACAGAAAAAAAGATCACAGAAATTCAGGTTAACAGTTTCTAGGGGGTCTGAAGCATTATGGAGACACTTCACAAAAAAGTCTGTCTGTAGAGACATTATGGACAAGCTATATCACATACCACTGTATACAATAATTATTTGTGCTAAAACAGGCAGGACATAGTTAGATTTCAAAGCTCAAATCAGAAACCTCTTCAAAGGACATAGTCCTAACTGGAGTATTCAGAAACATGGAGAGCTTGGGACAATAAGTTTCTATCTGTAAAAAGAAAATGGAGATAATTGGCTTTAAAGTTGCGAACCCTCATTGGTTTCAATTTTTATCTTGTGTTCTTTTGAACTTAACATGAATTGGGGGTATTTAGAGTACACTGAAAACAGAGAACAAGGCTGTCAAAAATGCAGGTAACCGTATAGTCCCAAGCTCTCAAATGTCTCAACTGACATCAAAACAGTCATGACTCGACCCCTCGTCCCAGTAAATCTCCTTACCTCTATGCATTGTTTGATCCAGAAGTGGCTGCTCATGGCCTCCCAGTTCTGAGAGCAGCAGATGTAGAGTAGCCTCTCGTAGACACGTCTCTTCATGGAGAGGTCAAACACCTCAAAGAACTTAGCCCTGATCAGAGGCTGGGCGCAACGCAGACCCGACAGAAAGGCTGGCTCCAACTTCGACGTGATGTCACTTCCTGAGAGACTCTCGTCCCTGATTGGACAAAGAGGGTCGAAATGCATCTATGTAACCATTCTTTATATCTAATTGAAAATGGTTTACAACTGCAATTAATTTTTCTTATACAGTTATTAATGCTAATGCATTTCAGAGCAAGCTCCTTCATAACAATTAAGATACAAAAGGAGCTAAAAACATCATGGCAATGAGTGTAGAAGCAATGAAGGTCATTGAAGTGAAACAGCGTAGGATGCAGACAGTTACTTTAACTTAATGTTTAAAAACGGATCACCTTATCTTTAATGATAATCCTAGCGGAATAGTAAAACGGTTAACATCCCACATTAAATGCTGTGTAATACGCTATACAATCATTTCTAGATCATTCCACAGCCCTGGTGAATGGGCCTCTAGAGTATTTAAAAGAGAGGAAGAGTAATGTCTCAGCAGTGAGTGTATTATACTGAAGCTACTAAACCATCTACTTATTCAGAGATGTCGTCGTGGAGCAGATGCTATGTGGACGGTGATGCGTCAATCATAGTTTTACAGCTTGTTCAAAGTTACGTGACTTACAGAGCAGATCGTCTGTGGACAGGCAGAATGGGAAAAGGGATGGGGCAGTCTTGATGACTGGAGGAGAGGAACGGGGGCGTGGTATTTGTGGTTAGAGGCCGAGCCAGGCTGAATAGCAGTGGGCTGAGGAGTCAGTCGCCTTTCGCTTGGCTGCCTCACCCCTCTGCCACCCTCCCATCTCTCCCTCACACCATGTGTCCTGTCACTGGAAGACCCTCAAATCCAACCCCCATCATTCTGTCTACCCTATCCCCAACCTCTGTCCCTCCTGCGCAATGGATGAATGGTTTGTGGCGGTGACCTGGCATACTCCTCTCTCTGCACTCGACTCTCTCCTGTCTCTCTCTCTACGCCCCCCAATCGATGGGTGAAATAGCGTAGCGGCGCAGAGTATGTTTGCCGTGCATACTCATCAAGGTGATTAATGGGGGTAATTACCTGTAAACGTAATTAACGAGGTCCAGAAATTGGGCGTTTAACTCAAGGTCATCAGGGAAACGCTTCTCTATATAGGTCATCATCTTTACCAGCAGAATGGACTTCTCACGAAGATTGGGCATCTGTGGATGGAAGCGAGAGAGAGAGAGAGAGCAGATTGATTCAGTTCATTTATCTTTAGCTCCCCCCTCATTGTCTCTGCTGGACTAAGAGCAAAAACACCTGTGTAGATGTGTGTTTCCTGGTTCCCAGATTGCTTTGCTGGCTAGTTGTTCTTACACAGATCATTAGCAGTGCATGTCCTGGGTTTTCAGTGTTTGCTAAACGGCCAACAGGGAAACATGATGAAAAATGGTCCTCTCACCTGGTTTGCTGCCATGGGGGAGTTGTTCTTAACCCACTCCTCCACGATCTTGACGATGGCGCGGAGGATCTTGGCATCAGGCGACTTCTCGATGAGCGACGTGAGGATGACTTGGATGAAGTTCTTCCTCATCTCAATGGACATGACGGACAGACGACTCTTCACCAGGTCCAGAGACAGCATCACTAGTTCACTAGTCACTGTGGGGAGAGGTTAGAGGTCATGACATAGAATGTTAATTCACTTAACTGCATTCACTACAAAGTGAGTGTAAAATAGTGTGTTTGTGTTCTTTGACAGTGAACATACAGGTCATTAGAGATCCATTTAAAAAGCCTGATAACATCTCACTATCATTACCGGTCTTAGGAAGAGCAGGGATAGAGGTGCTTGGCTTGGGCTCATTGGCTATGACCAAGAGTAAATGCAGTCTCACTGCAGCAGCACCCACTGGCTACACAAACACTGCAAGACTGAACATGCAGAAAACACTTAACAGGCGGACCATCAAACCTTTGGAGAAACGGTGCAAGGTAAAAAAAGTCTGTCTCAGCCAGAGGCATCTCACTGCATCTACAACCCAGGAGGTGAATCAGAGCCGTGGTAGATTCCCAGTGAGACCTCTAACATCCCAGTGGATCTGCCAGACCTTCCAGCCATTCACTCCCTCTTCTGTATGGGCCAAACAGACCCGAGGTAGGGGGATATCTGAGCTCTGGGTTCTGAGGGGTTTCTGGAGGTGTCCGGAACACACACATTGTGATTCGACTGCTACACCCTCTCATCTCAGTGTCACACACAAGGAATTCCAACCGTTTCCAGGGGGTGCTAAGGTCAGCCAGCTGAAATGTCACCCCTGTTTGATGAAGGCTAACTAGGGAAGACTGTATTATAGAACTGGGAGAGCAATAATGGCTGATGACTGGAGGAAATGGAGCAGAGAGCCAGGCAGTGTAAGAAGTAACCGGATGCCATCCCACCTGGGCTGCTGGCGCTGGGTAACCTGGGACTGGTGGGCCTGAGTATATGGTAAAAGGTGAGTATGTGTGTGTGTTAAGGCTCCAGAGTGCAACCATTTAGTTGCATTTTAAGTCCCATTGACTTGGCTATGCGAGCATCTCATTCAAAACTCCCTATTTTTCAAACAGAGTTATCCTGATTCCTACAATGAACGTGTCTGATCTGCCCCTGTACCTGTTTCGCTGGCGGCTGCTGTGATGAGCGAGCCACTCTCACTCCCTCTCCCTCCTGTGCGCTCTAGAGGGAGAGAAAAATGTGTTCTGATTGCGCAACATTTCAAACTGTAAAATTGTTTTGAAAGCACAATGTTTGTTGGATAGAGGATCCCAGCTTGCTGTAGGTATAACATGTATTTCTCAATATCGAGTGATTGGCACCGTTTTAAAACTAACGTTTCTTTACGGTTTTAAGATACAGCGCGCATGCACGAGTAGGCCTATATAAGTCACTGGGTAGGCTATGTTCTGTTGTTGGGACAATTCATTTACTGTTATATTAAATCAATTACACAACTAACTAGCAGCCATATTATATTTAACCAGTTAACATTATTTTGTGTTCATTACTTTTTTTTTTTTCTAAGTACAAAAACACAAGACAAGTTCATATTTAAATCTAGCTCCTAAACTTAGTCAGCATGATGTGTAATGTAACAGAGTCATGGTCAAGGGCTAGCTCTGGTCAAACTCTAAGCAAACTCTTTGAAGTTTAAAAACATTAAAAGTTCCTCCATAAAAGCAACTCCTCTGTTGGTATAACTGTAGGCCTAACACAGATAATGCATGTCATAGCAAGATGCCCAGTGCTTCATGCCCAGCCTTCTCCTCACCCGCAAAATTTCAGTCGTATATCAAATCAAATTGTATTTGTCACATACACATGGTTAGCAGGTGTTAATGCGAGTGTAGCGAAATGCTTGTGCTTCTAGTTCCGACAATGCAGTAATAACCAACGAGTAATCTAGCTAACAATTCCAAAACTACTGTCTTATACACAGTGTAAGGGGATAAAGAATATGTACATAAAGATATGAATGAGTGATGGTACAGAGCAGCATAGGCAAGATACAGTAGATGGTATCGAGTACAGTATATACATATGAGATGAGTATGTAAACAAAGTGGCATAGTTAAAGTGGCTAGTGATACATGTATTACATAAGGATGCAGTCGATGATAGAGTACAGTATATACGTATGCATATGAGATGAATAATGTAGGGTATGTAACATTATATAAGGTAGCATTGTTTAAAGTGGCTAGTGATATATTTACATAATTTCCCATCAATTCCCATTATTAAAGTGGCTGGAGTTGAGTCAGTGTCGGTGTCAGTGTGTTGGCAGCAGCCACTCAATGTTAGTGGTGGCTGTTTAACAGTCTGATGGCCTTGAGCTAGAAGCTGTTTTTCAGTCTCTCGGTCCCAGCTTTGATGCACCTGTACTGACCTCGCCTTCTGGATGATAGCGGGGTGAACAGGCAGTGGCTCGGATGGTTGTTGTCCTTGATGATCTTTATGGCCTTCCTGTAACATCGGGTGGTGTAGGTGTCCTGGAGGGCAGGTAGTTTGCCCCCGGTGATGCGTTGTGCAGACCTCACTACCCTCTGGAGAGCCTTACGGTTGAGGGCGGAGCAGTTGCCGTACCAGGCGGTGATACAGCCCGCCAGGATGCTCTCGATTGTGCATCTGTAGAAGTTTGTGAGTGCTTTTGGTGACAAGCCGAATTTCTTCAGCCTCCTGAGGTTGAAGAGGCGCTGCTGCGCCTTCTTCACGATGATGAGTGGACCAATTCAGTTTGTCTTGCTACTTGCTACCCTCTCCACTACTGTTCCATCGATGTGGATAGGGGGGGGGTGTTCCCTCTGCTGTTTCCTGAAGTCCACAATCATCTTAGTTTTGTTGACGTTGAGTGTGAGGTTATTTTCCTGACACCACACTCCGAGGGCCCTCACCTCCTTCCTGTAGGCCGTCTCGTCGTTGTTGGTAATCAAGCCTACCACTGTTGTGTCGTTCGCAAACTTGATGATTGAGTTGGAGGCGTGCGTGGCCACGCAGTCGTGGGTGAACAGGGAGTACAGGAGAGGGCTCAGAACGCACCCTTGTGGGGCCCCAGTGTTGAGGATCAGCGGGGTGGAGATGTTGTTGCCTACCCTCACCACCTGGGGGCGGCCCGTCCAACCCTACACAACCCTACACTAGACTTGTCCGTCCAACACATGTACATAGCAGCTTGCTAAGGAGTGGGCAAGCTCTATCCATTGGTGAAGTAATGTCATAGGTTTAAAAAATGAACTTTTTTTTTTTTTTTAATGGTTCTGAAGTTTGTTTTGCTGGACGGAACGGGGGAAAAAAAATGCTTCCGTTCAGAACGAAATTCGAAAATAATTTTGGTTCCAACTCCTAGGTTAGAGTGAATTTAAAATTGATTAAATAGAGTTTGTCACTGGCCTACACACACACACACACACACACACACACACACAAAATACCCTGTAATGTCAAAGTGGAATTAGGGTTATTTTTTTATGAATTAAAAATGAAAAGCGTAAAGGTCATCAGTCAATAAGTATTCAACCCCTTTGTCATTGGAAGCCTAAATAAGTTCAGGAATAAAAATGTGCTTAACAAGTCACATAATACGTTGCTTGGACTCACTACCTGCAATAGCATTTAACATGATTTTTTAATTACTTCCTCATCTCTGTACCCCACACATTCAATGATCTGTAAGGTCCCTTAGTTGAGCAGTGAATTTCAAACAAAGATTCAACCACAAAGACCAGGGAGGTTTACCAATGTCACGCAAAGGGCACCTATTGGTAAAAGGGTAAAACATAAAAAGGCAGATATTGAAGATCCCTTTGAGCATAGTGAAGTTATTCATTACACTTTGGATGGTGTATTCATACACCCAGTCACTACAAAGATACAGGTGTCCTTAACTCAGTTGCCGGAGAGGAAAGAAACCGCTCAGTGATTTCACCATAAGGCCAATGAGGACTAAAACAGTTGGAGTTGAATGGCTGGGAAAGGAGAAAACGGAGGATGGATCAACAACATTTGAGTTACTCCACAATACTAACCTAATTGACAGAGTGAAGGAGGAAGCCTGTACAGAACACAAATATTGCACCCGGTTTGCAATAAGGCCCTCAAGTAAAACTACCAAAAAAAAGGTGGCAAAGAAATTAAGTTTGTCCTGAATACAAAGCGTTATGTTTGGGACAAATCCAACAACATGTTACTGAGTACCACTCTTCCTATTTTAAAGAATGTTGTTGGCTGCATCATGTTATGCGTGAGAAAAAAATAAAACAGTAAATAAAACTATAGTAGTTATATCTAGTTCAACTAAATACAACACTTAAGGGATGAATTGTTCAAATGACAGGTTAGTGAAGAGCTGCATCGTTTAAATTTACTGAGAGTTTCATCGACACAGAATAGAGCTAAGCGCAGGCAAAATCCTAGAGAAAAACCTGGTTCAGTCTGCTTTCCAACAGACAAATTCACCTTTTAGCAAAACAATAACCACATGGCCAAATATACACTGCAGTTGCTTACCAAGACGACATTGAATGTTCCAGAGTAGCCTAGTTACAGTTTTGACTTATAGCAACTTGAAAATCTATGGTAAGACTTGAAAATACATTTATTGACTCAGGGGGTTGAATACTTATCTAATCAATGATAGTGTTTTTTAGCCATATTTGTCTTTACAAATGTTTTAATTTTTCTTCCACTTTTACATTACGGAGTACTTTGTGGAGATCGCTGACGTTTTTTTGTTGTTTTTATTTTTTTTACAAAAAATAAATTTAAATATTTTTTTTCTTCATTTTAACAAAATGTGTAAAAAGTCAAGGAGTGTGAATACTTTCTGAAGACACTGCATCTCTATTATGTGGGAATCCTATAAAACAGACTTCCAAAATTAAAACCATTTGGAGCTGTTTTGCTGGTGTTTAGTATTTTATGTCCAAATATAAATCAATTAAATAAAAGTAATAATTTAAATCACCTGCAGGCCACCACTTGGCCTACTGCATGTGATATTAGTGGGCTAAAAAGATGTATGCAAATGAATCTATTGAACAAAATAAAATAAAAATCACTTCTATTTTGACAGTAAAATAAACTCAGTGTACAAAACATTAAGAACACCTTCCTAATATAGAGTTGCACACCCCCCTTTTGCCCTCAGAACAGCCTCAATTCATTGGGGCATGGACTCTGCAAGGTGTTGAAAGCGTTCCACAGGGATGCCGGCCCATGTTGACTCCAATGTTTCCCACAGTTGTGTCAAGTTGACTGGATGTCCTTTGGGTGGTGGACCATTAGTGATACACAGGGAAACTGCTGAGCATGATAACCAAGCAGCGTTGCAGATCGACTTTTCAAACCGGGGCGCATGGCACCTACTACCATACTCCATTCAAAAGGCACTTAAATCTTTGGTCTTGCCCACTCACCCTCTGAATGGCACACATACACAATCCATGTCTCAAGCCTTAAAAATCCTTCTTTAACCCGTCTCCTCCCCTTCATCTACACTGATTTAAGTGGATTTAACATGAGACACCAATAAGGTAGCATAGCTTTCACCTGGATTTACCTGGTTAGTCTGTCATGGAAATAGCAAGTGTTCCTAATGTTTTGTGCACTCAGTGTATAGAAACTATAGTCTATTGTCAACCAAAAATCCATGACAATCACTGCTTTAAGTTGGACATGTCAGATGAAACATTTTTAGGACCGTGAATAACTTTACAGGGAAAAAATGTATTGCGTGACACTGCGGTAAAATGTAGGTGTGACCAAATGATGGGCTGGTGCCACCAACTGAAAAAGTAAATAGCTCCAGTGCCACGAGGTGGAAAGTTAGTCTGGAGCCCTGTGTGTTAGTGTCTCTGAATGCGTGTGAGTGTGTTTATTCCCAACCTGTGCTGGCCTCGGTGGGCCCGGGGGTGGCCTGCTGGGGACTGAGGTGTTCTCGGACCATCTTTTGCAGCGAGCGCATGAACACAGAGATGAGCCTGTCAATGTAGCTGGAGTTGTAACTACAAGCCGACTTCAGAATCATCAACGTACCTGGGAGAGAGAGAAAAACACATTCGAGACACTGCCACTGTCTCACACTAAAGACATTTTTGGAGGAAATCAAACCAAATGACAGAAAAAGCATGCGGTCTCCTGTAGAGGGGAGACGAATGTTAAAATGTCACCGTCGGCGAGACATGCATCATACCAGCAGTGTGTGTGTAACACAACCCCTCAAGGAGAGGACAGGGTATGAAAGCAGTTATTGACCACTTTTGCCATTTCGGGAAACGGTATCAAATAGCGTTACCTTTAGAGTGTTCTCCAATAGCCATCTCACTTTGTGCCACTTAAATAAATAATGCCACCTCCATGTAAATTGAGACTTTATTCTCATGCATGAAAAATAAGCTTTTCAGAAAAACTTCTGACATCAGGTTTAAACCTGATATTAGAAGTAGTGAAAGAGAAAAATCTGGCTTTACCTCCACAGACTGACAGACCTGTGCTGCACCGTTCATTTAACCAAACGAGCTGTTAACCCACCCAGCATAGACCACTGCTTTAGATTTAAACGACACCTGCTCCTCTAATTACTGGATGGAGAGATGGTGTGCGCAGGCGCGCCTGAGAGAGCAAGAGCATGAATGATTGAGTGAATGAGTGCAAGGGAGAATAAGAGACCGACAGAGAAAGTAAAAGTGTGTCTTGGTTCTGGTAGGTGTCTTACCAAACAGCTGTGTTGGGTTAGCACTACTGGTGGCCTTTTCATAGTTGGTGAGGCCCTCGTAGATTACTTTCCCCACCGCTGCATACAGACACTCCAACTCCTCATACTTAGATGCCACAGTTGACGTGCCTAGGAGAGGAACAGAAAAAGGCAACATATTTGATTATAGTAGAATGAAGTTTGGCTTATTGACTCAAAACGCAGTTTCCCAAATAGACTGTCTGCAGTCTCCATCTACTAATACAGCTGGGACTCACTGGGCTCGGTGGGGAATACGCTCATCAGTCTGGATAGCAGGGAGTGAACGGCCCGCAGGACTTTGGTGTTGCCGCAGGTCATGCAGGCAGCAATGCCCCTCTGGAGGGGCTTGAAGTGGGTAAGGATGGCTGGGGACTGGAGTACCGTCAGCAGGAAGCACAGGATCTCCAGGCCAGTACAGATGTTAGAGAAGTTAGCCTGGGCTGGCTGCTCCTGGAGGAGGGAAGAGAGGGAGAGGTGGAGAGAAATAGAATGTGAGTGCAGGGTAATACATCAATCCTTTTGGAGTGCTGTCAATTTCACTCCATCTAGTAGAGAGGGAGGAGAGAAGAGAGATATAAAGATGATTAGGAGCAGACCATTTGGTCTAATGTGTAATAATGAACAAGGTGACTCGGTTGATAAGGCTCTGGTCTAAGTTAAAAGGTATTGATTCAGCGCTGCAGGAACAGAATAAGGCCTAGTCTCTGGTGTGTTTCAGATAGAGGTGTGTGTGATGCCCTCTCCCACTGTCCCTTTAATGACTGACATGGCAGTACAATGAGATGAGAAAGGGCAATCTGATTTACAGCGTTGTTCATTGGTCTGGATAAGACTGCTGGACATGTACTGTTCAGTCCCACCCCCTAGGCAAGGTTGGGGCTCGGTTTGAGGGGGGCTGCAGTGACCCACAGAGAGAAAAACAATCATTGTCAGACATTTGGGGTTGCCCTCAGATAAGCTTCCTAAGACAAGGTTATGAATAGGGAGGAGGAGTGGAGGATGGGACAGTCAAGTCAGTCCGGGTGGATTAGTTATCTCTCCTACACTGAGTGAGGCTGCTGCTTCAAATAATGACAGGGAAGTGATAAGGGACAAAGGAATTAAAATAGGAAGACAAACTTAGGAGCTGAGGAAAACAACTGACTGAAGGCCAAATCCCAGGAGGAAACTTGGCAAGAACATACTTCAGTTACTCACTCATTGAAAACAGCTCTACATGGTGGATTTGAGCTGATGCATGTATGATGTGAGTATTACAAATCATTTCTGGGAGGCACGATAAAGCAATTTTGACCGAAAGAGAAGTAAAACCTCAATGTGAAACCAAAATCAACAACTAGAAAGTCAGAAGCGTAGATTTCTGTGAAGCCTTACCACAGTCATGAGGAGTTTGTCAAACCACTGTAGTTTGAGCTCAGCTCTGGGCCACATGTCAGGGCGGAGGGCAGTCTTCATCAGGCTTACACAGCGACGGGACAGGAGCTCACCTGGAGACCCCGCCACGTTGGCACTGTCATTGACCTGGAGGACACATCATAATCATCATAGTACAGGTTTTTCCATTTATGTTTAGAGGTTAGACAGATTGGTGTCACCTCGTTAGTCAGTATACGTTACACCTGTGCTGGTTGCCATTTGTTAATGGGAAGTTGTTTGACCTGTGCTGGCCCAGGTGCTAATTAAGAGTGGCTGGCCCAGTGCTCCAGTTGCCTAGAGAGATGTGGAGGGTCAACACCTTTAGTTGGCTCTCCCTGTTTGATTTCTAGAAAAATCCTCCCTGTCTACATCATTTTGCTCCTCCTTTTGGTTTGCTTCCTGTCTTTAAGTTTGGTGTAGGTTTTTCCTTTGTTTGGCTCTTAGTGCGCGCTCATTGTGGGTGTCTGTCAGGTCCCGGTTGTTGTTGCTAATCAACTTTCAGTGGACACTCCCATGAGTGTATTTCAGAACCCTCCTAAAACCCCACTGTTTGTTTGTTCATCAGTGACTTTGTTAGTTCCACTTCTGTTTGAGCAAGCTTGTTTTTCTTGGAGAAAGTAACAATCATCATTATCGTCTTCCATTGAAAATAGACAGAGGTTAATTAAGGGTCCCTGGGTCTTGTGAAACAAAATGGAGAAAAAGCAGCAGCTGTTTCAGTGTCAGACAATTGTAATATAAGTAAAAATGAAGCACATTCAGAGACTGCTACACATGACATTTATGTACAATGGTGCCCAGAGGAGGTGGTGACATTCTTTGCCAGTTCTATTTCAGGTAAAGCCCACAGATCCAGAACCAAGGACATGTCCCTCTGCAAGTCCAGGGGTGAACATCTGCTGCTGCTACCAAGGCCTGCTGACTGTGACGCAGTGACCCGGGGGGGTACCTGGGGCACTGTGTAAGCAAGGTGATCATGACAAAGGTGTTACCTGGCAGGCGATGCGGATGAGGAAGTTGACCACCGTGTCTGTGTGTTGTTTCTCCACTGGCTTGGTGAGGAGAGTCTCTGTTACCGGCATGGATGTACTGCGGCCAAACACCTACACACACATGGGACAGGGTGAGGCCAAACACCTTCACACACATGGGACAGGGTGAGGCCAAACACCTTCACACACATGGGACAGGGTGAGGCCAAACACATACATATTCCACCTAGGCAATCAGAAGCATTGTGGAGCGGTTACCTAGACCCATCAGGATTTCCTGACCATGTGACTGGAGAAAATAATCTGTTCCCTCCTGATACATACACTAGTGCTGGGCGGTGTTACCGCGGCGACAGCTCCAGTGGCGGTACGGAACCTCTTGACGTCCTGTCCGGCAGCAGAGTCCATGGAGAGGCCTCTCTTCACCCCCCCAGTACCGCCTGCACTGGTCCCCTCTCCACTACCACCTGGGTCGGCCCCTTCCGCCTCCGGCTAGGAAAAATGAATCAAATATCAAAATCTACTTTCTACAGTTGTAAAAGGAAGAGTATCGTAGGTGAAACAATTAACGTGTTCTATCCTATTAAAATGGGTCTGCACGCGTACCAGTGCGTCTTTGATCCTCTGTAGTTCCCACTTGATGACAACCTCAGCCAGGTCCACAGCCAGCTTCCTCTGTTCAATAGTCACACTGGGGGTGAAGCCCAGACGCTGCATGGCACTGATCATGTGCTGCACCAGGTGGTGACGCACCGGGTAGTACACCTGGGGACAGGGGGGTGCGTGGTTAGACACCACATGGGAGAAAACAGTGGGACAGGGGAAATACCTTGTGTGTGTGTTCATCTAAGCTACACAGGTATGCTTGGGACTCTAGATACCATCGATTTAAACTGTGACAAAGCCCACACACTTATTAGGCCTATACTTAGCCAGAGAACACACTCAAACCCCAAAGGGTCAAGCACAGAGGCACACACAGACAGAAACGCTCTGAAGAGGGTGCCTCTATGACACTCCTATCGGGAGTGCGGTCAGCATTGTCAGAGATTATTAGAGCTGTTCAGATGGAGTGATTATCTCTGATGGGTGACAGGGACTTCAACCCCAGACAGAAAGCACAGCTAAGCCCTGTCTACATGCATACACACTGCAGAGAGTGAGATGAGCTTCCTGTCCGAGTGCAGTCTACACTGTCAGAGATCATCAGATGGAGACGCATGCACACTACTCTAGGCACATGTCCATCGTGACAGACTCATCTCTCCAGGGTAATGATGATGAGCAGTCTCGGTCAGAGAGCAGTGTGTCAAAGTGCCACAGATCAATCTACAATGAACTTGACCAGGCGTCAGTCTACAGTTCTGAACAGCTGGCTGGGATCATGATGAAGGGTGTAGGAAGCACAAGGGGGGACCCATAGAATTAGTAGATTCTATAAAGTAGAATTATACAGAAAAATCCACCCTGTGTGCTAGGATGTGTGTTTGCGCGAGCGTTTGTTACGCACTCTGAAGTGCTGGACGATAAGGTGCAGTATATGGACAAGTTGAGGGACGGTGTGTCCCTCCTCCACGATGATCTTGCGTGTCCAGTGGGTCAGCATCTGGTGTCCATCCTCCATGCGGGCTGGCACGGCCGGGGTCAAGATGGCCATAGCCTGGCGGACGATAGCCCTGGCCTCCATAGTGTGGGCCTTCAGCAGGCTATGGAACACCTAGATACACGCACAGGTGGAAGAAATGTGATCATGTCAAATGTAAAACGTTACTTTTGAGGGCATAAATCAGTGAGCAGCTATCCTCTGTAAATTGGATTATGCAGCCTAAAAACAGGCCAGCAACCTCCAAGAATGGTGCCGGTCAAGTGCCCTCCACATCAATGTGGACAAGAAAGAAGAGCTGATAATCGATGGCAACAACCTGCCACAATATATTAATTACAAGCTATTTCACAGAAAATTCCACCTATATTTAAAAAAAGTAAAGTAACCTGCAGTACGATCTTCTTGTGGATGGCGAACTTGGCGATGATGTGTGCCAGGAGTAGGTGGCCGCTGTACTTGCAGGCAGGGTCAACACAGGCCTTGGGCAGCAGGCATGGCCAGGCGAAGGTCATGAGGCGCCGCAGCTTGCTGTTCCGGGACTTGTTGTTGTCGTGGATGTGGTGGGGGGCGTGCTCCACCAGGAGAGTAGAGAACTGGAGCAGGTAGATACGGAGGGAATCTAGGAGGTCTGCCTGCTTTTCTGGATCCAGGACCTATGAGAGAGAGAAGATGGATGTATTACATATTTCTTGTCCTTCAAGACATTTCTCCCCACAGAGAGAAGGGCAAGGAGAATATGTACATTCTATAGGTATTTTTTTTTAAAGCAACTGATAATTTAATAAATAAATACAATATATTCTGATTTGGGGGCAGTGGTATTTTGGCAGTGGCATTTTCCACAAAGACTTAAAATGCATAATTTTTCATGTAGAAAGGTGGAGAGAGGAAATGAGTTTCTAACCCAACCAGACGATCAGATCCATACTAGGTCTGGTGTTGGTCAGACAGTGAGTCAGGGACTATGATTAGATCGTGTTCAAGACAAACAAAACCGTGACCTTTACTGTTGCCACGGTGACAGTACTGCCAGGCAGGCCAGAACATTACACACTGCTCTGATGGATGGACAGAGTGATGAGAGGAGAGAGGGCAATAGGATGAGACCAGGAAGAGAGGGCAAGATGGGCAAGGGAAAAGAGAGATGAGAGGAGAAAGGGAGAAGACGATCAGAGAGGATCAGAATAAAAGGAAAAAGAGGTAGCGATGGATGTAACAGATGATGAGGGAGAAAGGGATGAAAAGAGGAGAGAAGGACAGGGTTGTAGAGAAAGGATAGGCCATCCATGAGTATTGAGGGCGAGGCGTTGGTTGGTTTTTATACCTTGGTGATGAAGACGCTTGTGATGCTCTCGGAGTTGTCTCCCTCTGGGTTGGGCGGTCCCAGAAGCTGCTCCCCCTCCCCCTTCTCAAAGCTGTACAGGAACGCTGGATTCAGGATGTGCTGCAACACCTGGGACAGAAAGAGACCGGTTGTAATAACAGATCCACACTTAAAGAGAACTTCTCTAACGGGTGTGGTCTTTTTTAAAGGTCTATAGAGGAGATAAGAGCAGGAATGTCAGTTAAATAAAATTCCATGTTGTTTAAAAAACAATGTACATTGGTCATTTAGCAGACAATGTAAATCTGATCAAGAGCGACTTAGTCAAATCTTTTAATCAAAAATAAATCAATAAAAAGTACAACTTAATCATTTAAACTCCTCACAATAACAAGAGCATATATCAATGGTAGACATTGAAGACAAAGGAATGATTAAGCAGTCAGCAGCAGAATAACTGAGCATTTATAGGTACCATCCTAATGAACTAGTCTCCACCCTATACATCATGCTCTAGGCAGGACATATTTTAATAGAGGCATCATGTGGCAGCATATGCTCCGACGCTGCCATTAACACACACAGGAACAGATAATAGAGGGAGAGGAAATGCGTAGCGCCACGCTCTCTTATTTGGTCTCATATGTTCCCATTCATTTAGAGTGTCTGTGATATCAATCATACAGATGTCGCCCAACATTACTTTATTGCCATTAGATGATTAGTGTCCTTCTACAGCGTGCATGTGTGTGTGTGTGTCTCGCTTTCTCTCTAGCGGAGACATTAGCATTATCTATTAAAGCAGAGGCAGTGCCTGTGGCTGAACCAGAGAGAGAGAGTGTGAGAGATATGCATTATGTTAAATCGTCCAGATGTTAGACTAGGGGAGGAGGACTACTAGAAAGAACAGCGGTTTGTTAGCAACAGTGGTCCTAATATTTCACCATATGAGAATAGGCCTCCATTTCTGCATCCCAAATAGCACCATTTTCCCTATATAGTGCACTACTTTTGACCAGAGCCCTATGGGCCCTGGTAAGAGTAGTGCGCTATAAAGGGAATAGGGTGCCAGTTGAGGCACATCCTGTGAGTGTGGAGGTCCTGGCTGCTCTCTCAGTTAAGGTGAAATATCCAGACCTCATCTGCCTAGTGCTATTGCACAGCACACCTTTTCTCCCTATAGAGCCTTGTTTTCAGGAAAATGCTTAGAGTAGAGATATGGGCGATATGGGCAAACATCCATATTGGATAAATTGCCTGAATTGATGCAAGAACGAAAAATAGAACGATAAGTTAAACATTAATGTGCACTTCAGCTTTTTAGTTAATAACACTTTCAACTACTTCTAGTAATTTGATGGTTGTGGCAACAGTTGTACCATTAACAATCACCCACATTAGCAAACCTCATTCATGTCAAACTTTACAGTTCTCTAGTACAGACTACTTATTGTAATGAATGATATCAGAAAAATGCATGCGATAAGTCATTGGCGTGTCAATGTTGATAATTTTCGGTTTATCGTCCCAGCTCTAAACACACACAGGCACAAGAACACACACTCAAGCACTAGCACACACACACGGACAGCATCTGCTCTTCGCTAGAGAACAATTAAGAGGATGACTATATGAGCAGCATAATTCATCAGGGGGAGAACTGGCGCTGCACCGCTGAAATCAAAAAACTCTGCAGTTCAGCAGGGAACACTCACGAGTTTGTGAAGAATATAGCCATTTAATTACAGATTTTTTGATTTTATTATAATGGTCTTTCACCATTTATTTGTCGGTGCGAGTGAATGCATTTGAGGGGATGCTGTGTTCCCATATACATCTGTGTGTGTGTGAAAGAGTGCGATAGCGAGAATGGGTTGGTTACCTTGGCTTTGAGCTCATCGTTGAAGTGTGGGTCGTTGAACTCTACGAAGCGGAAGAAGAGGGCTCGTTTGTGAGCGATGCTGTAGTTCTTAGGGATCTCCTCCTCCATGTAGTCCTTTAGGAAGGTCATGTTGCACAGGAAACGACCCGTGAACGCCCTCAGCAGCTGGAACAGCAGCTCGATCTCATTGAAGTTTCGTCTGGGGGGGGCAAGGAGTACAAGTACAAATCCTTTGATTTTTGTAGAAGTCATTCATCAATGTCTGAAGATTTACATGAATGCTCGAGGTTACACAGTCAAGGATGCATTTCTCTCAAGCCTCTTGAGCTAAGAAATATTGACAGTGGTAGTGCAACTGATGCATATTTGCAGTAGCTGAGCAGGCATTAAGCCAGCACTATCATGCGTGTGTGTGAGGTACATACTTGCAGTAGCTGAGCAGGCAGTAGGCCAGCAGCTTGGGCTCCTTCCAGTTGATGGCGGCCATGTTGTCTTTGCGGTGTCGTTCCTGGAAGGCCTCGCTGACCCAGACCCGTCTAAGCTGGCTGACCAGAGAGTGCTGGCCCGCCAACCAGCCCTCCTCATTCTTCACTATGATGCTGATAATCTGAGGAGTGAAAGAGGAGAGAGAGAACAGTAGACTCAGGTGTGAGAAGGTATAACAAACTCACTCTGTTGGAAAACATTTGATAAGTGTAAGTAGGGCTGCGGCAGTGATGAAATTTCATCAGCCAGTGATCATCTAGAAAATAACTGTCAGTCTCACAGTAATTGACCGTTAATTAACAAACATTTAGCATATCCTGGCTTCCACATAGCCTACAAGCCACTGATGCAGACCTTAAGAACATACATTTTAAAAAGTCTAATAAATCCATGTAATATATGCTAAACTTCACAATAAATCAGCTCTAAAGAAACATGATAAGTAAATGTAGTCTATTTCAGAATAGCATACTCTAAGTTGTCTTTATGTTAGGCCCTGATCTGGCTATGCCATATGGCTGTGGGGTACACTAGCTCAGATATTTGATATTATATATATTCTGTGGCATTATTTTATAGTACGAAGAATACAATTGAACAAAGCTGAAAAAAATAAAGGATATTTTCTCCAAACGATTTGAAGGATTGTACACATGCAGCTATTTTGTGTTGAGCTGTTAACAAAGAAATAGGTATTCCTATATGCTTAATTTAGAGTTATTAATGTAAGTATTAATGAATGTTCTACAAAGGTTAGGCTATATGTTTAGATGTTTAATACATTGTAAGGCTGCATGATGCGAGTCTAATGATGATTTGAAAAAAGTAGCTTGAAAAGGCATGAGCTCTGCTTTGTTTTTTTTGCGCAAGCTATACACACACTACATCGGTCACTCATTCACAATATGACAAGCACTTGATAATGCCTCAAATTTCCCGGCAGCATTCCCTTTGTATGGCCATAATGCCCCCCAAAAATGCCATGCCTTTTGCAGCCCTTCTCCCTAAATGCTTCCCGCTCCAAAGCCCTTCTCATCTCACTCACATGGCTCTCCATCACGTGATCTGGTCTTTCTCACAGGCTACAAGTGAAGACAGACACATCGGGAACGCAACTGCACCTGTCCTTATCCAATTCTGAGGTGCATGTTGAAGATATTGGAAGAACTGTCCACATTTACTTTTTCAGCCAACAAGAGGAGTAGGCATAACAAACAGCAAAAGCACAAGCCTATGTCATACTGTCCCCCATAGTACAAAGGTCGACCTATTCTATTCGAGAAATAAATATTCCAAACATAGTTTGGGACAGTTGTGGGATGCGATAGACCCAAATTAGTACAACCACAAGCATCAAAAAAACGTTTTTACGCAATGTGGCTAATGCAACAGACCAGAACATTTAGCCAAAAATGCTGATAGCCTAATAGTTTATTTCTTCACATTATAAGCGCAGCAATGCGCACACAGCAGGAGGTTATAAGCGTAAATATTAAATTAGCAGGAAAACACCATTATCAAAAGTGACCAGGAATGGGATTATGCATGTAATGCTATTATTATTTTAAAAAAGGTGCATTTATGGTGAAAATTAACTTATCCAACTTGAAACTCACGTGCTGCATATGTATGCTAGTTAGGCTCTACACTCCTTATAAAGCGGATAATGTGCTTAAATTTAAAGAAGTTATTTGGCCACTGTAGTTGTGATACAAACCTTATTAAAACATAGGCATATGGGCCAACATGAGGTGTGCGACTATGATACGAAAGTAAAAAAAAAAAAAAAGGTATACATCGTTTCTTGCCTGCGCTGGGCATCATTCACAAGTGATAGTGTGATGGGTGACAATATTAGCCTATTATTGATTTCATCTTGTCTTTACAAAGAGTAAATAATAAATGTGTGAAATTTCTTTTGATCTACAATGGACCATTATCATGCACCTGTCTTGAAACGGGCAGCGGGGAAAATACATGTCAGCTATGCACTTAAAAAGCAAATGTAGGATGCTTTTCCTGTGGTTAATTTTCATGCCAGCCATGTTGTAAAGAGAAACAATGTGTTTAACATTAGGAAAGTTGATAAATAAATATAGTAGCCTATGGAAAGATGATGTTTTAGTAGAGGCCATCACTCTTTTTTCTTAAGCAATTGCATAGCCTATTGAAATGTTGCCCAACATGCACTCATGGGCTCATGAAGTGTTTGATTAGATTTTCAAAGACATTTGCATTGATGTCAGAGTGACTAGAGGGACAATAGAGTGCTGAGTACCAGGCAGTTAGCCAGTTTGGTAGACTACTAATGACCAGCAGCAGCATCAAAGCTTGTAGAAGCTAAATTACTGTGACTAAACGGTCACATGGAATTTGACTGCCTTCATGACTCGTGATCGTATTACCGCCACACCGGCGGTCACAACAGCCCTAGGCGTAAGCAACATGGCTGAAACTAGCCTGTCAGCAGTAGATTAGCATGAAGTGTCATGGGGTAAGGAATGTGTGTGTGTGCACGTAATGGAGTGCACTCGTGTCCAAAGCTGTGCGTGCGTCCTCACTCACCTTGATGGCCTGGAACTGCAGGTCAAGCCGGGCTGTGTTGGTGGAGGGGGACCCAGGTCTAGCGGTGGCTGCGGTACCAGCAGGGACCAGCAGGGGGGCGAAGCGGCTCGGGTTGGAGGCTAGCACGTCCCTCAGGGGCTTGGCTTCTTTATGCTTCAGGAAACTCTGGAGCACAACAGTGGAGAGGGGATTAAGAGAATGGGAAATATAAAATTAATTTCTTACAGAGATCCATAGAGCAAACCAGCTTAATGAGAACACCCAGAGCAAAATGTTAGCAGCCAAAACGGCACTTGTATTTGGCAATTGTTTTCACACAGGGATTCCTTGACACAGTTAAAACCCGGTAGTGAGACAATGTGCCTGAGGCTCTTAGGCAGGAGGGCATTTGTCTCACCATGAACATGCGGCTCCACTGTGGGTCATTGAGTGTGGCCTCCATCATGAACAGCTCTACGGTCTGGGATGGGTGACGCGTCAGGAACTTGATCAGGGGCTCCCTGAACGGACTGCCAGCCTAGGGGGGGGAGGGCAATAAGTTAACCATGTCCATGACAATATCAAAAAAGTGTTCTTTAAATGGACTGAAAAAGAAGTGGAAGGGAACTATAATTCAGGGGTAGATGGAGAGGTGGAATGCGGAGATTAGAGGGAGAGAAAAGGAGAGAGGAGTGGAAGGATGGAGAGAATTGAGGCGAGAGAAGTGCCTAGTACCTCTATAAGCATGGCCCGCTCGGTCTTCATGACCACTTCCAGCAGAGGTTTGACCAGAGTCTGAGGAGCTGCTGGGATCAGGTGGAATAGGTTGATAATGGCCGAACATATCTTCATCTCCTAGAGAGGGAGAGGACAAGAGGAAGAGAGGGAAAGTGGAGGTGAGAAAATAAAATAGTATTAAGTCATCTTTACCAACATCTTGAACAGACATCTTGATTTTGCAGTAACTGTAGAGATACACTAGCCCAATACCAAATGGACCCCTTAGTCCGGCCTAATCCCTAGACACTTTTTGAGATCTGAGAGGATTGGCTAGAGCTCCACGAGTACTTAGGGAGTAGGGGCCAATTTGGAACTGCGCGACAGGGTATTTCTAAGGGAAAACAGCTTCAGGGGATGAGGAAGTGATGTCACTAGTTGGGGAGTGGTGATTGGTTGTTTTGGAATATGGATGAGAGGGGTTGAGAGTACCATCTACAACTTGCTGACTTCAATGATGATTGATTTCTATGACTTTACTATTAGTGACTCTTATATGACATTAAAATGAAATGGGGTCATAAACTGAGTTGGTATAAAATGTCACAGAACATTTTGATACGGTATAGCACCAGGTAGGGTTAATGTTAAGCAACCAAACACAACAGGCAATACAATCCACCAGCACTACCACAACACTATGGGGGGGGGGGGCAACATTGGACCCAGTCTCACCTCAACGCCCTCCAATGCAGGCTGTGCCGGAACGGAATGGGAGAGAATGGAAAGAGTCAGCAAAGCAGTGTGTGTGTGTGTGTGTGGGGAGGGGGGTGCATGAAGGATGGAATGGAGTGGAATGAGTGTGTGTGTGCAAATATTCAGACAGTGGCAAAGACCTGAGGAATCTCAAACATTTTCATACTGAACAGGAGAGAAAAAACAGGACAATTGGTTAAACAAACTGGTATAGTTGTGCTTCCTTCCTTATCCCTCTATCCACTCTCTACCCCTCCTTAACCCCCCCTCACTCTCCTCGTCATCCCTCTTATCCCTCCCTGCCCCCCCCTTCCTCCGCATCCCCTCTCTCCCTGTTCTCCTGTGCGGTTGACCTGGTGGTCCCTGCCTCATTGTCAGTAGCAGCCCTCAAAGAGAAGAGTAGTGGCAGGCGAACAGAGGGCCAATTTACATCTCATTACCACTACGTTTGAGGAGCGCAGAGAGAGGAAGAGAAAAGAAAAGCAGGAAATAATGGATGCTATTTCTGCGGAGGCTGACGGTGGACGGTGCATCTCTCCCCCCTGCAACACCTCTTCTTCCCCTTTACAAGGTTATCTGTCAGAGATAACGAGTGGAGAGACGGTGGCTGGGCTGCTGGCTCTGCGCTCTGGCTGGCGCCTAATTAATCATTGATTGTAATATGGCCACTCACTTCTCATCTAGAGCAGGCCTCACTGAGGAGCTGTCAGGGTGCATGTGTGTTAAGTCATCTTCCTATGTGTTCATACTCACACTGCCGTCGCTGCGCTGGCCTCCCTTGTGAGTTATGACTACCACCTCCATCCACTTCCTAAGGTGTTGCTGAGAGAGAGAGAGAGAGAGATGAATCAGATATTTAATCATTCATTTATTCAAATGGATGACGGCCTCCTTGATGCGTTAATAGCGACTTAATAAATAATGTTTAGCCCAAACTCAGCAGCATTCCTTCTTTACCATCATCTGGTCACAGAACTTGTCGTTGAAGGAGTTAGGGAAGAGGCGTGTGACCGAGGTGAGGCGGTTGACCACGTTGAGGGTCAGACTGCGGTAGTCCCCCAGCATCATCAACAGAGGGCGCATGTGGGTGTGGATCTGGTCCACCTCGATGGTGGCCCCTTCCAGGAACTGGGAGACAGAACAAAGAGAAAAAAATACATTCCTTTAACCATAATCATTTTTCAATTGAGGTCATTCTCAGCAGAAGTCATGGCTTATTCTCACCAACTTCATTTCTGTCTCTCAACCCAAGAGCCCAGTAAAACAGCTCTGGATGATCCAGTGCCTGAGAGAAAGGCCGCAACAATAAGGCCAGGGCCAGTCACACACACAGGGATGATGCATGGCAGCCACATTAATTCTCCCCTCTTTGCTCAGAACAAACACTCCATCCTGTATCGACCGCTCCCTGGCAACGCTCATTAGTGTTAGGCCAGGGAAGACAGCGTGAGAGGAGGCGAGAATGAGAGGAGAGAATGGAGGGAGAAATGATTTTTTGGATGGAAGGAGAGATGAAGGTGTTGATAGGTAGATTGAGGGTATGAAGGCTGGAGGTCAGTGTTGCATTGAGGAAGAGGCACATGTAGAAGAAATTCAATGATTTTGTGATGGAGGGAGAAAAAAAGGTGTGCAATGAGGGGATCAAGAAAGAGAAATAAGATAGGGATGAATGAGGTGATGAGGATAAAAGAAGGGAGAAGAAAGGGAAGGGAGGATACCTAGTAAGTTGCACAACTGAATGCCTTCAACCAAAATATGTCCTCTGTATCTAACCCAAATCCTCTGAATCAGAGAGGTGCGGGGGGCTGCCTTAAAATCCACATCGTCAGCCCAGGAGCAGTTGTTGGGCAGAACAGCAGATTTTTACACCTTGCCGGCTTAGGAAACTGAACCATGACCTTTCTGTTACTAGCCCAATACTCTTAACGGCTAGGCTACCTGGGACGTGTGTAATATACTAACCTTCCTCATACAGGCCTCTCCTGCCTCCTGCAGTTCAGAGTTGGTAGAGTTGAGGGCTTTGAACAGTGCAGCAATGATCTTCTCTCTGGACTGAGGCAGGTAGTTACAAGCTGCCAGGGCATCTATGCAGACAGAACAACTGTCAATTTACTGCTTTATAAAAGACAAAATGTTGGATTAACACATTTGTTTTGAGATGCTGTGGAATAGTAGATGATGAACAAAGCAGAATTAGAAAGAATGTTGTTCCCATTTTGTCGAGTTGATTGTGATATACGTGTTTGTTCTACATGTTGAATGGCAGAATTATTTGGAGTCCTTCAGTGTAGTATTTGTAAGTCGCTCTGGATAAGAGCGTCTGCTAAATGACTTAAATGTAAATGTAGTAAGTACTCAGACTCCTGTCATGTACTCACTAAGTGCAGCGATGCGCAGGGGAACTAGAGAGGGCAGGCTCTTATAGCAGGGCAGTTTCATCAGAGCAGCGTCCTCTGCCTCACACAGGTTCAACAGCTGGAGAAAGAGCAAGAAAGAAATGTAATCAATACGGATCAATAGGGGATGGAAATACAGAGTCAACTCAATACATTGTTAACTCAATAGGTCAAATTGTTTTCAACAGTTTGTGATAATTATTGGATAGACCACTTTTAAGGTATGAAAACAAAACCTATGATAAACGTTTGACTTTGTGATAAACTATTCCTTTCAGTCCGTTGCCATGGCTATGCCCACGACCTCTCACCTCTGTGTAGAAGACCTTGTGCTCCATGACGTTGAGGTCCATGGTAAAGAGGCGTGGCTGCAGGGTAGTGCAGAAGGTATTGCCCTCCATCAGGCCGATCTGGGCGTTGGCCGGCTGGTGACGCAGCAGGTGTTTCTTAGGGGGGATCATGTCCTGTAACACCTGTGGGTAGGAGGGGTTATAACAGGTTATAAATCAACAGGTGCTTCTTGGGGGGGGTCACATTCTGTAACACCTGGACCTTCGTCCCAATATCTGTAGCATGTGTAGAGCAAGGACCATATCTACCACTGCCTAACAGTCACCACTTTATGAGCTACGAAAAATCCTGTTTTACCAATTCAATTTCTATGATGGTGAATGCATACATACACACGATAACATACGCACATGTACACATGGATTTTGTGTTGTAGATATTTGGTAGTAGAGTAGAGGCCTGATGACACACAGTACATGGTGAATTCTGTAATTAAAGTAATTAAAGTATTGTAATGTTTTTTTTAATTGTATAACTGCCTTAATTATGCCGGACCCCAGGAAGAGGAGCCTTGGCAGCAGCTAATGAGGATCCATAATAAATACAAAATGTGCCACAAAACCCTGGTACGGCATCTTAGACCCACCTCTTTGTGCGGCTCCATGATGATGGTGACACTCTTCCCGGTGACCTGAGCTAGCACCTGCAGGGAGTGCATGGCCTGCTTCCTGACCGTGGAGTTGGGGGAGGTGACCTCTCTCACCAGGTCATGGGTGACCATGTGGAAGGACTTGTCCTGAGCAGCCAGCAGCTCCTCAGTC
The DNA here is from genome assembly GCF_023373465.1 of Oncorhynchus keta. Taxonomy (NCBI): domain Eukaryota; kingdom Metazoa; phylum Chordata; class Actinopteri; order Salmoniformes; family Salmonidae; genus Oncorhynchus; species Oncorhynchus keta. The sequence goes on along the minus strand of NC_068444.1, from coordinate 28,830,753 downwards.
TTCTCCTCATCCTTCAGAGGGGTGGCACAACGAACCAGGAGCTGCTCCAGAGTGGTCTTGGCCATGGCTACTGCACCATTAGACACCTGGAGGTCAAACTTGATATATTTAACTATTGTTTTTACCCTCCCCGTAAACACATTTTTCTTTGATTTGATTGTTTTAACCCTGTGTGTCAACACAAATCAGACAACTAGTGTCTGCAACAGTTGGTTAACACAGGTAACTGTACCTCTCCAGTGAGGTCCATCATGACGAAGAGCAGAGCCTTGAGGAAGGTGAGTTGGTTCTGCAAGACCCAGATGAGAGGTAGTCTCTCCATCAGGAACTTAATGGACACCACCCCGCCCAGCTTGGCGTACCAGGCCTGCTCATAGCAGCATGCACACAGACGCTCCACGATGTAGGAGAACAGAGGCAGCTGGCACGCCTGGGGACGGAGACGAGACGGGAGATGAGGGGGGATAGAAAGATTAGCAGATTGAACTCATCGCAAGCACTTATTCACAGACAAAATTGAAAACAATTAGAGTAATCAAGACTTCACATCCTATTTAAAACATATCATTTTTTAGAAATCACCACCAACAAGCATTAAAGTAATGCAATCCCACTGGTAAACCCCCAAGCCCCCTTTCTCTCACCCTCTCCTTGGACCCCAGGATGATGGAGGCTACGTCGAAGATAACAGCCAGAGCCACCTCTCCTATTTTACACAGCTCCTTTTCCTCGTAGGCCATGCAGATGGCGATGGCGTCGATCAGAACCAGCGGATCCATGCCCTTAGAACCATTCTCCTCACTGTGGAACATAGCTGTGTTGGGCTGGCTGCCCAACTGGTAGCACTGCAGCAAGAACGGACCTGGGGGTGGGGGAGACCAACACAACAACCATGAGGAGCATAGAAAAAGGAGGGGAAAAGAGTGAGAGAATGAGATACTGAAGGAGAGAGACAGAACTGGAGAGCTTCCAGCCAAATGAGAGAAAAGAAGAAGGGTGGAGAGACGGTCAAGTCCAAAATGCAAGTGGTACAAAAACACAGGAAGAGAAAGATTAATTCTCTCACCACACTGCTGAGCGACAGCCACCATGGTGTAGTGTCTGATGAGGCTGGCCACAAAGGGCAGAGCGCTGGGGCGGAGGTCCTTAATGACAGCAGACATGAATGCACCGGTCAGTGCCTGTTCAAAAGTCCTGCGGGCCGGCGTGTCCTGGGCCTTGTAGCGGTGGGAGATGATCACACTAGGAATCCACTTCTCTGTGAAACTGGACACACCGCAAAACACACTTAATGAACATGCAGCCATAGGACATTCAATAAACAAAAGCAAAGGACAAAACACTCCCATTAACATTTTCCTCAGTGTTTCCCCTAGGATTTTTTTCAGGAGGGGAGAGTTGGTGGCGGAGCTGCTGAATGCATATACGGGAAACACTGGATCATATGACAAAACTGTAATGAATCATTTACAGGGCCTGTCACATGTTTTTATCCTGCAGTAAATGTCTCTGGGTAAATCATCTGTTGTCTCTGCCAGTGCCTAATAACCCTGAGGACTGACAGAGACTATCTTTGTGCCTGACTGGTTGGTATGTGCCTCTCTGCCCCCCCCGACTCTCTCACAAGGCTGTGTTGTTATTTAGCCCTGCTGAAGGGGACGGGTTGGTGTGTTGTTATTTAGCCCTGCTGAAGGGGACGGGTTGGTGTGTTGTTATTTAGCCCTGCTGAAGGGGACGGGTTGGTGTGTTGTTATTTAGCCCTGCTGAAGGGGACGGGTTGGTGTGTTGTTATTTAGCCCTGCTGAAGGGGACGGGTTGGTGTGTTGTTATTTAGCCCTGCTGAAGGGGACGGGTTGGTGTGTTGTTATTTAGCCCTGCTGAAGGGGACGGTTTGGTGTGTTGTTATTTAGCCCTGCTGAAGGGGACGGGTTGGTGTGTTGTTATTTAGCCCTGCTGAAGGGGACGGGTTGGTGTGTTGTTATTTAGCCCTGCTGAAGGGGACGGGTTGGTGTGTTGTTATTTAGCCCTGCTGAAGGGGACGGGTTGGTGTGTTGTTATTTAGCCCTGCTGAAGGGGACGGGTTGGTGTGTTGTTATTTAGCCCTGCTGAAGGGGACGGGTTGGTTTGATTGAGAGGCTGTTTTCTCCATGCTTGAGCTTATGTTTTATAATGCCAGATGCCATGGCTACCCCTGATGGATTGCTCCATTTCATTATCACCATTTAAAATACTTTTGCTTTAGGAGAGGGAGAGGCTAAGAGGGGAGAAGATGAGGGAGGGAGGGATTTAGGGGAGGGGGGGGGGCAGTTAGACAGACTGCCAGATCAATTTCTGTTCATTTACAGCCCCGGCCACTCTGATGGAGCTCCATTCTCATTTCTTGGCATTTGGTGAGATTAAAGAAAAGCTGATGCTGTTCACTGAAAGGCCCTTTTCACAGTGACCAACCGGTAAAACAGACAGAGAATGAGGGGGCGAGAGAGAGGACAGAAGTCATGAATCAAAACATCTGACAGAAGTGGGTGGGTGGGGGCTCTGTGTGGAGCAGGGAGGAGCGTAAACAGAGAGGAGAAAGTCAATTAGCCCCTGGTGAGGATCAATGATAGTAATGAGACCCACTCTCCCCTCCCGTCTCTCTCTGCCGAAGCATCTTTCAGTAATCAGCAGCTGTGACACTTGACAGAGCTGATGAAGCAGCTTGACACGTGATGGAAGATATGAGAGAGGAGGGGCAAAGTGGAAGGGAGGGATGGAGAGGGGTATATATGGAGATTAATTAGGGAAGAGGGAGAAAGACCTCAAGTCATATGGGGTTAAGGGTGTGTGTAGTCTTACTTGGGGTGAGCAAGTAGCTGGTACAGGGCGTGTTTGTTGTCGTCCAGGCTTGTCATGGCAACCAGGAAACACTTGATGACCTCCCAGGCCTGTCGTCTGTAGTACGGCTCCGTGTTGGCACTCTTTAGACAATCCAGAGCAGTCTCTATAGCCTGCAGGGGAAACAGACACAGAGAGACGTTTACCTTCCAACATCCATACAGACAAGGCTTCAAAATAAGATCCTACAGTAAATAATTTAATTGACCATGGTGGATTCATAAGATGAAAGAGCTGTTTTTTGTCAACTTACAAAGGACACTTGACAAGCAGTAAAACCAAACGTAAATGTTCAACACTAGTGCTGAGCGAATAGTGCTTTTTGAAGACGGTTCAGTTTGATTATTTTTTAAATAATCATGGTTTTCGATTTCGATTGTTGTTTTCTTTACATGAAATGCATTGTGTGGCTTGAATGCTGTAAAAGAATCAAACAATGAATAAAAGCCTCATGATGGTAGTGACTGTACATTACTGCTTATCACTTAATAACCATAATTTATTCACATTACTTAGGGCTATTACTTTAAGCAAATATTTCAGTTATGTATATTAAATGGTTTCATGTGATGATATTATTTCATTCCAAGTCATCATCTCTATAGAGCTGCTGCCTACGTTGTCTGACAAATCACAATTTTAGTAGTTCTTCAAAGTAAATAAGGCATACTTTAATGACTGCTGAAAACAAACAATCAAATCACTTAGATCCTTTATTTTCAGGTAGAGATACCTCGAAACAACAGCTTTCTATCCCTCTCCATCACACATTCTTCTGTCTCTTCTCTCAGGTTCTGCCTGACACTACTATAACAGGCGATAAAGAAACAGACCGGCACGCAGTGGATTATGGTCATTGTAGTTTCAGGTTTTCTGAGTGAAACTATGTAGCATTTTGTCCTGTTGGAAACTACAACTCCCTAGTACAGATTTATCGCTATAGAAACTATGCAATGTGCGCATTAAGCTTACAGGAAAAAACAGAAGGAAATGGAATTCAAATAATTGAACTGATGTTCATCAATTAGTTGTTTAAAAACAAAAATATAGCTAACATTGCAGTTATTCGCTCAGCATTTCTCAAAACTTCCCATGAAAACAACTCTTTGAACAAAGTTAACAAATGTAATATAATTAATTGAAAGTTAAAATAATCTGAGTAGAACAATAAATACCCCACGGCTCAAGACTAACATTTTCCCATGATTTGGTGCCCCGTCCACACAAAAATTTAAATCTGCATCACACAATAGAATACATTCAAGTCATCATCTTGTGAAAGTGATAAAGTAATTCACAATGCCTTATTAAGAAGGCGAATCGACTACCGAGATGGTATTCAATAAATAAGTTGTTACAGCTAACATGTCAAAGCAGGAATGAATGATTCTAAATAGTTTATATGCAACCTAATTGCAGTGAATGTTTTTGGTATATCCAGAGATAGGTTTTGTTATATTTTACTGTCAAAATAGGGCTCCAGAATATTCAGATTTTTCTGCCTTAATCTTTATGTTCACTAACAGTATTAAATACTGTATAGGCCTAATTCAATATGTGCTAATTCACCACCTGAGGAAGTGGAAACTCAAAACATGTGATCTGGATCGCCAACTCTAAAAAGAACACCTTCTAGTAGGCACAATAACAGTAAACGCAATGTCCTAAAAATAAACTTTGCAATGAGCCCTTGTGCACCTGCGATGGACGATACGCATTTCCCTATGCACTCCACAGATATCATGATCGTAAAACAGGGTGCTTTGAGCCAAGGTTATAGTAAACTAAAACAAGAAAAAAACACTTGATTAAATGGAAATAAAATTAACAAACCCATTTGATAAGTTTTATGTTATAATCTTTGGCTCTAAACCAACTAAAATAAAAACGAATCATGATTTATGTTCAGTTGTAGTGTTTGTGTTTTCAAGCGTCTGAATCTGGTGGGTCAAATTGAGATTACCTTTAAAATTATGAAGTCAAATTCACAAGCAGCACCGCATATATTGGGCGTGTTTAAAAATGGTAAGACTAAAGTAACCGACTGTCAGGAAGCGAAGTCAGGGGAGGTGCATCTGCGACAGCCAAAAGCCAGACACTAATCTGGTTTTCCAACAGCAAGGCTCAGAACAACATGGCAGTGTTGCCAAAGGTTCTTTATAATGTCAAAAATAAAATAAAAACATGTATTCCCATATCACACCCTCAAACCATAATATTATGTGTTTACATTGTACAATCAATTAGTGAGAGAAAGCCTTAAATATATTTATTTGAATATATCCATTGTACACATAAATCAGTCACACCTGGGAGAATTTTTGAATTTTATCTAACCCTACCTCGCACAGACAAGTGACAGGGTCACAAAATATGACAAAATGGTTGCAGACTGGAGCACTGTACCCTGTGTAGAATAACAACCCTACTCCACTCAGGCAGTGTGTTTAACTCATGCCTGAGATCGGCGCTATGCGTAACCTGTCATGGAGAAAGAAACTCTACACATGGTGCCGGGCCCGAGCCCAGCAGAAGCCATTTCAACTGCCAGATTATGATCTGACAAACCAATGCGGCTGGACACTTAAGAGGGAGAAAATGAACTAATTAACGCCACTCAGAGAGAGGAGCGAGGGAGAAAGAACAAGAGAGAAGGATGGTCTGTCTGGTGGAAGAGGAAGGAGAAGAGGAGGAGAGTGCATAATTGAATTCTACTGGCTTAGCCCTGTCAGCACATTAGGGCTACACTGCTACTGGCTGACATGCACTCATCCCATCTCAACAAAGTACATAGATATAAAGACAAAGATTTTAGAAAGTGTTTTGAATAAAGAGAGACTCAGGCGCTTTAAATAGACAGAGTGTCTCACTTCAAAAGGAGGAGGCAGTGGAGAGAGAGGGGGCCGGCAGAGATAAAGAGGGCGAGGGAAAGTGGGAGAAGAGAGCAGGCAAAGGGGATAGAGGGAGAAAATGGGTGAGAATGGAGGGCAATAGCAATGGTGTCTTTTTGTAGGCACTAACTCCGCCAAGGCTCTTTGGTCAAAGCCTATGGGGAAATTAATAGTTTCTCTTTTGGGGGGGGGGGGATAAACACCAAAAATAAAGTCTGTGGTAAACTTCACTTCAGACCTTATTTTCAGCATTTATCCAAAACCCCCATTCATTTTCCCCATAGAGATGGCAGAACGAACCAGAGAAAACTAATTTCCGGATTTTAAGACTACAAGCTGGCAAGCTCCAGAGGAACAAACACCGTCCTTCTAGTCATTACCATCCAAATCAATTTCAGGATAAGACACATGATGTAAATACCATTAAGCCACTTAATTCCAGAGAGAGAAAGGGGACTGTGGCATCAGTCTTTGGAGCGTCAACTCAATTACAGAAATGACAGTGTGTTTCACTTTTAGCAGACAGCGATAGAGTCATTAGAAAGCAAATAATCGTCTTCATCCAGGGTTCTGTAGATTGATTATTCATGCCTGGAGCAGAGATGAGGAGCCCGTAAGGACGCATGATGTCTTTAATTACATGGGGAAGACAGTCTTCTCTCGCAGAGAGAAGCTCAACTCTGACAGGGATTCATTAACCCTCAGAGGAACGATCACCCCTATTCTCGCTACTTCCACTGTTCTCTAACTACTTTCTCTGCTTTGTAATCACATCGAAATAGAAAAGGAGAAAGGGGTGTATAAGTGGAATTAACAGAGGGGTTTTGAAGCTGTCTCTTGCCTAGATTTAAAAAATGTTGCTCACTAGAGTTTTGCTTTGAGAACATACTACAATACCCTGCTACTGTGACTTAATGCCCAACACAACACAGTTGAATACCTTAACCACTACTATGATCCAAAATGGCTACCATACCAAGCTCCATTCACACCCGTAATGGCTGACAAGTCACATACCTTCTCCATGGGCAGCTGTATAGAGGCCTTGCAGTCAGTGAACTCTGCCTTGATGCTGGGTCCCTGGACCTCAGTCACCACGTACTGTAGTCTCTGGGATTCTTTCAGCATCTTCCTGTTGCTGCCGCCAAACTTCCCCAGCACTCGGTACGCCACATGGCTGATGGTCTCCGCTGGGTTACGCAGCGTCCGCCACAACGCCTACGGGAGGGGGGAGAGGGGTCAAAGGTTAGGAAGTGAGAGCAGAGACTGGGATGTGTGTATAGATTGAATATGTGTGTGGGGGGTGCACGCTTGTGTTGTGCTTGCTTTTATTTGTGCCTACATCCGTGTGTACGTCCTTACCTGCATAAGCTCTGCTCTGACGGGCTGTATATGATCGTAGAGGAAGTCTGGCTGCAGGTTGTCCACACAGAGCTCCAGGGTGCGGAGGCCCTGGCTGACCAGCGTCTGGGAGCCATTCAGAGCAGAGACCAGCGGGTCCATCAGCATGGGCAGGTAGGGCAGCAGGGAGCTCAGCCTCACAGGCACTGTCAGACACAGCTCCACAAACAGATCCTTCATGTGCTGCTTATGGAGACCACTCTGGAGCATGTTGAGGCCTGGTGGAAGGAGAGCGGAGGCCAAAGTGAGGAGAGAGGACTGGAGACGTCCTGTAAAGCAAATTCCCGCTTGGCATCCACCATGTTTTTTTTTACCCATCTATCCTGTGTCTTCAGATCAGTGCATATGAAAAGACATGCTACTAACTTTAAAAGCTACAAAACAATATTTGAATGTATTTTTTGTGTGTGGTGCAAACTACCCTGCAGCAGGTTGGGTAGTAGGGGCAGGAACTCCTGGTAAAGCAGGTCATGGCTGCCTCCACCAATGGAACGGAAGAGAGCCCTGAGAAGCAGGAAGTAGTTGTATGGTTCCTTAGCAGACTGGGCCAGTTCCATGGAGCTGTTCACTATCTTGTGGAGGTGAGGCTGGGGGAAGGAAGAGACATGATTTGTGTTCGACATCGATACATTTGTTTTTGAAAGTATGGTGAACATCACAATTTAGCTTTCAGACAAGACTAATGTTGTTTCCTGTGCATTTCAATTCAGTCAGGATAGTTATATCAACAACCATTGTCAATTTAGGACAGGGCTTCCAAGAGGAAGAGTCATCGAAACTATGCAACACGGTTGATGAAAATAAACGCCACCCTAACCTTGAGCATCTGCTCGTTCTCAGCAGCGAACAGCGAGACAGAGCCGAAGACCAGTTTGAATAGCTTGAGGTAGAGGTTGGACAGCTCTACGTTGGAGCCCATCTCAGGTAGTCTTTCCAGAAGGTACTCAACCAGGATGGTGGCAAACAGGACTGACGTCGACAGGTTAGCAAGGAACGAGTTAGCCACGATCTGGAAAAATTAGATGGTGAGGGTTTACACATTAGTCCCCAAACAAAACCAATCCTACATACACACATTTCATTGAAAGTTATCTTTAGTCTAGGACTAGACTTAATCTGGGTCCGGGAAACCGGCCCAAAATGTTCCGTTAAACCCAGATCTGAAATTGCTCTTAGAGCCCTGAACAAAAGTAGTGCACTACATTGCAAACAAGGTGCCATTTAGGACACAACAACAGAGAGTGTGGTTACCTGCAAGGCGTAGTTCTTGGAGATCCTCTCCACCATGTAAGGGACTGTGGTCTGGAAGATCTCCTTGAAGGTGAGGGGGTTCATCATCGTGAAGACCCCAGCAAAGTGCTCCAGCACCTCCTTCTCCTCCTTCATACGCACCGTCTGACAGTTGGCCACTCTGATGTACGTCTGCTGGTTGTTGGCAATCTGTACCTAGCCAGGAGAGGGGGATGGGGCGCTGTTATATTACGGTTATTACAGCAACCCTGATCAATCTGTACCCTGTACCTAGCCAGGAGAGGGGGATGGGGCGCTGTTATATTACGGTTATTACAGAAACCCTGATCACTCTGTACCCTGTACCTAGCCAGGAGAGGAGGACGGGGCGCTGTTATATTACGGTTATTACAGCAACCCTGATCAATCTGTACCCTGTACCTAGCCAAGAGAGGGGGATGGGGCGCTGTTATATTACAGTTATTACAGCAACCCTGATCAATCTGTACCCTGTACCTAGCCAGGAGAGGAGGACGGGGCGCTGTTATATTACGGGTATTACAGCAACCCTGATCAATCTGTACCCTGTACCTAGCCAGGAGAGGAGGACGGGGCGCTGGTATATTACGGTTATTACAGCAACCCTGATCAATCTGTACCCTGTACCTAGCCAGGAGAGGAGGACGGGGCGCTGTTATATTACGGTTATTACAGCAACCCTGATCAATCTGTACCCTGTACCTAGCCAGGAGAGGGGGATGGGGCGCTGTTATATTACGGTTATTACAGCAACCCTGTACCTCAATCTGTTACAGCAACCCTGTCACCTGTACCCTGTACCTAGCCAGGAGAGGAGGACGGGGCGCTGTTATATTACGGTTATTACAGCAACCCTGATCAATCTGTACCCTGTACCTAGCCAAGAGAGGGGACGGGGCGCTGTTATATTACGAGCAACCCTGATCAATCTGTACCCTGAGCCAGGAGAGGAGGACGGGCGCTGGTATATTACGGTTATTACAGCAACCTGATCAATCTGTACCCTGTACCTAGCCAGGAGAGGAGGACGGGGCGCTGGTATATTACGGTTATTACAGCAACCCTGATCAATCTGTACCCTGTACCTAGCCAGGAGAGGAGGACGGGGCGCTGTTATATTACGGTTATTACAGCAACCCTGATCAATCTGTACCCTGTACCTAGCCAGGAGAGGGGGATGGGGCGCTGTTATATTACGGTTATTACAGCAACCCTGATCAATCTGTACCCTGTACCTAGCCAAGAGGGGGATGGGGCGCTGTTATATTACGGTTATTACAGCAACCCTGATCACTCTGTACCCTGTACCTAGCCAGGAGAGGAGGACGGGGCGCTGTTATATTACGGTTATTACAGCAACCCTGATCAATCTGTACCCTGTACCTAGCCAAGAGAGGGGGACGGGGCGCTGTTATATTACGGTTATTACAGCAACCCTGATCAATCTGTACCCTGTACGTAGCCAGGAGAGGAGGACGGGGCGCTGGTATATTACGGTTATTACAGCAACCCTGATCAATCTGTACCCTGTACCTAGCCAGGAGAGGAGGACGGGGCGCTGGTATATTACGGTTATTACAGCAACCCTGATCAATCTGTACCCTGTACCTAGCCAGGAGAGGAGGACGGGGCGCTGTTATATTACGGTTATTACAGCAACCCTGATCAATCTGTACCCTGTACCTAGCCAGGAGAGGAGGACGGGCGCTGTTATATTACAGTTGGCATATATTATCAGCCCTGTACCTAGCCAGGAGGGGATGGGGCGCTGATCAATCTGATAAATCCCTGTACCTAGCCAGGAGAGGAGGACGGGGCGCTGTTATATTACAGTTATTACAGCAACCCTGATCAATCTGTACCCTGTACCTAGCCAAGAGAGGGGGATGGGGCACTGTTATACTATGGCTATTATGGTAACCCAGAGTAATCTGTATCTATCTGAGGATGGACGGGGCACTGTTATACTATGGTTATTATGGTAACCCAGAGTAATCTGTATCTATCTGAGGATGGACGGGGCACTGTTAAACTATGGTTATTACGGTAACCCTGATCAATCTGTACCAGCCAAGAGAGGGGGAGCTGTTATATTATGGTAACCCTGAGTAATCTGTACGCTGATATTCACAAGTATATACACTGTTTGGCTCTCGTTACACCCTGGACTTGATAGTGGTACGACCTGGAGTTTCTACATTGTATGGCCCTGGTTATACCATAGGCAATGTACCTAGCAAGGAGGGAGAAGAGAGCTGGTATACACATGTACAGTATATAGTGGTATGACCCAGAGTTTTCTATCTGGTTATTTCCTGATCAATCTGTAGCTAGCTAAGAGGGCAGTGGAGCTCTCTTATACACAGTGTAATGTATACATGTATAGTGTATGGCTATATAATCATATCTCCATAAGACAAAGCCCTACTGGTACACTGGCAGTCATACCTGGTAGATGTCCAAGGCCTGCATGGCGTATTTCACCAGCTTGATGTAGATCTGAGTCTCCTTGGGCTGAAGCTGCTTGTTAGGAATGAACTGGGCCTCTGCAACACAGAACACACAACAGGAGTGGTAAGCAATCAGTGAGGTTAGTTTATCCTGAGTTATCTTCATGAAATGAGGATGGAAATCAATGGGGAAAAAAGGGTCAATCTTGACATCGGAACTCAAGTGTCCATTTCTCCTCCGAGTGTAATGTAAGGGCCATTTTTCTGGCTCCTCACCTCCAGGAGCCTTGCAGGAAGTGATTCCCCAGGTGATGGTCTTCACCCCACAGACCAGCGTCTTCACCAGGCTGCGACAGTCCGACACCTGGAATGTCTGCTTGTCCTCCTTCTCTCCCAGCCGGTCGAAGGGGGTGGTGGGGGCGGGAGGGGCGGGAGTGACAGGGTTAGGGGGCGCAAGGGGAGGCAGGGCAGGGAGGACAGGGGTGGCTGGGAGGGCAGGAGTTGTGGGGACCCCGGGTAGCGCCCCTGAGGTTCGACCACGCCCATCTCTGACTGGGGCTTGCACTTCTTGAAGATGGTGGCGAGCTGGTAGCGAGCGATGGTGTGGAACTTCAGCACAAACACCTTGAGGAAGAAGGAGATTGAAGATGTATTGAAGTCAATGTCTTGATAATCATAAAAGGCCCATAATCTTCTTACATGGGGAACCTAGAGATAGTATAAAAGGTGCAGAGTTGATTTGTGATTGGGCACAACATTGCCCCTTTCCTTATAAATCAGACTGTCGTTTCCCATCTTGCTTTACTTACTTCCAGCATTCTCATCAGTATGTCCCGGCCGTTGCCGTTCTCCTGTTCACTCTTGGAGCGGATGCAGTCGACCAGGTTAAGCAGCAGTTTGCAGGACATGGTCTGGATGCTGCTGGGGAGAGACTCGTCATCTATGTTCTTGGCAAACAGCTGCACGGCCAGAGACAGGTCTGTGAGAGGCAGGTTCTGACGCACGTGGTGCACCAGGTCTGCCAGCGTGCTGTAGGCCAGTGGTCTGGAGGGAGAGGAGTTGCAAAGGTTCACCACTATCAAAACAGAAGGTTATATTTTACATTACATTGTCTGGAGGGGAGAAAGGGTTAAAAGTCCGATCACCAACAACCATGTAGGCCAGGGGTCTGGAGTGACAGGAGAGAGGGGAAGGGAGAGGTCAGAAGAGTTCACTATCAAATGGAAAATTTGTACAGTTTACGTAACATCTCAGTCATTTAGCAGACACTAAAGGCTCTAATCCAGAGCGATTTATAATCAGTGCATGGAAGGTGCCGGAGCTTTAAAGAGCATTAGAAGACACCTTTCCCTTTTTTATACTCCACAATCCACAGATCTGCCAGGTCTGATAGCTACGGCTTGTTTCACATGGAGACTAATGAAAGATGAAGGCTGGTGTTTGATGAGAGGGTGAGAATGGTCTTACCTCAGTGTCTCCCGGGCTGTGTAGCCAGACCCGATCAGTATGGACTCATCAAAAAGTTTGTCCATGCAAGGGATGAACTCTGCAACACAGAATGAAAATAAAGTGTCAGAATTAATCTGAGTGAACGAGTTTGCATTGGTTTGTGCATGCTTGTGTGTGCGTCAATGCGTACGGCTGCGCAGGTCTGTGGTGAGGATGTGTTTGGCAGCGATGAGCAGTTCCTTGCGTAGATGGGCTGTCTCAGAGGGACAGTTGGTGAGCAGCTGCAGCATGCCCTTTACCATCTGCTGGGAGTACTTCCCTACCAGGTCCTGGTCAGAGGGATACACAAACACAATATAGTTGAGGAAGTTCCATGAAAACTGGCATTAAGTACTCTGTGTGCCAGGTAAATACAATACAGAAAATGAAATGAGAAATTGAACACAGGCACAGGAAGTGAAAAGCACAACATGGGTATATGTACCTGGTAAATGCGGATGATGTAGGCCAGGAAGGACAGTGTCTTGATCTGAGCAGCGATAAAATCAGCATACAGCTCCTTGTTATACAGCTTGTGTTGCCTGAAAGTTACATAATAGGGTTTACAATAACTACTTATATACAAAGCAAACAATTCCACTGTACCCTTAATAATGATTTATGCTTTAATACCATTTCATGTTCTTGTGGTTGTTTAGCAAAAATAACAATTCTGATTGTCTAAAGGACGGAATCAAGACAGACTCAATCGCACACACAGGCTTCTTACCTGGCCTGGGGAGAAACCTGCAGCATGATAGTGTTCATGATGAGGGGGACAAACTCAGATACCACGTTATGGATGTTCAGTTTATACAGCTGGTACATGAGCACCACTATGATAGGCAGCTCAGCCAGCACCTTCAGGGACAGGGACCCCCGTGGGATGATGGTGTGCTGGAGAAACAAATAAACAGGAGTCAGGCAAGGAAAATGACAGCCTATATTCAGGATCGGTACAACAGTATGGAACATTCAGATATATATATATACTGTGTAGAACAGACATGATTCAATGATGAATCACATGAGCTCTGTGCCTTACATTTCTACCTAGAAAACAAGCCCTGGTCTGAAATGCTTTGCCAGTGCTTCTACACCACCAAGTGGTAGTAAGAGGAGTTACAGACAGTTGATAGTACTCACTGTGCGTGTTTCACTGTCCTCCCTCTCGGGGGCGGTCTTCACCAACACCGAGGTGATCATGCCCACCATCTCAGGAGAAGGCACAGTGTTCTCAGCTATCACCTGGGGATTCTCAAAGTACCGAGCCTGAGAGAGAACAGGGACAAGAACAGAGACAGGGAGAAAAGACAAGAGGGAAGGAGAATGCAAAAGTGAGAACATGATTCCTACATCCTCAGAGACCAAACATTTCCTCGCTCAATAAGCCACCCTCTTTTCTGTTGTCTTACCACTACTTTAGGCAGCTCCTTATAGATCTGCTTCACAAAGTCCAGAAAGTGATGGATCTGAAAAGATTACAGCAGACAGTTAATACCTTGATCAGAGGAGCACAGTTCAGCATCCAGACATGGGCTCCATCGCAATTCATCTTTGCGCGATTCCTCACATCTTCTTTCCTCGCTTTATTCCCAAAACACATTGGGGAAGAAGGTCTGATCCAATACGGTTAAGGAGGCAAGGAGATGCGAGGAATCATGGAAAGAGGAATTGAGATAGAGTCACGGCAAGACACTGTAGGCAGGTCTTCTGTTCATCAACACAAAGTGAGATTGGAGAAAAGAAAGGTTCTCACCTCTTGAGAGATCTGTGGACGGAACTGTTTGTGCAGTTCAATGATAATACGCAGGCATATCAGCACGTTCTCCTCGCTCTCAATCTGAAAGCAAACATCGAGCGATGCAATGCAAAGAAAACACTGAGTCAATCAGTTCAGGTTAGGGACAGATAACTATCTAGACTAAATACACTGAGTGCACAAAACATTAAGAACACCGTCCATGACAGGCTGACCAGGTGAAAGCTATGATCTCTTATTGATATCACTCTCTAAATCCACTTCAATCAGTGTAGATGAAGAGGAAGGTTTAAGAAGGATTTTTAAGCCTTGAGACATGGATTGTGTATGTGTGCCATTCAGAGGGTGAATGGCCAAGACAAAGGATTTAAGTGCCTTTGAACGGGGCATGGTAGTAGGTGCCAGGCGCATAGGTTTGAGTGTGTTGAGAACTGAACCGCTGCTGGGTTTTTCACAAGTAACAGTTTCCCTTGTTTAACAAGAATAATCCACCACCCAAAGAACATCCAGCCAACTTGACACAACTGTGGGAAGCATTGGAGTCCACATGGGCCAGCATCCCTGTGTAATGCTTTTGACACCTTGTAGAGTCAATGCCACAATAGATTGAAGCTGTTCTGAAGGCAAAAGGGATGCAACTCGATATTAGGAAAGTGTTCCTAATGTTTTGTCCACTCAGTACGTGTGTGTGTGTGTGTGGGGTGGGTGGACAAACGATTGGTTCCTATGGAACATTCCACCACCACACAGTTCCCATCTCTCAGCAAACAGGCGTTCTCAGATCTTATCAGTTTTACTTTCAGCGCCCAGAGTGTTTTAAGGTACATTTATCAGACACACTCGCACACACTCAGTCAGTCAGTCACCATCACAAATACACTGTACCTTACTCTGGACTAAAGCAAATCGCTCTCATCACATCGCCTCTGCTGAAAAGACGATACGCAGCATAAATCATGCCGGTCATAGACACGAGTGACAACTTACCTCCAGGAAGCGAAACATGACAGACAGAATGTTCTTGGTGTGAGGTCTCAGGTGTTCATTAGTTGGGATCCGGTGGATGATCTCCAGCACCAGCTTCCTCAGTTGCTGTTTTAAAGTAATACAAGGTGAATCTGAATCTTGTGCATTCAATGACTTCATGTTTAAATTGTATCTGTCCTTAAGCAAATAAATATTTAAATGATTTAATGTCCTCCTACCTGTGTGGGCTTCTCCTGCAGGAACTGCACCTCTCCGTCCTGGAGGAAGGTAAGGAAGCGAGGGATGATGTGTTCCAGGAAGGTGGAGTACTGTGGTGATGATGTCACATTCTGAAAAAGACATCACCACTAACATAAGACCAGTTTTCATTATGTAGACCAGATAAGTGAACAGTGTTGTGACTTACAGCTGTAGTAGAAACACAGACATAATGGGTATACCCATTGTAGTTATTCTATGGTAGAAACTTACCTCAAAGTTCTCGCTGACCTCCTGCATCATCTTCAACTTTGTTTCATCAGCTGAGTGTTGGATGATACAGTAACAACATTAAAACAGCTCATGTGACACAATGAGTCATCATATACTTCTCATCTCTGTGCAGACAGGGACACTCAGATCTTATCAGTTTTACTTACAGCGCCCAGAGTGTTTTAAGGTACTTTATCAGACACACTCGCACACACTCAGTCAGTCAGTCACCATCACAAATACACTGTACCTTATTCTGGACTAAAGAATATCGCTCTCATCACATTGCCCCTGCTGTAGAGATTATACCTAAATCATAGATTACTGAATAACTATGCCAACAACTCACCAATAGCACCTACAGCTACAGTATACATTACATCACACAAATAATTATGTTTCTGAGCACAGGAGAATTCTCTGGCTCATGCTGACTCTCAGACTATGGCACACTCAACTATCATAGTTTCTCATTCACTTACGGGTGTTGTTGTCTGTGAGGGCTGCCACGAACTGCAGGTACTTCTTCATGAGGGTGGTCTGGTCCACCACCGTTGGGCTGGGGGTCGGCACGAAGGCCATGGTTCCCGCCGGGAGTGACAGGGTTACGATGGGGTAGAGCAGACAAGAGTCTGCACCTCTCACAGAGAATAAATGTGCGCTGCGTGTGAGAAAATAGAAGAAATCAGTGACAATACGAATTTTGTTTTGCATGAGTAACTAACATAGAAAACAAGTCAAGTGAACGTGTCAACAATTATCTAACAGGCAAACGCTCTATAGTATGACAGCAAGCAACCGCGCAGTCTCTGTATACTCATAAAATTACATATGTATTCTCCGTAAGACCATTTCCAGTACTATGGTCAGTGAGCAAATGCGTACGGCTGAATTTAACTTACCGAAATGTATACTATTCCACCACAGCGATCTAGGATTCAACTAGCTAGCATAACATACTGGGTCGACAGGTAGCCTAGTGGTTAGAGCGTTGGACCAGTAACGTTAACCGGAGAGTTGCTAGATCGAATCCCCAAGCCTGCCCCTGAACAACGCAGTTAACCCAGGCTGTCATTGAAAATAAGAATTTTCAATGACATAAGAATTTGTTCTTAATTGACTTGCCTAGTTAAACTAAAATACTAGCAACGTGCCTCTAGTTCAAGTCAGGCGCACAAAGATGACATAATCTATAGCATGCAAGTGATAAAATAAATAAACATTGTCCGTCGAACACGGACAATCCTCACATAATTACTGCTATAAACTACACACATAAAATCAAATTTAGAAAGTGACCATATTGGATGGTTTAGTCAAAGACTGTGGTTTAGTAACCAGGCTAGCTAGCTTGCTTCCCAAAGAAAAAGAAACCAATCGCGCTAACCCCTCACATCCCCGTTTAGCTAGTATGTCGATAAAATAAATATATGTTTTACTTTTTGAGAACGTATTCGCTAGTTAACGACTTCATCATCCCATAATGAGCATGCAAAGCAAAATATACATTATATTTTAAGGAAAGTAATTGAAAAAGAAAGCATCCCATTTAAACTTACCAACTAGCACAGACAGGAAATAGTACCTCTGTGACTTCCGGTCTCCGAGAGCCAGTCTGATATGTGCACACTTTTGCACTTTACTAGGATAATAATTATATTCCCATATGCAATTATTTGAAACATATTTTTTATATATGCATAAATAATACCGTAATGTGATATATATTCAGGTTCCTTCAACAATCCTCATCAATATAGTACTTGGCGGAATGATATTCAGGAACGGCTTGATGTTGTAAGACCATCGTTTTCGATGGTCTTTTTCTGCTCTACGGATTGTTACTAGGCAAACAACTATGCGGTAAACTGCGCAACGCATGCAGTGGAGCGCGCCAATGTAGCGTGAAGTTCTGGGTGTCTGCCCACTTGGGTCTGTTGCTGGCTGTGTGTTTAGTTTGTATCGAATTATAAAATATAAATATAGACAATGTATGCATGTGTCATATATTTTTTAAGTATGTAGCTATGTCGTTATTTTTTTTTATCCAGCATTGGCTATTAGCCCCTATAAAGACCCATTTACAAGAAGTCAGTTTGTGATTATAGGCCTACAGTGAATAATGTCCCCTGTAGTAATATATCCAATATAGCAAACACAGTTCAGTCCTAAAGTCCTTGCTTAGATGTTGAAACAAATCCTTTGCCACAAGATGGGAATAGACCATCTCTGTTTGAGAAAATATTTAGGGCCTACAGTACAGAAATGTGATCCTCTGTAGCTCATTTGGTAGAACATTGCACTTGCAATGCCAGGATAGTGGATTGCCTTCATTGGACCACCCATGTGTAAAAATGTATGCACTCATGACTTTGGATAAATTGGTGTGCTAAATGGCATATATTATTGGTATAAATGGAACGGTACACATCAAACGTATGGATACCATGTTTGACTCCAATATTCCATTCTACCCATTACAATGAGCCCGTCCGCCTATAGCTCCTCCCACCAGCCTCCACTGTTAGAAATGATAGTACATTTTCCAAATTAATAAAACTATTGTCACGTTCTGACCTTTATTTCCTTTGTTTTGTCTTTATTTAGTATGGTCAGGGCGTGAGTTGGGGTGGGCAGTCTATGTTTGTGTTTCTATGTTTTTTCTATTTCTGTGTTTGGCCTGATATGGTTCTCAATCAGAAGCAGCTGTTTATGGTTGTCCCTGATTGAGAACCATATTTAGGTAGCCTGGGTTTCACTGTTGGTTTGTGGGTGTTTGTCGCCACACGGTACTGTTTTGATATGTCACGGTTGCAGTGCATAGTGTTAAGTGATTTTCTTATTAAAATTGTCATGAACACTTAACACGCTGCATCTTGGTCCGATCCTTATTCCTCTTCAGATGCAGAGGAAATCTGCTGTTACAGAAACACCCACCAACAGAGGACCAAGCGGTGTGGTAATGGGCAGCAGCAACAGCAGCCGAAGACAAAACTCATGGACTTGGGAGGAAATTCTAGACTGGAGAGGACCCTGGGCACAGCCAGGGGAATATCGCCGTCCCAGAGCTGGAGGCAGCGAAGGCAGAGAGGCGCTGGTATGAGGAGGCAGCGCGGTTGGAAGCCCGAGAGTCAGCCCGGTGCGGTGGTGAGTACAAAGGGAGTGTGGTGAAGCCAGGTAGGAGACCTGTGCCAACTCTCCGTGCTTACCGGAGAGCGAGAAGGACCGGGCAGGCACCGTGCTGTGCCGAGCACGGTGTCCCCGGTGCGGGTGCTTAGCCTGGTGCGGTACATTCCAGCTCCTCGTATCGGCCGGGCTAGAGTCGGCATCGAGCCAGGTGCCATGAAGCCGGCTCTACGCATCTGGTCTCCAGTGCGTCTCCTTGGGCCGGCGTACATGGCACCAGCCTTACGCGTGGTGTCCCCGGTTTCGCCAGCACAGCCCAGTGCGGGTTATTCTATCTCGCCGCACTGGCCTGGCTACCGGGAGCATGCAACCAGGTAAGGTTGGGCAGGCTCGGTGCTCAAGAGCTCCAGTGCGCCTGCATGGTCAGGTCTATCCAGTGCCACCTCCATGCACCAGCCCTCCGGTGGCAACCCCCCGCACCAGGCTGTCTCTCCGTCTTCTGCCTACAGGTGTTCCCGTCTGTCCTGAGCTGCCGGAGTCTCCCGTCTGTCCTGAGCTGCCGGAGTCTCCCGTCTGTCCTGAGCTGCCGGAGTCTCCCGTCTGTCCTGAGCTGCCGGAGTCTCCCGTCTGTCCTGAGCTGCCGGAGTCTCCCGTCTGTCCTGAGCTGCCGGAGTCTCCCGTCTGTCCTGAGCTGCCGGAGTCTCCCGTCTGTCCTGAGCTGCCGGAGTCTCCCGTCTGTCCTGAGCTGCCGGAGTCTCCCGTCTGTCCTGAGCTGCCGGAGTCTCCCGTCTGTCCTGAGCTGCCGGAGTCTCCCGTCTGTCCTGAGCTGCCGGAGTCTCCCGTCTGTCCTGAGCTGCCGGAGTCTCCCGGCGCCGCCCTTCACTCAGGTGCTGCCGGAGTCTCCCGCCTGTCCGGCGCTGCCGGAGTCTCCCGGCGCCGCCCTTCACTCAGGTGCTGCCGGAGTCTCCCGCCTGTCCGGCGCTGCCGGAGTCTACCATCCATTCGGGATCCGTGGCGTGGGTCCCCAGTCCAAGATCGGCGGCGAAGGTCGCAGCTCTAAAGAGGCCACGACAAAGAGGCGCACTAGAATTATGGTGAAGTGGGGTCCACGTCCCGCGCCAGAACCTCCACTGCGGACAGATGCCGCGGGGGGGGGGGTGCACTGTCATGTTCTGACCTTTATTTCCTTTGTTTTGTCTTTATTTCGTATGGTCAGGGCGTGAGTTGGGGTGGGCAGTCTGTTTGTTTCTATGTTTTTTCTATTTCTGTTTGGCCTGATAGTTCTCAATCAGAGGCAGCTGTTTATTGTTGTCCCCGATTGAGAACCATATTTAGGTAACCACTGTTGATTTGTGGGTGTTTGTTTCCATGTGAGTGTTTGTCACCACATGGTACTGTTTGGTTATTTCACATATTCGTTAATTTTTTTTTGTATTTCATAGTGTTCAGTGCTTTTCTTATTAAAATCGTCATGAACACTTACCACGCCGCATCTTGGTCCGATCCTTACTCCTCTTCAGACGAAGAGGAGGAAGTCTGCCGTTACAACTATGTGTATATACAGTACCAGTCAAAGGTTTGGACACCTAAACATTCAAGGGTTTGTCTTTATTTTGACCATTTCTGCATTGTATAATAATGAAGACAACTAAACTAACACATATGGAATCATGTAGTAAGCAAAAAAGTGTTAATCAATATTTTCTATTTGCAATTCTTCAAAGTAGCCACCCTTTGCCTTAATGACAGCTTTGCACACTAGTGGCATTCTCTCAACCAGCTTCATGAGGTAGTCACCTGGAATGCATTTCAATTAACAGGTGCGCCTTCAGTTAATTTGTGGAATTTCTTTCCTTAAAGCGTTTGAGCCAATCAGTTGTGTTGTGACACGGTACGGAAGAGTCCTATTTGGTAAAACACAAAGTCCATATGTCAAGAACAGCTCAAATAAGCAAAGAGAAACGACAGTCCATTACTTAAGACATGAAGGTCAGTCAATACAGAACATTCTAAGAACATTGAAAGTTTCTAAGTGCAGTTGCAAAAACCAAGCGTTAAGATGATACTGACTCAAGAAGACCGCCACAGGAAAGGAAGACCCGGAGTTACCACTGCTGCAGAGGTTAAGTTCATTTAGTTACCAGCCTCAGAAATTGTGGCCCAAATAAATGCTTGAGTTTAAGTAACAGACACATCTCAACTGTTCAGAGGAGACTGTGAATCAGGCCTTCATGGTTGAATAGCTCTAAAGGACACCAATAAGAGACTTGCTTGGGCCAAGAAACACAAGCAATGGACATATTAGACCGGTGGAATTCTGTCCTTTGGTCTGATGAGTCCAAATGTGAGATTTTTGTTCCAACTGCCATGTCTTTGTGAAATGCAGAGTAGGTGAACGGATGATCTCTGCATGTGTTACTACCGTGAAGCATGGAGTAGGTGTGATGGTGTGGGGGTGCTTTGCTGGAGACACTGCCTGTGATTTATTTTGAATTCAAGCACACTTAACCAGCATGGCTACCACAGCATTCTGCAGCGGTCTGCCATCCCATCTGGTTTGCTCTGAGTGGGACTATCATTTGTTTTTCAACAGGACAATTACCCAACACACCTCCAGGCTGTGTAAGGGCCATTTGAGCAAGAAGGAGAGTGATGGAGTGCTGCATCAGATGACCTGACCTCCGCAATCACCCAACCTCAACCCAATTGAGATGGTTTGGGATGAGTTGGACCGCAGAGTGAAGGAAAAGCAGCCAACAGGTGCTCAGCATATGCGGGAACTCCTTCAACACTGTTGGAAAAGCATTCCAGGTGAAGCTGGTTGAGAGAATGCCAAGAGTGTGCAAAGCTGTCATCAAGGCAAAGGGTGGCTACTTTGAAGGATCTCAAATATAAAATATATTTAGATTTTTTAAAACACTTTTTTGGTTACTACGTGATTCCAAATGTGTTATTTCATAGTTTAGATGTCTTCGTTATTATTCTACAATGTAGAAAATAGTAAACATAAAGAAAAACCCTTGAATGAGCAGGTGTGTCTAAACTTTTGACTGGTACTGTATATAATTGGATAAGTCTCCACCCCCCTGAGTTAATACTTGGTGGAAGCACATTTGGCAGCCATTACAGCTGTGAATCATTTGGAATAAGATTCTACCTTTTAACTCTTAGGGCAACATAATTTCACTGAAGTAAAAATATGACAGGAGCAAAGCTCAGGTAAAACGTTAGTGGAAAACCCACATCAGTCTTCTGAAAACCTAACCCTGGGATAGGGTTTTTATTTTTCTGCTGGACAATTACACACTTTTATGCAAAAGACACACCAGAGTGGATTTACAAGAGGTGTTGAGTGTTCCTTAATGGTCTAGTCTCAGTCCTGACTTATACTGAACAAAAATATAAACGCATCATGTAAGGTGTTGGTCCCGTGTTTCATGAGCTGAAATAAAAGATCCCAGAAATGTTCCATACATACAAAAAGCTTATTTCTCTCAAATGTTATACACAAATGTGTTTACATCCCTGTTAGTTAGCATTTCTCCATGTCCGAGTCACCACTGGTCGAGTCCGAGTCCATGTCCGAGTCACCACTGGTCGAGTCAGAGTCCATGTCCGAGTCACCACTGGTCGAGTCCGAGTCCATGTCCGAGTTACCACTGGTCGAGTCCGAGTCCATGTCCGAGTCACCACTGGTCGAGTCAGAGTCCATATCCGAGTCACCACTGGTCGAGTCCGAGTCAATGTCCGAGTCACCACTGGTCGAGTCAGAGTCCATATCCGAGTCACCACTGGTCGAGTCCGAGTCCATGTCCGAGTCACCACTGGTCGAGTCCGAGTCCATATCCGAGTCACCACTGGTCGAGTCCGAGTCCATGTCCGAGTCACCACTGGTCGAGTCCAGAGTCCATGTCCGAGTCACCACTGGTCGAGTCAGAGTCCATATCCGAGTCACCACTGGTCGAGTCCGAGTCCATGTCCGAGTCACCACTGGTCGAGTCAGAGTCCATGTCCGAGTCACCATTGGTCGAGTCCGAGTCCATGTCCGAGTCACCACTGGTCGAGTCCGAGTCCATGTCCGAGTCACCACTGGTCGAGTCCGAGTCCATGTCCGAGTCACCACTGGTCGAGTCCGAGTCAAGTCTGAATCTTGTACTAGAGTACCATAACATTGCTTGACAGTGCAATCTACAGCCACGGCCATTATTTGAAGTTGATCGTTAGTCAATTTGTTAGGTATAGAACACCCCCTTGTGGACACGTTGTAGAATAGCCTCATATCTTTGGGAGGAGTATTGAAACAGGGGCCTAACATTCTACCTGTGAATTGTTGTTGTTTCCCTTCTTAGGGCGACTGGCTATAACAGTGATGAAGGTGAGGATTGCTAATATGATCCCAGCACACGGCAGGATGAAGAGCAGGTTATTGGAGGCTATTAAGAGACAGAGAACTGTTTTTACCATAGTTCAAGGTAGGGAAAACTCTTCACATACTTTAATGCTACAGTATTACATGATGCAGCTAGACAAGCTTGAATACTGGTCAGAAGTTGTGCAAGCAAAATTAATTTCCTATTTACAATTCACTCCCAATTAGTAACTGTCATACTCACCAGTTTCTGCATACATGATTATTCAAGCACCACAGCATGTCTCCTCTTGACATACTTTGTACACCACTGAATCATGTTCCTATTTACAATAGCCATCATTCATCATCATTTTAGTCTTCTGGTATTTGTATATGCATTAGAATTAGGTCACAAGCTTCCCGAAACTCCTCAGTTCACCACAGGAGACATGAACAGTATGGGTTGTGGGTCCATGAGTTAAATTACTCTTCTCCAGAACTCCCTAGTGAATTCCTCAACCCTGGCCACCCTGGTCTTTTAATTTCTCTGAAAAACACTATCACTCGGTTCAGTTTAAAGGGATACTTTGGGATTTTGGCAATGAGGCCCTTTATCTACTTCCCTAAAGTCAGATGAGCTCATGGATACTATTTGTATGTCTCTGTGTCCAGTATGAAGGTAGTTCAAGGTAGGTTTGCGAGCCAATGCTAACCAGCGTTAGCGCAATGAATAGACACTTCCAGTCATTGCACTAATATCATTTAGCAATTGCGCGAGAGAGAGAGAGATAAAGCTAATGAGAATGAATATAACACATCCACATTGGAGGACTGGGAAGCAAAGAGAGGAAGAGAGAGAATAAATGAGTGGATTCTTTGATGTGTTATGCATGTGTATGATGTTGTATGGGTGTTAATTCTACTGGGAAATTGTATCCACCTTCCATCGACATGAATAGCCAGACTGTTGTTTCTGGAAACCTGGAAACTCAAAGGGCCTTTCGACTTAATATTTCTGATGGGGTCGGGAAAATAGCAGAGATGTGCAATACAATTTCAAACGAAATCATTCTTAACAAAAATGATGTGTATTCTGCCAACCTACCCAACACTGTAATGTCCATGGTGTAAACCCCAGTTAGTGGAGTAGAGCTTTTGTTCACTTGGGCCCCCACTCTCAGCCGCAGAGTGTAGTTTCCAGAGGACAAGTATTTATGGATCGAACCGTTCGAACTATGTCTCGGTTGGAACCTCGGAGGCCAGCTCCCTGTCCCGCACGTAAGTCGCATTCCCTTTGAATGAAGCTGAGCTTCCCCGAAACATTTTCTGAAGGAAAAAATTAACAAAAACATGAGTTTAACTATAAATTGTTTAAAAAATATATATTATATTGAAATAATGTTATGTGCGTAAAATCAACCTACTCAGATGGATCAAACCGTTTGTTGTGAGCCCCAAAACCCGGGGGCTCAGAATCAGGGCAGGTGACACGAAGACCACCACAATTATATTTCTGAAAACATAAACAGAATTATATAAAAGTATATATTAAACTTGATATTTAATACAATTCTACTTATTTACTCGAATATTACGCATGCAATTCACATATTTACCGATACATTTGCGCTTGTCCACTCACAGATGAGGCAAATGGTATACGCTACTCCAGAACAAAGAAATGTGAATACTTCAAATGAACAACCTATAATATATTCCTTAACTGTCTTGTCAGCTGCTGCCAAAAAGTTGTTCATAGCCTTAAAATTTTCCAAATTCCTGTAAAAGCCTGAAATAATTCCCATGTGTTTCAACCATGTGCTTCTAAGAACACAAAGAGCTGTGTTGTGTAAATCGCTGTCCATGGAATTAAGGAATTAGTTTATGGCCCACAACAAACACCTGCTGGGCACTTTTTAGGAATGACCAACGTTATTTATTAGTTATGAAGTCACCCATGTTCTATCTAGGGGAGTCTATAATTGAATTTATTGGCTATACCTTTGTTTGATGTAAGCTATATTTGTCCTGCTGTTGAAAAAAGGATGTTATGCTGCTTGCATCTCAAATCAAATGTATTTTATAAAGCCTTTTTATATCGGCAGCTGTCACAAAGTGCTTTACAGATACCCAGCCTATATCCCCAAAAAGCAATCAATGTAGAATTAGAATCACAAATTAGAAATGTGTGAATAAATGGGAATTTTGATTGATCGCATCTCAGTCATGAGCTCCAATATTAAATATGGCCACACGATGGCGACATACACAGAGAATTGCGATGGAGCCCTCACCTTGCAAGCAAAACACTTGTTAGAGTGAATTTGCTGCAACTCTACATATTTTGCCATGGGGAGGAAAGAAAATGTTGCCGTTTTAAAGCAAGTTTGCTGCAATTATCCTAATTTTGCCATAAAGTGGAGAGAAATGTTTGCAGATTAATATGAATGACGAACACAAATATTTGCTGACATATTCAATCTCTCCATATCCCAGTCTGTTGTCCCCACTTGCTTCAAGCTGTTCACCATTATTCCTCTACCCAAGAAAGCGAAGGTAACTGAACTAAATGACCATCACCCCGTAGCACTCACTTATGTCATCATTAAGTGCTTTGAGAGGCTAGTTTAGGAACATATCACCCCCACCTTACCCGAAAACCTAGACCCACTATAATTCGCAAACCGCCCCAACAGATCCACGGACGACGTAATTGCCAAAGCACTGCACACTGCCCTATCCCACCTGGACAAGAGAAATACCTATGTAAGAATGCTGTTCATTGACTACAGCTCAGCCTTCAACACCATAGTACCCTCCAAGCTCATCAATAAGCTCAGGGCCCTGGGTCTGAACCTCTCCCTGTGCAACTGGGTCCTGGACTTCCTGAGAGGCCGCCCCCAGTGGTGAAGGTAGGCAACAACACCTCCATCACGCTGATCCTCAACTCTGGGGCACGTTAGGGGTATGTGCTCAGCCCCCTCCTGTACTCAGTGTTCACCCATGACTGCGTGGCCACACACGCCTCCAACTCAATCATTAAGTTTGCTGATGACACAACAGTGGTAGGCCTGATTGCAAACAATGACAAGACAATGACAAGGAGGTGAGGGCCCTGGCAGAGTGGTGCCAGGAAAAAAAAACTCTCCCTCAACATCAACAAAACGAAGGAGCTGATAGTGGACTACATGAGACAGCAGAGAGAGCATGCCCCTATCCACATTGACGGGGCCACAGGGGAGAGGGTCTAAAGCTTCAAGTTCCTCAGCGTACATTCACTGATGACATGAAATGGTCCCACAGACAGTGTGGTGAAGAAGATGCAGCAGCGCCTCTTCAACCTCAGGAGGTTGAAGAAACTAAGACCCTCAGGAACTTCTACAGATGCATCATTGAGAGCATCCTGTCAGGCTGTATCGCCGCCTAGTATGGCAATTGCACCGTCCGCAAACACAGGGCTCTCCAGAGGCTGGTGCGGTCAGACCAACATATTACAGGGAGAACACTGCCTGCCTTCCAGGACATTACAGATTTCTCCATCCCCTTCTCCGGCTGTTGTATTGGGCAGTTCAAGGGTTGAGAAATGTCTCAGTCCCTGGAGCAAAAATGTTGTGATACCCAGGAGCACGAGTACAGGACATCAATAAGCTGCTCCAAAACATTTAACCCTGCATCAGGAAATTGAGTATATCATAGTTCATGTGGGATTCAATGAAATTATGAAGGGCAGGCAGAACAGCTGAAGATGGATTTTAAAGAACTGACTGGGTCTTTGCTTGACACCAACAAACACCCCATAATATCTGGCCTTGTGCCCTCCCTAAACCGTGGCATTGAACATTTCAGCAGGCTTCTAGCCCTCCATAACTGAACTATTGCAGCTCTGTGGGTGTAACATTTATTGACAATTTTGATATCTTCTGGAAACAAAGCTTATTTTATACGGAGAATGGGATCATCCCAAATCATTTGGGTTCCTGGTTCTTTTCACAGCATTATAAGACTACGCTGAGACAATGACTTAACCAATCACCCAATCCCAGCTCAGACAATCCCTACCATTGTGTTGCTGAGTTGTCATAATGCTTCAGCAAATGTACATTATCCCATTGGTAGACACAATGTAAGTAACCTAATGTATGTCCCTGTAACTGCCCTGAATACCTCTGCTGATCCTACAGCTATTGTAATCATGTGCCTTTGAACAAGTGTTATACTGTTAGCACTGAGGCGGTGGGCTTCAGTAGGAAGTCCACTGTGTGCAGCTCAATTTGCACAAACATAAGTAACATGAGCATGTCTACTTCTGCTAAGCTTCCCAGTAAAGCAATGAAAACAATCAAGCATCATAGAAAAGTGCTAAAAATAGCCACATTACCATATTGTAACACATGACATTAATATTCTGGCAAGCTCTGAAACTTACTTAGATAATACCTTTGATGATACAGTGGTAGCAATACATGGTTATAACATCTACAGAAAATACAGAAATGCCAATTGTGGAGGTGTTGCTGTTTATAGTCAAAACCATATTCCTGTAAAGCTTAGAGAGGATCTCATGTTAAATATTGTTAAAATAATATGTCTACAGGTTAATCTGCCTCACCAAAAGCCCATTCTTGTGAGAAGCTGCTATAGACCACCAAGTGCTAACAGTCAGTATCTGGAAAACATGTGTGAAATGCTTGATAATGTATGTGATATCAACAGAGAGGTATATTTTCTGGGTGATTTCAAAATTGACTGGCTTTCATCAAGCTGCCCACTCAAGAAAAAGCTTTAAACAGTGCTTGAAACCTGGGTCAGGTTATCTGTCAACCTACCAGGGTAGTTGAAATTAACACAAAAATGAAATAATAAACATGTATTGATCACATCTTTACAAATGATGAAGAAATGTGCATTAAAGCAGTATCCAAATCCATTGGATGTAGTGATCACAATATAGTAGCCATATCTAGGAAAACCAAAGTTCCAAAGTCTGGGCCTATTATAGTGTATAAGAGTTCATACAATAAGTTTTGTAGGGATTCCTATGTTGAAGATGTAAAGCATATTTGCTGGTCTGTGGTGTGTAATGAGGAGCAACCAGATGCTGCACTTGACACATTTATGAAATTGCTTATTCCAGTTACCAATAAGCATGCACCCATTAAGAAAATGACTGTAACTACATTATCGTCCGTGATCGGGAGTCCCATAGGGCGGCGCACAATTGGCCCAGCATCATCCGGGTTAGGGGAGAGTTTGGCCGGGGGGGAATTACTTGGCTCATCGCACTCTACCGACTCCTTGTGGTGGGCCGGGCACCTGCAGGCTGACTCTGGTCGTCAGTTGAACTGTGTTTCCTCCGACACATTGGTGCGGCTGGCTTCCGGGTTAAGTGGGCAGGTGTTAAGAAGCGCGGTTTGGCGGATCATGTTTCGGAGGACACATGACTTGACCTTCCCCCCTCCCGAGTTGCAGCGATGAGACGACAAGATTATAATCCGGAAATTGGGGAGAAAAAAGTGGATAAAAATATAAAAAATGAAATAAATAAAATGACTGTAAAAACCAAGGTTTGATGAGGAATTGAAAAATGGAATAGTTGTGTCAAGTCTACTCCCACTCCCCCGCTCGGCGTCGCCGGTTTACTAACCACCAGTCCTGGCAAGCCATCTTTACTCACACCTTGCAACACCCATTACGCACATCTGCATCTCATCATCAGTCACACCTGGACTTCATTACTCCCTTGATTACTCACCCTTCATATAGTACTCTTCTGTCATTAGTCGTCAGGTAGCATTGTTTATGCTTCCATGTCAGACGCTTCTCTTCTTTTGTATCATTCCATGTTCATTATTATTATTAAACTCACTGCGTTACAGATTGAGAGGGATGAGGCAAAAGAAAGAGCAAATAAGTCTGGCTGCACGACCGATTGGCAAATGTGCTGCAAATTGAGAAATCATGTGACTAAACTGAATAAAAAGAAGAAGAAACTGTACTATGAAACAAAGATAATTTATATAAAGAGTGATACTAAAAAACTTTGGAGCACCTTAACTTCTTACGGATAGGCAGGACAGTCGCGTCCCACTTGGTCAAAAAACAGGGAAAATGCAGCGCGGCAAATTTTTGAAAAATTACATAAAAATCCAACTTTCATTAAATCACACATGTGATTGGGGCAAAAATGCTAACTCAGCTCCAACATTTATTGAATCAGATGGCTCATTCATCACGAAACCCACGGATATTGCCAATTACTTTGATGTTTTTTTAATTGGCAAGGTTAGCAAACATAGGCATGACATGCCAGCAACAAATGCTGACACTACACATCCAAGTATAACTGAAATTTTGAAAGACAGGCATTGTAATTTTGATTCCCGTAAAGTGAGCGTGGAAGAGATTATTATTTTTTTGTCTATCAACAATGACAAGCCACCGGGCTCTGACAACTTAGATGGAAAATGACTGAGCATAGTAGCAGACGATATTGCCACTTGTATTTGCCATATCTTCAATCTAAACCTACTAGAAGGTTTAGGCTGGGTTTCTGTACAGCACTTTGATATATCAGCTGATGTACGAAGGGCTATATAAATACATTTGATTTGATTTGATTTGATTTAGAAGGTGTGTGCCCTCAGGCCTGGAGGGAAGCAAAAAGTAATTCCGCTATCAAAGAATAGTAAAGCCCCCTTTACTGGCTCAAATAGCCAACCAATCAGCCTGTTACCAACCATTAGTAAACTTTTGGAAAAAATTGTGTTTGACGAGATACAATGCTTTTTTACTGTAAACAAATTGACAACAGACTTTCAGCACATTTGTAGGGAAGGATATTCAACAAGCACGGCACTTACACAAATGACTGATCATTGGCTGAGAGAAATTGATGATAAAAAGATTGTGGGAGCTGTTTTGTTAGACTTCAGTTCTGCTTTTGACATTATCGATCATTGTCTGCTGATGGAAAAAGGTGTAATGGCTTTACCCTGCTAAATTGTGGATAAAGAGTTACCTGTCTAACAAAACACAGAGGGTGTTCTGTAATGGATGCCTCTCCAACATAATCCAGGTAGAATCAGGAATTCCCCAGGGCAGCTGTCTAAGCCCCTTAATTGTTTCAATCTTTACTAATGACATGCCACTGGCTTTGAGTAATGATAACTCAACACTATACACATCAGCTACTACAGTGAGTGAAATCACTGCAACACTTAACAAAGAGCTGCAGTTAGTTTCAGAATGGGTGGCAAGGAATTAGTTTGTCCTAAATAAAATTAAAATAAACTAAAAGCATTGTATTTGGGACAAATCACTCACTAAACCCTAAACCTCAACTAAATATTGTAATAAATAATGTGGAAATTGAGTAAATTGAGGAGACTAAACTGCTTGGAGTAACCCTGGATTGTAAACTGTCATGGCCAAAACATTTTGAGACAACAGTAGCTAAGATTGGGACAAGTCTGTCCATAATAAAATCCCGCTCTGCCTTTTTATCAACACTATCAGCAAGGCAGGTCCTACAGTCCATAGTTTTGTCGCACCTAGACTAACATTCAGTCGTGTGGTCAGGTGCCACAAAGAGGGACCTCGGAAAACTACAATTGGCTCAGAACAGAGCAGCAGGCTGGCTCTTAAATTTACACGGAGAGCTAACATTAATAATATACATGTACATTTGTCATTGCTCAAAGTGGAGGAGAGATTGACTTCATCACTACTTGTTTTTGTAAGAAGTGTTGACATGCTGAATGCACCGAGGTGTCTGTTTGAACCTCTAGCACACAGCTCTGACACCCATACATACCCCACAAGACATGCCACCAGAGGTGTCTTCACAGTCCCCAAGTCAGGAACAGACTAAGGGAGGCGCACTCTATTTCATAGCAGCAGTAGAATAAGATAAAAAACTGATAAGAATAGACCTTATGGAACAGCGGGACTGTGAAGAGACACACACAGGCACAGACACACATACACATAAGACACTCATTCTACACTCACGTACACATGGATTTTGTATTGTAGATATGTGATAGTAGAGCACACTTAATTTGTTGTGAGAAGTGTTACGGTATGTAATGTAATATTTAAAAATATGTATGACTGCCTTAATGTTGCTGGACCCCAGAAAGAGTAGCTGCTACCTTTGCAGCAGCTAATGGGGATCCTTAATAAATACAAATACAAATCTACTGCACCCGGAGTCACAGAAAGACCTAGGAGATCATCAAGGACCTCAGCCACCAGAGCAATGGCCTTTTCACCCCGCTACCATCTCGAACAGGGGTGGGCAATTCCAGTCCTCTGGGGCCTGATTGGTGTCACAGTTTTGCCCCAGCCCGAGCTAACACACCTGACTCCAATAATTACCTAATCACCTAATCATGATCTTCACTTTAGAACGCAATTTGAGTAATTCGCTGTGTTTGCTAGGGAAGTGTGGCACCAATCAGGCCCCCGAAGACTGGAGTTTCCCATCCCTGATCTAGAAGGAGGAGACCGTATGGGTGCATCAAAGCTGGGACCGAGAGACGGATGAACAGCTTCTATCTCCAGGCCATCAGACTGTTAAACAGTCACCACTAGTCGGCCTCCGCCCAATACCCTGCCCTGAACCTTAGTCACTTTTACTAGCCGGTTACCACCCAGTACTTCTATATCACTACTGCTGAACACACCTTTTCAATTAATATATTGTCCATAGTGTCTATACACACCATTATTCACTGAGTGTACAAAACATTAGGAACATCTCTAAATCGACTTCAATCAGTGTATATGAGGGGAGGAAACAGGTTAAAGAATGATGTTAAGCGTTGAGACAATTGAGACATGGATTGTGTGTCTGCCATTTAGAGGGTGAATGGGCAAGAAAAAAAATTTGGCCATCAAAGCCCTGACCTCAATCCTATAGAAAATTTGTGGGCAGAATTTTAAAAGCAAGACCTACAAACTTGACTCAGTCACACCAGCTCTGTCAGGAGGAATGGGCCAAAATTCTCCCAACTTATTGTGGGATGCTTGTGGAAGGCTACCCGAAACATTTGACCCAAGTTAAACAATTGAAAGGCAATGCTACCGAATACTAATTGGGTGTATGTAAACTTCTGGCTCACTGGGAATGTGATGAAAGAAATAAAAGCTGAAATAAATCATTCTTTCTACTATTATTCTAACATTTCACATTCCTAATATAAAGTGGTGATCCTAACTGACCTAAGACAGGGAATTTGTACCTGGATTACATGTCGGGAATTGTGAAAAACCGAGTTAAATGTATTTGGCTAAGGTGTATGTAAACTTCCGACTTCAACTGTATATTCTGGACTCTGACATGGCTTGTTCTGATATTTTGTCATTTCTTTCTTTTTACTTTTGTATTGTTTTCGAGGTATTATTACTGCGCTGTAATAATATTTCACTGCATCTGCAAATATGTCTATTCAACCAATAAACTTTGATTTGATTTTGATTTGATAACAACAGGAATGAACCACAGCATAATTGAGCTGAGAAGATCCATTATGGAAGAACCACATGAATTTCACGTGACCATATGTCAAGTGTTCCAAAAACAAGTTTTCACATGATTTCACATGTGAAATTTGACTTGAAATCATGTGATTTTCCAGATGTGAAATCGTGTTTTTTCTGTAGGGATGTTTACATGAGACTAATGGGGGAGTTAATTGATTTTAAAATATTGTTTGTTTATTTATTTGGATCCCCATTTGCTTTTGCAGAAGCAGCTAAACCCGGGGTGGTTCACCCTGATTTTAAAGTAAGCCTATTGTCATTTAAATGCTTCCGAATGCGATAACAGAACCGCCCCGGGAGAGTGAGCCATAGGGAGTGACTGAGCACCCAACCCCTGTTGCCAATACCGAGTTGATCCACCTGAAAGCACAGCACCGAAAGTGCTTGACTAAAACCGTGACGTCACGGATCCTACCTTTTTCTGACTCCCGCCCCTCCGACACACACACGGTGAAGTTTGACAGTCTCGGTTCAGGCAGCGCAGCGGTTGATGCCGGTTTGTTTGGCCACTGGTGCATAGTTGCGCTTCTGCTCTCAATTGTAAACTACTCCTGGAACAACTAAACAGCCCACCCTTGGATTTGAAAGGAATTATATAGACTTCGAGTGATTGGCTTTGGTTTAGTTTTTTTTGTTCCATCTTGCAGAGACTGAGAAATGACTGCCAACATGTCTCTGGATCATGACGATGTGAATAAACTGACCGAAAGTACATACAAGGTAAGCCGGCTTTTTTCCCCTCGTCATCATAGCTCCCCATTTCTCCACCATGACCGTGGCTACATAATAACAGGGTTTCCATTTGGCCATTGTCCATCGTCGCCTTTGGCAATAGCAGTAAGCTCCAATTAGCTTCAGATTAGGGCTCACAGTTATTATAGGAGATACATATACCCATTCCATAATATGGCCATACATTTGCACAGTGTTTACCATTAGCGCACGTGTAAACTGTGCCCGTGATTTGTTGAACGCAAAACGCAGTGAAGTAGCCTACAAAGTACCTTTGCCTCTCAACTGAAAGAAAAAAAAACAATAGATTTGTAATTTGTCAACTTCAAATTTGACCAATCATCTTGTTAGTTCATCAATTATAAGGCAATATGGTGCACATAAGGCAACAGCTCATGCCACAACAGCCCCACCTGTCCAATACTCCGGCAGGTGAAGTCGAAAGTGTCAGTTTAATAAATTATACATACAGTTTAGGACCTGCCACAGTTTCAGCTGAAGAGAAGAGTGACGATAAACCTGTTTCTCTCTGTTTTCTCCCCCCCCTTTCTCTCTCTCTCTCTGGCTGGGTGCAAGCAGGCCTAACACATACCTGGCAGTTCATTGTTTTGTTGAGGGTGTGCCTGGGGAATTTAAACAGGGACTCCAGTCCTGAACAGCATTTTATTGTGGGCCATTTGAATAGGACGGGGATTGGGTTTGGTTCACCCTAGCCTGCTGCTGCAAATACTTTGTGTCGGACTTTGTGTCGCACATAGCTGTAAAGTGTGAAGGATCATGTTAATGATTAAAACGTTTTATTTCAGCTTGGTGTTATTTATAGAATTAACACAAACATTGCAACCTTTATTTATGATGACATTAAGACAATCATGTATGTAGTTTATGTATTGGCTTATTATTGGTTTCTGTGTATATAATCCACAAGAGAATTGGCCATTGTTAATACAAAGTATGTTTTCCCACTTGACATTGGTATAAAAATAGTGTTGTTTAAACAAGCAATTTCAAGAATAGTCACACTCAGTCCCTGGCCAAGAATAAACAGGTCTTTGATTGTTCTGTAGTTTGTTTTTCTCATCTGTGTTCTCCCAGCTGTAGTTCATTCTCTCTCCTCTCTCTCTCTTTGACCCCCCCCCCCGTCACCCCTCTCTCGCTTACAGAATGTGATGGAGCAGTTCAACCCAGGTCTGAGGAACCTGGTCAATCTGGGGAAGAACTATGAGAAATCTGTAGCCGGTAAGAACATGTTAATGTTTTCTACCCAGTACAGCCAGAGGAGGATGGGTCTGAGTCTGGTTCCTCTCAAGGTTTCTTCCTTCTAGGGAGTTTTTCCTTGCCATTTGCCACTGTGTTGCTGCTGGCTTTTTGGGGATCTAGGCCGGATTACTGTCAAGCATCTTATGACAAATGTTGTTATAAACAAGGGTTATACAGCATGAACAAAATGTGATTTATCATCCCAATATTTTGACATAAGTGAATTAGATGTCTCACATGATACACTAACAAGTTAACTTTTACACTGTGGTTTCAGACACAGGCATGGCTAGCACAAGGGTCTGAATAGGGTATCATGTAGGTGTTGGTGAGATCCATTCATATGATAATATTGTTTGTCTCCTCACAGCGATGACTCTTGCTGGGAAGGCGTACTTTGACGCTGTGTCAAAGATAGGCGAGACTGCTTCCGTGTCCCCTGTCTCCAGAGAATTAGGTAAGTTCACACACACACACACACACACACACACACACACACACACACACACACACACACACACACACACACACACACACACACACACACACACACACACACACACTCACACATTGTAATGAAACTATCATTAGTACTATATACAGGTTGTTATTCCTTCTCTCTGTGGTGACTCACCACCCATTATTGAGGTGACCTATTCTCCCAGGTCTATGTTTTTATGATCCATTAAGTAGCTTCTTATCAGTGGTGTAAAGTAATTAAGCAAAAATAGCTTTAAGTACAACTTCATTTGTTTTTTCGGGGTATCTGTACTTTACTTTACAATTGATATGTTTGACAACTTTTACTTTTACTCCACTACATTCCTAAAGAAAATAATATACCTTTTACTCTATACATTTTCCCGGACATCCAACATAACCTGTTACATTTCGAATACTTAGCAAGACAGGAAAATGGTCCAATTCACACACTTATCAAGAGAACATTCCTACTTCATCTGATCTGTCGGACTCACTAAAAACACATGCTTTGTGGCCTCTGGGTGGCGCAGTGGTTAAGGGCGCTGTACTGCAGCGCCAGCTGTGCCCCCAGAGACTCTGGGTTCGCGCCCAGGCTCTGTCGTAACTGGCCACGACCGGGAGGTCCATGGGGCGATGCACAATTGGCCTAGCGTTCTCCAGGTTAGGGAGGGTTTGGCCGGTAGGGATATACTTGTCTCATCACGCACCAGCGACTCCTGTGTCGGGCTGGGCGCAGTGTGCGCTAACCAACGTTGTCAGGTGCACTGCTTCCTCTGACACATTGGTGTGACTGGCTTCAGGGTTGGATGCATGCTGTGTTAAGAAGCAGTGCTTCTTCCGTTGTGTATCGGAGGACGCATGACTTTCAACCTTCGTCTCTCCCGAGTCCGTACGGGAATTGTAGCGATGAGACAAGATAGTAGCTACTAACAACTGGACACCATGAAAAATGGGTCAAATTAAAAAAATAAAAAAAAATAAAAACACATGCTTTGTTTGTAAATTATGTCGGAGTGTGCCCCTGGCAATCCGTAAATAAAAAAATAAGAAAATCGTCCAGTCTGGTTTGCTTAATATAAGGAATAGCTGAGTAGTTTCTTCCTCTTCTGTAACTGAGCTAGGAACGACGCCTGTATCTTTGTAGTGACTGGGTGTTTTGATACACCATCCAAAGTGTAAATAATAACTTAATTAACAACAATAACTTCAAAGGGATATTCAACATCTGCTTTTTAAAAAACGAATCTATCAATAGGTGCCCTTCTTTGTGAAGCCTTGGAAAACCTACGTGGTCTTTGGGGTTTAATCTGTGTTTGAAATTCTGAGGGACTGTACAGATAATTGTATGTGTGGGGTACAGAGATGAGGTAGTCATTCAAAAATAATGTTAAACACTATTATTGCACACAGAGTGATTCCATGCAACTTATTATGTGACTTGTTAAGCAAATTCTTACTCCTGAACTTATGGGAACTAGGCTTCCCATAATAAAGGGGTTGAATACCTATTGACTCAAAACATTTCAGCTTTTCATTTTTAATGAATTAGTTTAAAAACTATATTTTAAAAAAGGTCTAAAAACAGAATTATACCTCTGACAGAAATTCTGTAGTTGACCCTTGGATCTGGGTCGGATCTGATTTGATTGTCACAGGTCTTGGGTATGTGTAATTAGAACGGATTTGCCAGTAAGGACCCGAATGTGACTGCTGCAGTAGAAAGAGAGAGAAAATGGTCTAATTTATACTGCTGCGGCTTTTCATGAGATAGGCGCGTGTAGCTTGTTGCTTTTGTCGGCTAATCACAAATCATCAAAACTGCACTAGCCTCTGGTTCTGTGTGTGTCATTGCAAGCAAGCGAAAAGATCAATGGAAGATGGAATTAAAATTATGGAATTGAAAGTGAAAGGATATGTTTCAACGACCCAGATTGGATGATAAATGACCCAGCTTTGGCAGCTAGAGGTTATACTAACTAGTACGAGTTGGCTTGGTTGCTGCTGTCTCGCTCTTCCTCCTCCTGGAGCCACTCGTGTCTATATGGAGACCCGACACTGTCTATATGGGGCCTGATCTGATTAGCCTTGGGTCCATTCGGACCGTGTCTCCATCTTAAAACATATATTTATTCGGTAGGGTCTGGGGAGGAAAGCCCTGGGTCCATTTCAGAACCTGTCTAACTTTTTGGACCCAAGAAGACCTCTCGTGTGAATACTTTCTGAAGGCACATTCTATATTCATATTTAACATTCTTAGCCTGGTAGCAGATCAGTTTGTGCTTCTGGCCAACTTAATCTAACATTCCAAAATGGAACACCAGCGTCCGAAACGTTTTGAATTCGATGTCTGGAGCTGTTCCTACTCTATTCTGCTCAGACTGGCCACAGTGAGACTGGCCACAGTCAGCGAGACGGTGTGAATTATCTCACGTGTTACACAGAGTAGAGCAGCAAACACACAGAACAAACAGACTGACAGAGGAGGACTGTATTCCCACCATCATATCCCTTTTTCTATCTATCCCTCCATCTGCTGCCCTTCTCTCCTCGTCTCCTCTCAGGGGTTCAGAGTAAACACACTGAGCAAAAACTGGTTGAATCAACATGGTTTCATGTCATTTCAACCCCGAAAATGTAATGTAATGGTTTGGGGAAAAATGGCACCCAACTTTGAACCTAAATCCAACTCAACCAAATGTAAATCAAAAGGAAACGTTGAACTGACGTCTGTGCCCAGTGGGAAGCTTGTATTGTTGTCAATATAGAGGTTGAGGGGCCAGAGATAGAAATGAGGTTGTTGATGGATTTTTCTAACATTTTGAGTGTGACCCCTTGTTAGATATATATATATATATATTGGGAACATTTTCATGCTTAAAGTTATACTATTAGACGAAGCGCAGATGTCACAGTGTGACTGCAAAAGTTACCTCTGGCTCTGAATTGACTTCACAATGACTCTCATATTGATAAAATCCACTAACATATTGCGATGAGTAACCTTCCCTCTTATCAATGCTTTGTAAGGGTTTTAGGGGATGACATTTAATTTCACTCAGTAGCTAAATAGAGTAGTGTAATAGAGCAGCATCTGCATCAGTCAGTGAGTTTGGCACTTCGTATACCCAGTACCAGTCAAGAGTTTGGACACACCAAAAACCCTTGAATGAGTAGGTGTGTCCAAACTGTTGACTGGTACTGTACGTAGAATGGCTATTCAAAAATTCGAATAATTAATGCTTAATTCCAGTTTGTGGGAAAACAAGCAAATATGGTGTTGCGAATCCTTGTACAATCAAAACCGCTGTGAAATATCTTTTCCATAACCAAATATATTGTATATTCAGCTGCTTGAACACAGTTTCTAAACCCAGAGAAGCAACATTCCGGAAATGCTTGCGAAACAGACCAAACAGAACAGGCCGGGTTTGGGGTACGAGAAGTCAGTGTCAAAATCTAAAGGCACAACCTAGATTTGAGCCAATGTCTTTCTTACATAGTTAGTTGAACATGTTATTACTCCAACCTCGTGAGAGACAAAATGACATCGCCTACAAGTGTGATCAGAGATTTCTATTGGAGAATCTTCATACTGTACTGTCTTTGGTTTGAAGCTGCTGTACGAAATCAAAAGTAAAAGATGCAAAAACAAAACTTAAGAACAGGAAGCATAAGTAGCGCACATAAAACAGATCTACCACTTCTTAGACTTGCTTTCAATGAGAATGACAGATCTAGTATAAAACACATTTCTATGTGAATTTGGTCTGGTCGTCCAAAAAGTGACATATTGCAGCTTTAAATACCCTGTAGTAATAGTACAGTAGTAGATGATCCACATCACTTCTAACTAACTACCCACAGAAGCCCATGTAATCTCATGTTGTCTCAGCTTTCATCTCAGGTTTATTTTCAACCTCTCAGGTTTCAAAACAAATCCCTGAGTCTATATTTTGTCATACAGATTAGTTTGTACATCCTTTTTGGATGAAAAGAAAAGCAATCTTTGGATCCATAGCCTTTTTACAATGATAGGTGTAAGATCCTGTGTTTTTTCCAACCACATGACCTGACCAGGATGCACTCTGGCCCTACTTATAGGCTGCAACTAGAGTTGTCCCTTATTTGGCCTTGTAGTCAATAAATACTTCAGGCCCTAATAACGATAGATAACCAATCAGGGACAATATCTACACAATATGTAAGCTCCGTTCTGCTTTATGACAGGCCTGTGTGACCTCCTGGTTGGTGCTGTGACATTGTGAAAGGTAAGTGGTGTTGTTAACCCAGAGAACAATCAGTTAATCTGTTAATGACTTGCCATTTTTTGAAAATGACAGCATCGACTGTTAACATTTACATTTACATTTTACATTTAAGTCATTTAGCAGACGCTCTTATCCAGAGCGACTTACAAATTGGTTAACCTCTGAGAGACATTCCTGAGTGCTTTCACTTCAAATAAAACTGCTGGGCTTTCAGATGTTTTAGATGTGTGAAATCTAAATGAAATAACTTTAAACAGACTATCTGACATATTTGTATGTAGTCTATCACCAACTTTCCTCAACTCAATGGGAGGTATTCATAGAATTCTAAGTACAGTCCATGACTCCATTCCAACTCAAGTTAATGGAGTGGTTCTATTTACTCCATTGTGGCTCAAGGGAAAAGAGCAGTAAAATGACCTGGCTCTGCAAACAACAGGGGCAGAAAGAATCCGTGAGGGAGCCCAGACTGCTAGACTCCTTCCTGGCATTCAGTGTCATGGAAAGACCTGATTGTGGTGAGAAACATATCTCTCATCACAAGGCACATACTTTACATATACCGTAATACTACTTTATGGCTAGGTTTTTAACATCTCTGCTATCATAAAATATCTCCAACTGGTTTATAGTATGTGTAGGGACATTCATTTTTTGGGGGTGAGGGAAATAATGAACTGGCATGATCACAACAATCTCATATCAGTCCTCCATCAGTCATGTGCTTGTAGAATGTCAAATGATGTGTTTACTTTTCAAAGTGCAGTGTTTCCCCTATATGCGTTTAGCTGCGTCTCACACACACACATGTACAGTGCATTCAGAAAGTACTCAGACCCCTAGACTTTTTCCACATTTTGTTACATTACAGCCTTATTCTAAAATTGAATAAATAGTTATTTTTCCTCATCAAGCTGCATTTGGGGAGTTTCTCCCATTCTTCTCTGTACTGTACATCCTCTCAAGCTTTGTCAGGTTGGATGGGGAGTGTCACTGTAAAGCTATTTTCAGGTCTCTCCAGAGATGTTCAATCAGGTTCAAGTCCCGGTTCTGGCTGGGCCACTTAAGGACATTCAGAGACTTGTCCCGAAGCCACTCCTGCATTGTCTTGGCTGTGAGCTTAGGGTTGTTGTCCTGTTGGAATGTGAACCTTCGCCCCAGTATGAGGTTGTGAGTGCTCTGGAGCAAGTTTTCATCTAGGATCTCTCTGTACTTTGCTCTGTTCATCTTTCCCTCGATCCTGACTAGTCTGCCAGTCCCTGCCGCTGAAAAACATCCCCACAACATGATGCTGCCACCACCGTGCTTCACTGTAGGGATGGTGTCAGGTTTCCTCCAGACGTGACACTTGGCATTCTGGCCAAAGTGTTCAATCTTGGTTTCATCAGACCAGAGAATCTTGTCTCTCATGGTCTGAGAGTCCTTTAGGTGCTTTTTGGCAAACTCCAAGCTTGCTGTGATGTGCCTTTTACTAAGGAGTGGCTTCCGTCTGGCCACTCTACCACAAAGGCCTAATTGGTGGAGTGCTGTAGAGATGGTTGTCCTTCTGGAAGGTTTTCCCATCTCCACAGAGGGATGGGAGTTTGGTGGTTCAAAACTTCTTCCATTTAAGAATCATGGAGCCCACTGTGTTCTTGGGGATCTTCAATGCTACATAAATGTTTTGGTACCCTTCCCCAGATCTGTGCCTCAACACAATCCTGTCTTGGAGCTCTACAGACAATTCCTTTGACTTCATGGCTTGGTTTTTGCTCTGACATGCACTGTCAACTGTGGGAGCTTATATAGACAGGTGTATGCCTTTCCAAATCATGTCCAATCAATTGAATTCACCACAGGTGGACTCCAATCAAGTTGTAGAAACATCTCAAGGATGATCAATGGAAACAGGATGCAACTGAGCTCAATTTCGAGTCTTATAGCAAAGGGTCTGAATACTTATGTAAATAAGGTATTTCATATTTTTTAAATAAATGTATATATTTATTTATATTTATATTTACAAACATTTCTAAAACCCCGTTTTAGGTTTGTCATAAGGGGGTATTTTGTGTAGATTCTTGAGAATTAAAAAAATATATATTTTAGAATAAGGCTGTAACGTAACAAAATGTGGAAAAGGTCAAGGGGTCTGAATACTTTCCAAATGCACTGTATATATACAGTACCAGTCAAAAGTCTAGACACAGCTACACATTCCAGGGTTTTTCTTTATTTTTACTATTTTCTACATTGTAGAGTAATATCAATGAAATCAAAACGATCAAATAACACTAATGGAATCATGTATAACAAAAAAAGTGTTAAACAAATTGATGACAGCTTTGCACATGCTTGGCATTCTCTCAACCAGCTTCAGGTAGTCACTTGGAATACATTTCAATTAACAGGTGTACCTTGTTAAAAGTTTATTTGTGGAATTTCTTTCCTTCTTAATGAGTTTGAGCCTATCAGTTGTGACATGGTAGGGGTGGTATACAGAAGACAGCCCTATTTGGTAAAAGACCAAGTCCATATTATGTCAAGAACAGCTCAAATAAGCAAAGAGAAATGACAGTCCATCATCACTTTAAGACAGGAAGGTCAGTCAATACGGAAAATGTCAAGAACTGAGAAAGTTTCTTTAAGTGCAGTTGCAAAAACCAACAAGCGCTATGATGAAACACAGAGTAACAGACACACCTCAACATCAACTGTTCAGAGGAGACTCCATGAATCAGACCTTCATGTTCTAATTGCTGCAAAGAAACCACTACTAAAGGACACCAATAAGAAGGCTTGGGCCAAGAATCACGAGCAATGGACATTCGACCGGTGGAAATCAATTATTTGGTCTGATGAGTCCACATTTGAGATTTTTGGTTCCAACTGCCATATTTTTGTGAGACACAGAGTAGGTGAACAGATGATCTCTGCATGTGTCGTTCTCAACATGAAGCATGGAGGAGGAGGAGGTGTGAGGTTGCTTTGCTGGTGACACTGTCAGTGATTTATGTAGAATTCAAGGCAGACTTTACCAGCATGGCTACCACAGCATTCTGCAACAATACCCGATCCCATCTGGTTTGCTCTGAGTGGGACTATCAGTTGTTGTTCAACAGGACAATGACCCAACACACTTCCAGGCTGTGAAAGGGCTATTTGACCAAGAAGGAGAGTGATGGAGTGCTGCATCAGATGATCTGGCCTCCACAATCACCCAGCCTCAACCCAATTGAGATTGTTTGTGATGAGTTGGACCACAGAGTGAAGTAAAAGCAGCCAACAAGTGAATCTAAAATATAGCATTCAAAATTCACTCGCACATCTGAGCTATCTTTTTTGCAGGTGCATGGTACTGTAACAGTTGAATAAAATGAGAAAACTTTTTTTTTCTCAAGAATCTAAAATCTAAAATGTATTTTGATTTGTTTAACACTCTATTGGTTATTACATGATTATATATGTGTTATTTCATAGTTTTGATGTCTTCACTATTAATAAAAGAAAATTAAAATAGTCAAAATAAAGACAATTTTGGTCATATGGTCATGTAGTACAGGTATATACAAAAAGGTATGTAAAAAATATATATTGGAGCAATATAAAAATAACCAAAATAAGGTCACTGTATACTACTATAATATATAAAATAAAAGCTAGACGGTCAGGGAAAATCTTTTTTTTTTTTTTTAAATGTCATGGCATTTGGCATCCAT
Source organism: Oncorhynchus keta (assembly GCF_023373465.1). Taxonomy (NCBI): domain Eukaryota; kingdom Metazoa; phylum Chordata; class Actinopteri; order Salmoniformes; family Salmonidae; genus Oncorhynchus; species Oncorhynchus keta. The sequence continues at coordinate 28,787,696 of NC_068444.1, read as the reverse complement.
TGATTTAAAAACAATGTTTGAGTCTCTCAAATAGCATAAGATTCTCTGTGCCCCATGGCAAAATATGTAGAATAGCAGGAAATGAGCTTTGAAACTGCAATTTTCCTCTCAGTCTCATGACAAAATTGATGGCATTTGCAATCAAACTAAAATGTTTCACTTAGCCCCATGACAAAATATGTAGAATTTTAGGAAACTAGCTTTAAAACAGCTAGATTTAGTCTCTGCGGCCAAGAGGAGAGCCATTGGCCACGCCCACTACCTAAATCAAATCAAATGTATTTATATAGCCCTTCTTACATCAGCTGATATCTCAAAGTGCTGTACAGAAACCCAGCCTAAAACCCCAGACAGCAAGCAATGCAGGTGTGGAAGCACGGTGGCTAGGAAAAACTCCCTCGAAAGGCCAAAACCTAGGAAGAAACCTAGAGAAGAACCAGGCTATGAGGGGTGGCCAGTCCTCTTCTGGCTGTGCCGGGTGGAGATTATAACAGAACATGGCCAAGATGTTCAAATGTTCATAAATGACCAGCATGGTCAAATAATAATAATTACAGTAGTTGTTGAGGGTGCAGCAAGTCAGCACCTCAGGAGTAAATGTCAGTTGGCTTTTCATAGCCGATCATTAAGAGTATCTCTACCGCTCCTGCTTTCTCTAGAGAGTTGAAAACAGCAGGTCTGGGACAGGTAGCACATCCGATGAACAGGTCAAGATTCCATAGCCAAAGGCAGAACAGTTTAAACTGGAGCAGCAGCATGGCCAGGTGGACTGGGGACAGCAAGGAGTCATCATGCCAGGTAGTCCTGAGGTATGGTCCTTGGGCTCAGGTCCTCCAGTGGTGCTTACCAGAATAATGTCATAAATCGATGGAAGGAATGCATCAATAATCTGACATCAGTCAAATGTTCTTTCATTCTGCTTCTCCTTCGGAGCGAGGACATTTAGGGGCCTGGAAATAACGCAAGATTCCTCCTGTGCAAAATGTCCAAATGACATCAGTTTGACTGGTTTTAAGGAAAGTAAAAGCTGTGAAAATGATCAAACATGTTTCTGATAAGATTTCAGTTAGTCTAGGATTAATTTATGTTGTTAAAATACTGTCAGCTTTTATGTAACTGTCAATCGCTGAAAAAGATTGGGTTCCCTTACTGTGCATTCTCTCAAGCGATGCTGAAATAAATAAATTATACTGTTCCTGAGACAAAACTTTACTGCATGAAATACTTAATTGTGCAGGAGTTAATATTGTATTTATCCACATGTTAGAGGTTATAAGCTTACAGTCCATGTCCAGATTACAGTTACTATTCTATGTAGCCCATCTGAACTTTAAAGGTGCGCAAACAACTTCCACCGTCCTTGGAATCCATGCTTTCACCAATCTATCCAAAGCATTTAAATCTATGAGAGGGACTGCACACTTCATGAAGACAAGTGAGCATGTGAACACTTCATAGGGAGAACGGTAGGCAGCCAGGGCCAGCCATTGGCTGGCTGCTCATTCACCCATGATGCCTTAGGCTCTCCACTCTGTCACGCTCCTTTCGCTCACCAAACAATCCCATGGCCACCCTGACCCCACACATACTCCCTTGCCCCACACACCCTTGCTCTATCCAGCATCTGTTAAACACAAAGTTTTCATAATATGGGTGTTTTTCCCCCTCCATTACCCTAATCTTCAAAGAACAATCTGTTTTTTATTTGTACATTTTATGTATGGGCAAAGTGAAGCCAAATGTTGATTTTAGCGCATTTTCCTGATGGTGTGTTTGCGGCCTTTCTATTTGAAGTGAGTTTACTACTGTTGTTGAATTGCTTGGTGCCATTGTGTGTACAACACACATAAATCTGATGTAGGAGATATTATGATGTGATACATCCTCCTGGGAAATTACTCTCCCACCTATCTTGTGACACATCACTTAACAAGTGCCAAATTATGGAATTTGGTGTTTCTTAATCTCCTCCTATGTCCTTGCAAATTATTTTTTATCTACTTCTAAATTCAGTTTCTAAAGAAACAGTCTCTAAACTCATGTCCTCCATGGATGGGTTGCCTGGAGGACTCTGGTCAGCTTTTCCCCTTCCATTAGTTCAGTCAAGGTTCAGTAGCATCAGTACCATAGGGAGTGAGTGAGTGTGTGTGTGTGTGTGTGTGTGTGTGTGTGTGTGTGTGTGTGTGTGTGTGTGTGTGTGTGTGTGTGTGGTGTGTGTGTGTGTGTGTGTGGTGTGTGTGTGTGTGTGTGTGGTGTGTGTGTGTGTGTGTGTGTGTGTGTGTGTGTGTGTGTGTGTGTGTGTGTGTGTGTGTGTGTGGGTGGGTGGGTGGGTGGGTGGGTGGGTGGGTGGGTGGGTGGGTGTGTGTGTGTGTGTGTGGGTGGGTGGGTTTGCATGTTAGCGCTAACGTCCTGAGCTGAGTGCCACCGATGTCTGATTCATATCCAAGTACTATCAGAGAACGAAGACTTCCAACCATGGCAACATCAAAACACTAACTCTCCCTTCCTGCCATTGGAATGTGTGGCTTCAAGATTGCAATATCATTGGCCGTGACTCAAATAGGTGTTGTTCATATGACGTCAGACTCATGCTGTGACATGTTCTATAATGCACCCTGTAAGAGTTATCATTATTGTTTTATGAGAGTGAGGACTATCTCAAAGTGGAGAGTTACGATCTCAAAGTTCAAATGTCACTGCTTTGGTCACTGTGTATGAGGTAACCACACCTAGCTCAATCAGCCGTAGATACAACGGTTTTAGTTCATTCCAATACTAACTAATAGTATAGTAGTATACAGTGACCTTCAGAAAGTATTCTCACACCCTGACCACATTATGTTGTGTTACAGGCTACATTTAAAGTTGATAACATTGAGATTTCTTGTCACTGGCCTACACATAATACTCCATAATAAGTGGAATTATGTTTTTGAAAATGTCCCTTTGAGCATGGTGAAGTTATTCATTACAATTTGGACGAGTGAAAAGAAAGAAGGCTTTACAGAATAAAAAATATTCCAAAACATGCCTCCTGTTTGCAACAAGGCAGTAAAGTAATACAAAACAAATGTGGCAAAGCAATTGACTTTTTGTGCTGAACACAAAGTGTTATGTTTGGGACAAATCCAATACAACACATTACTGAGTACCACTCTCCATATTTTCAAGCATAGGTGTGGCTGCATCATGTTATGTGTATGCTTGTAATCGTTAAGGATTCAGGAGTTTTTCAGGATAAAAAAGAAACCGAATAGAGCAAAGCACAGGCAAAATCCTAGAAGAAAACCTGCTTCAATCTGCTTTCCACCACACACTGGGAGATTAATTTTGTCACATGGAGAGACGAAGCAGGTACAGGGAGTCAAACATTTAATAAGCACCAAAGAAAACAAAGACAAAAAAGTCCAGATGAGTCCAATATCCCTGATGCGCATGACGAGGGAAGGCAGGTGTGCGTAATGGATCATAGGAGTGCGTGATGCAGGGCAGCCTGGCACTCTCAAATGCCAGAGGGGGAAGAGCGGGAGCAGACGTGACACATTTACCTTTCAGCAGGACAATAACCTAAAACACAAGGCCATAGCTACACTGGAGTTGCTTACCAAGAAGACAGTGAATATTCCTGAGTGGCCGAGTTACAGTTTTGACTAATGGGCTAATGTTGCACAATCCAGGTGTGGAAAGCTCTTAGAGACTAACCCAGAAAGACTCACAGCTGTAATCGATGCCAAAGGTGCTTCTACAAAGTATTGACTCAGCGGTGGGACAACTTACGTAAATGAGATATTTCTGTATTTCATTTTCAATAAGTTTGCAAAACAATTCTAAAACATATTTTTTATTTTACCTTTATTTAACTAGGCAAGTCAGTTAAGAACAGATTCTTATTTTCAATGACGGCCTGGGAACAGTGAGTTAACTGCCTGTTCAGGGGCAGAACGACAGATTTGTACCTTGTCAGCTCGGGGGTTTGAACTTGCAACCTTCCGGTTGCAAGTCCAACGCTCTAACCACTAGGCTACTTCGTCATTATGGGGAATTGTGTGTAGATGTGAGAGAAAAAAAATACTTAATCAATTCTGAGTTCAGGTTGTAGCTAAACAAAATGTGGAATAAGTCATGGGCTATGAATACTTTCAGAAGGCACTGTAGTAATACAACTGGTACATATGAATAACCTGAACAGATCACCTGTTGAAATGTTTTGTAATTCGTCATCGAATAAGATTAAGAATTTGCTCACAATGTTTCCTTATTACACTTATGAGAAAATGGCAGGTATTCTTTTGGCAGAGGCCTACACCGTTCATAAACCACATCACCTGATAAGAATGTGAAAGGTGACAGGCTTAGTTATATGTGCTATCAACACCACCAATAAACATAAAGGCTATAACACATAGGTGTCAGGATGTAAGGTTGGGCAGGATCCAGATTTCCATACCTTCATTCCATGACGGTTCCATCTCAGGATATACTGTATAACCAGTCTCAAAAAATGTGAACGTCATGAAAAGGCCCAAAAATATCAGTTAACAAATACAAAATGCTAACAAGTGTTAAGCAATTCCCATAGCGGATGCTAGGTAAATGCTAACGGGCGCATGCTAACATGAACTACTAAGACAACCCTGCTTAAAGTTACGCAAGTAGCTATCTCAAAACACAGTTTGCATCACACACAAAACAAATATTAGACAGCAGAGATCTTAATATAGGAAGTGATTGTCTCTGCTGCTGTTACGAAGTAGCTTTATCTTCCACGCTAAAGTCAGCTGCTTAGCTAACATCAGCAAGTTAGCAAAAACCTGCTGCAGAGAATTTATTTGGCACATCTTAGATAGTTCATTTAATAGTTAGAAGATATATAGCGGATAGACATTGGTAGTGTAGTGAATTTCATACAAGCGTAATGTAACAGGATTCGTCCTCCTCTGACGAGGAGTATGAGAGATCGGACCAATACGCAGCGTGGTAAGTGTTCATGATATTTAATAGAACAGAACACTTAAATACAAAAACAACAACAGAACGAAAAATTAAACCGAAACAGTTCTGTCTGGTGCAGACACAAAACAGAAAACAATCACCCACAACTAAAATGGGGAAAACAGGCTACCAAAGTATGATTCTCAATCAGAGACAACGAACGACACCTGCCTCTGATTGAGAACCATACCAGGCCAAACACATAAACACAACATAGAAAAAAGAACATAGACTACCCACCCCAACTCATGCCCTGACCAAACTAAAACAAAGACATAACAAAGGAACTAAGGTCAGAACGTGACACGTAACTCGATCACCTCCCTTAAGCTGCGCTGCAGCAGGAGTGACTCACCTCATGAAAGTCCTGTTTTGCTCATTGTGCTTCTTTGTAAACAAACACACGTGACTGGCTCAAATAGGCTGTCTTGAGAAACGTATCTATTGCCTAGTGCACAAGTTGACTGCATTATTTAAAAAAAAAATACAAATATTCCAATTTATAAAAAAACGGTATTGACGGTATTGGAAAAATTCCCAGGATATGGTATACACAGTACACTGCCCAACCCTAGGATGTTTCTATAATAATGATCAAGTCGTTATAAAGTCCCTGTAAAAACCAGACAGTATCACAATGAGACCTCTACCAGTGGTGCCACCATTAACTATCTAAAGACAGACTGACTGTGATAAGTCTGGGGTAAAAGTCTCATTGTCATTAGTGGGTGGTTCCAGAAAGGATCCACCACAAACAGACACAAACAGTCAAGCGGGGAAGCCTTTTATTATTGTGGGTGTAATTCCGCTGAACATAAGGCTAGTTTTATGAATTCTTATATTGTAGATGTAGCAATGTTTAGAGATGTACACATAGGCCTATGTTTTCAGTATTATGAACAATACTATGTTTCCCTTCCTGGGTCGGTCAATCTGGAGACAGCAGGAACAGATGCCTCTGTAATGTTTTAGAAAGAAAGAGAGAGAGAGAGATGTCTTTCCCCCCCTAGTTTTTAAACATTGTAGCACACAGATCGCTGAGACTAAGACCAGAGCCATGTGGAGGATAACAGGGTCAAATGTCATTACCTAGTCATATGCCTGGTTAACACAGCATACGATGGAGAGGAGTACAGGGATGGGGGGGGGATAAGAGAGGGGAGGTCTGAGAGAGAGGGGAAGGATAGAGAGGGAGAGAGAGAGGGGAAGGATAGAGAGGGAGAGATAGAGGGGGGAGAGAAATAAGAGAGGGGTGGTCTGGGAGAGAGGAGAAGGATAGAGAGGGAGAGAGAGAGGGGGAGAGGAATAAGAGAGGGGAGGTCTGAGAGAGAGGGGAAGGATAGAGAGAGAGAGAGAGGGGAAGGATAGAGAGGGGGAGAGGAATAAGAGAGGGGAGGTCTGAGAGCGAGGGGAAGGATAGAGAGGGACAGAGAGAGGGGGGAGAGGAATAAGAGAGGGGAGGTCTGAGAGATAGGGGAAGGATAGAGAGGGAGAGAGAGAGGGGGGAGAGGAATAAGAGAGGGGAGGTCTGAGAGAGAGGGGAAGGATAGAGAGGGAGAGAGAGAGGGGAAGGATCGAGAGGGGGGAGAGGAATAAGAGCGGGGAGGTCTGAGAGAGAGGGGAAGGATAGAGAGGGAGAGAGAGAGGGGAAGGATAGAGAGGGGAGGTCTGAGAGAGAGGGGAAGGATAGAGAGGGAGAGAGAGATGAGTAGGGGATAGTCAGTCAGAACAAGTCACAACCTCAAGAGGACATTTCATATGGGATGCTTAACCTTTCTAAAGGGTATAGTCCACAATGCTCTTCACCCAGATGTATTATGCGTGATAGAAGGATAGCCTGATTTAGCCACTGCATTCATTTCAAACTGAGGGTTTTTCAACATTTAGTCCCTCTTAGTCCAATAGAGGATGTGTGTACTCTTGACCACAGATTTTATGTAATGATCGGCTGCTCTCCACCCATCAACATGTGAACATAAGTTAATTTCAGTTTGGTGAAGTCATCCAGTTTTTTTTTCAGCATTATTTACAGTATCACCGTTTCTCATGTTCTGCTGTACATACGGACAGAATATGTGGTTCGTTAGTTGGTTCTCAGAGAGGTCAGAGAGGAAATTAGCAGGTGTGTGTCGATACGAATACCAGCCCTCTCACTTTGTAACCTGTTTGAAAACAAGCCCTCTCACTACACACCAGCCCTCTCACTCTGCAGCAGGCTGTTGTTGGTGCAGTATAAACAGCCTGCCAAGAGCCCACCTCCCTCCCATTGCTCTCTCCCTTCTGCCGTACAATGGCAGCATTTACCAGTACGTTCTGTTGACCTTCAGAGGGCAATGTTGTTGTAGCTGCAGGCAGCCCGAGAGTTACAGCTCTGTCTCAGCAGGTCTGGGATCACGCCAGGTGTGTGTGTGTGTGTGTGTGGGGGGGGGGGCGTTTGTGTGTGTTTGTGCGTGCTTACCTAATGTATGTATGCTCAGTTTGTTTGAGTTGATTCTGTTTATATGATCCCACAGGCGCAGTTGTGATTATAACTGAATTAATACTGAGGTGATAGGAGTGGGTGGATGGTTTACTTGTTGCAGGTGTTTGCAGAGAACATTTTAAACATGACAAACTACGACAATCCAATATAACATTTTGTAAAAAGCAGACCTTCTAGTGGAAGCTAGTTGGTTCTAGTGGCAGGTGGTTATAGAATGCAATTATAACTCATTCCAAAAAAATATGGCGAGGCTATATAACCTCTAGATGTCACCCCGTTGTGTCTGTGTCTGTACTGTAAATTGTCCCGCTGTTATTGTCTGCTTCTGTTGACTGTAGTGACTGCTATTGTTCCTCTATGGTGTTCAATGTGGGTTCTCTCAATGGGGATTTTTCTGTCTCTGTGTCAGGTCAATGGCAACTACTGAGTTACCACTGTTCCAACACTACTGTGTCAAAAATAAATGTCATCCATGCAGTATGTAAAAACTCCTCATGACTTGATGAAACATAAAATACACATGATGTTTTGGTTTGTTCTTCACCCCTAAAGTCAACATTGCTTGTGTAAGCATAAGGAAAGAGCAGATACAACAACTTTGTGAAAACCCATTGTTCTCCTCGTGAAGTCTCAGCCAGTACCATGCCGGCCAGGCTATCAGGGACGTTGGTGCCGCCAAGCAACATGAGGAAAAAGGGTTATAGATGTCCTCCACATATTCAAACGCAATAGTTTCCTTTAGCCTGGTTGTCTTAAAGTTTCTGCATTGATTCACCACTGATATATCCTGGCCTTGCCAAATAAGATAACATAATGTTGACGAAAGAAGAAATAGACTGGCAGTATCACAGAAATATTGAATGTGTTTCTCTATGACTGGAACCCAGGCTAAATGTCGTTTACCTACATACCGCAGATACAGTTTAAGTCGGAAGTTTACATACACTCAGGTTGGAGTCATTAAAGCTTGTTTTTTTCAACCACTCCACATATTTCTTGTTATCAAACTATACTTTTGGCAAGTCGGTTAGGACATCTACTTTGTGCATGACACAAGTAATTTTTCCAACAATTGTTTACAGACAGATTATTTCACTGTATCACAATTCCAGTGGGTCAGAAGTTCACACACACTAAGTTGACTGTGCCTTTAAAAAGCTTGGTAAATTCCAGAAAATGATGTTATGGCTTTAGAACCTTCTGATAGGCTAATTGACATAATTTGAGTCAATTGGAGGTGTACCTGTGGAAGTATTTCAAGGCCTACCTTCAAACTCAGTACCTCTTTGCTTGACATGATGGGAAAATCAAAAGAAATCAGCCAAGACCTCACCAAAAAAATGGTAGACCTCCACAAGTCTGGTTCATCCTTGGGAGCAATTTCCAAACGCCTGAAGGTACCACGTTCATCTGTACAGACAATAGTACGCAATAGTCCTATATCGACATAACCTGAAAGACCGCTCAGCAAGGAAGAAGCCACTGCTCCAAAACCGCCATTAAAAAGCCAGACTACAGTTTGCAACTGCACATGGGGACAAATATCATACTTTTTGGAGAAATGTCCTCTGGTCTGATGAAACAAAAATAGAACTGTTTGGCCATAATGACCATTGTTATGTTTGGAGGGAAAAGGAGGAGGCTTGCAAGCCGAAGAACACCATCCCAACCGTGAAGCACAGGGGTGGCAGCATCATGTTGTGGGGGTGTTTTGCTGCAGGATGGACTGGTGCACTTCACAAAATAGATGGCATCATGAGGCAGGGAAATTATGTGGATATATTGAAGCAACATCTCAAGACATCAGTCAGGAAGTTAAAGCTTGGTCACGAGTTGTGGAAAAATGGCTTAAGGACATCAAAGTCAAGGTATTGGAGTGGCCATCACAAAGCTCTGACCTCAATCCTATAGAAAATTTGTGGGCAGAATTGAAAAAGCGTGTGCGAGCAAGGAGGCCTACAAACCTGACTCAGTTACACCAGCTCTGTCAGGAGGAATGGGCCAAAATTCACCCAACTTATTGTGGGAAGCTTGTGGAAGGATACCCTTAACGTTTGACCTAGGTTCAACAATTGAAAGGCAATGCTACCAAATACTAGTTGAGTGTATGTAAACTTCTGACCCACTGGGAATGCGATGAAAGAAATAAAAGCTGAAATAAATCATTCTCTCTACTATTATTCTGACATTTCACATTCTTAAAATAAAGTGGTGATCTTAACTGACATAAGACAGGGAATTTTCACTAGGATTAAATGTCAGGAATTGTGAAAAAACTGAGTTTAAATGTATTTGGCTCAGGTGTATGTAAACTTCCGACTTCACTGTATATGATGTACAGGTAACTGACAAAATAAAGTAAATACAAAGTATATTTTAAGGATGTTCTTCCACACAGGTGTGTTTCCTGAGTTAATTAATCAATTAGAACATTACATCATGCTTAAGGTCATGTATTTAAATGCACAGTTGCCCATTATTTTGGCTACAATGGCTAGAAGAAGATATCTCATTGATTTTGAAAGAGGTGTCTGAAAGGTGCATAGGGGGTTTAAAGGATGTTTTTGTTTCTCAGTCAGGTACATACACAGATTGTCACGCCCTGACCTTAGAGATCCTTTTTATGTCTCTATTTTGGTTTGGTCAGGGCGTGAGTTGTGGTGGGCATTCTATGTTTTGTGTTTCTATGATTTTCTATTTCTAGGTTTTGGCCGGGTATGGTTCTCAATCAGGGACAGCTGTCTATCGTTGTCTCTGATTGGGAACCATACTTAGGTACCCTTTTCCCCCAACTGTGTTTGTGGGAAGTTGACTTTGTTTAGGGCACATAGCCTTTGAGCTTCATGGTTTGTGTTTGTAGTGTTTATTGTTTTGTTCGGCGTCATTTTGATTAATAAAAGAAAATGTACGCTCACCACGCTGCACCTTGGTCCTCTCCTTTCAACAGCCATGACACAGATAGAGCTCTACCTGTGCAGAGTACATGCCCATTTGCCCTTCCTGTCTCCGAAGTGCCCTTTTAGGTGGTGGTATAATTTCACAAAAACTTTTTTCTATACATTTCTTTCATTGTTGTTCGGAACCAGCAAGTCATCTTGATGTCGTCAAGTTCGCCACCCCCGTCCCTGTCCGTTGGTTGCGCCTGTTGATCTGCCCTGTACGGAGCTCGCACCCTCCTGGTTGTGTTATTACCCCAGTCTGCCCTTTATGGAGATCGCAGGCCCTGTATCCAAACATGCATGGGTTGAGGGATGTGGTCACCATTTGAGTGTGTGTAGGTAGCTACCTAGTTTAAATATCAACATTACTGCCACAACAGCATAACATTTGATTCACACTTTATAACACTTGATTTAACCTACATCATCATCAATATTTGGTCTGGTTGGCTGATACATGCAGCAGAGAGAAGCAGAAAGACATAGAGAGGAGCGGCAGAATCAACAACCCTCTGATCCAACTCCATCAGTTTCTTCTAGAGTTAGCAGCAACACAGGTCGACTACATTCTAGCTTACCACCATAATAAATATACACACAAGCCTCTAGTTTGAGTTAGTAATAATAATAATAATAATAATAATAATAATAATAATAATATATGCCATTTAGCTGACGCTTTTATCCAAAGCGACTTACAGTCATGTGTGCATACATTCACAAGCCCCACTCTAGTTTGAGTTAGTAGATTATGAGTATTATATTATGAAGTTATTATTTGATACAAGCATTGAAGATAAATCACAATCAGTAAAATAAATTGAGCTAGCTAACTTGCAGATCTACATCAATCATCAACCTCAGTGATTAGCTGATAGCTCGCCATCTTTCCCCGATGTTGATCATCTGTTTAGGAGGCACTGTAACTAGCTTGCTTACAATATAATAATAATATATGCCATTTAGCAGACGCTTTTATCCAAAGCGACTTACAGTCATGTGTGCATACATTCTACGTATGGGTGGTCCCGGGAATCGAACCCACTACCCTGGCGTTACAAGCGCCATGCTCTACCAACTGTGCTACAGAAGGACCACCAATTTGTGATGTTGAGTAAATGTGTTGTTGCAGAAATAAATAGGCCTATGCTCAACATTTTTTTTGCTACAGGCATTTGGTATATTATGAATTTTGAGATGTGAATTATGGAAGTCATTTTGTTTTTCAAGTTGGGGACCTGACCCATGAACCTGCCCCCTGAATGGCAGTGAAGAGAAGTACCCAATTGTCATACTTGAGTAAAAGTAAAGATACCTTAATAGAAATTGACTCAAGTAAAAGTGAAAGTCACCCTGGGAAATACTAAATATTAATTGCTTTTAAATATACTTAAGAATCTAAAGTAAATATAATTGCTAAAATATACTTACCTATCAAAAGTAAAAGTATGAATAATAAAATAAATATATAGAGTACAATGTACATTAAAAGTGAAAGTTGTCGAAAATATAAATTGTAAAGTCAAGTACAGATACCCCAAAACACTTCTTAAGCAGTACTTTAAAGTATTTTTACTGAAGTACTTTACACCACTGCTGAATGGTCTGTGCACGGCCCGGGTCTCAGTCACCAGATCTCAACCCAATTGAACACTTATGGGAGTTTCTGGAGCGGCAGAACACTGGAGACAGTGTTTTACAACAAAACATCAAATTGTGGAATTTCTTGTGGAAGATCGGTGCCTCATCTCTCCAATAAATCAAATCAAAATCACATTATTTATATAGCCCTTCTTACATCAGCTGATATATCAAAGTGCTGTACAGAAACCCAGCCTAAAACTCCACAAACAGCAAGCAATGCAGGTGTAGAAGCACGGTGGCTAGGAAAAACTCCCTAGAAAGGCCAAAACCTAGGAAGAAACCTAGAGAGGAACCAGGCTATGAGTGGTGGCCAGTCCTCTTCTGGCTGTACCGGGTGGAGATTATAACAGAGCATGGCCAAGATGTGGATAAGAGCGTCTGCTAAATGACTTAAATGTAAATGTAAATGTTTAAATGTTCATAAATGGCCAGCATGGTCAAATAATAATAATCACAGTAGTTGTCGAGGGTGCAACAAGTCAGCACCTCAGGAGTAAATGTCAGTTGGCTTTTCATAGCCGATCATTGAGTATATCTACCGCTCCTGCTGTCTCTAGAGAGTTGAAAACAGCAGGTCTGGGACAGGTAGCACGTTCATTGAACAGGTTAGGGTTCCATAGCCGCAGGCAGAACAGTTGAAACTGGAGCAGCAGCACGGCCAGGTGGACTGGGGACAGCAAGGAGTCATCATGCCAGATAGTCCTGAGGCAAGGTCCTAGGGCTCATGTCCTCTGAGAGAGAGAAAGAAAGAATTAGAGAGAGCATACTTAAATTCACACAGGACCCCGGATAAGACAGGAGAAATACTCCAGATATAACAGACTGACCCTAGCCCCCCGACACATAAACTACTGCAGCATAAATACTGGAGGCTGAGACAGGAGGGGTCAGGAGACACTGTGGCCCCGTCCGATGATACCCCCGGACAGGACCAAACAGGCAGGATATAACCCCACCCACTTTGCCAAAGCACAGCCCCCACACCACTAGAGGGATATCTTCAACCACCAACTTACCATCCTGAGACAAGGCCGAGTATAGCCCACAGAGATCTCCGCCACGGCACAACTCAGGGGGCGCTAACCCAGACAGGAAAACCACGTCAGTGACTCAACCCACTCAAGTGACGCACCCCTCCTAGGGATGCCATGGAAGAGCACCAGTAAGCCAGTGACTCAGCCCCTGTAATAGGGTTAGAGGCAGAGAATCCCAGTGGAGAGAGGGGAACCGGCCAGGCAGAGACAGCAAGGGCGGTTCGTTGCGATAGAGTTTCAGACATTTGTAGCATCTATGCCAAGGCACATTGAAGCTGTTCTGGCTCATGGTGGCCCAGCACCCTATTAAGTCACTTTATGTTGGTGTTTCCTTTATTTTGTCAGCTACCTGTATAATATGACATATGATCTTTTCCCTACAGGTGTGGTTCTGATGGAGATCTCTGAGGTGCACAGGAAGGTTCACCTGGAGCTGGAGGAGAACGTAAGTTTTCCTGCTGACCTACTGTCACTTCTTCTCTTGGTAGTTTTTTGTTATGTAATTACCATTTTACCATCTAATCGCTAATTAAGTGGAAGACTGAAGTCAAGGGTTACTATTCTCTTTGACCTGCGTTGGATGTTCATGTCGACACACATATCCATAGTCCTCTATGCCAACAATCTCTTTCTCACAATGACTTTCTCACAGTGACATTAACAGACCTCCTTTATCCTCTAAACACACCAAGAACACAACAAAGCCTAGAGGGAAATCCCACCTGGACACAAGACAACTGTTTTTTTGTCATTTAGACCATTCCTGTGTGTTCTCTGTTTTGTCTGTTGGGTTTCTTGTTGAGGCCTGGGGGTGAGAGGCTTGGCATAGTCTAGGAAATCAAGTGACTCTGGTTGGTGTCACTGGTGTTGTCACTGTGACAAGAGCAAGACACAACTAGCTCGTAGACAGTATCATCTCTCATCACTCACTACGTCTAAGTTACAATACTATACAATACAGATGGTCTAGACTGAAGCAGGTGCATTCTCATGTTTCTTCAGCTGTCATCTTGCTTCTTCTGTGTTTTTTTATTCTATTTTCATTGTTATTTATATACAGTGCATTTGGAAAGTATTCAGACCCATTGACATTTTCCACATTTTGTTACGTTACAGCCTTATTCTAAAATGGACTAAATTGTTTTTTTTCTCATCAATTTACACACAATACCCCATAATGACGAAGCAAAAACAGGTTTTTAGAAATGTTTGAAAATTTACAACAACAAAAAAAAATCTGGGAAATAACACATTTACATAAGTATTCAGACCCTTTACTCAGTACTTTGTTGAAGCATCTTTCGCAGCATTTACAGCCTTGAGTCTTCTTGGGTAGGACGCTACAAGTTTGGCACACCTTTATTTGGGGAGTTTCTTCCGTTTTTCTCTGCAGATCCTCTCAAGTCGGTCAGGTTGGATGGAGAGCATCGCTGCTCATCTATTTTCAGATCTTGTCAGAGATGTTCAATCGGGCTCAAGTCCGGGCTCTGGCTGTGCCACTCAAGGACATTCAGAGACTTGTCCCGAAGCTACTGTTGTGTTGTTTTGGCTGTGTGCTTAGGGTCGTTGTCCTGTTGGAAGGTAAACCTTTTTCCCAGTCTGAAGTCCTGAGCGCTCTGGAGCAGGTTTTCATCAGGATCTCTCAGTACTTTGCGCTGCTCATCTTTCTCTCGATCCTGACTAGTCTCCCAGTCCCTGCCACTGAAAAATATCCCCACAGTATGATGCTGCAACCACCACCATGCTTCGCCATAGGAATGGTGCCAGGTTCCCTCCAGACGTGACTCTTCAGGCCAAATAGTTCCATCTTGGTTTCATCAGACCAGAGAATCTTGTTTCTTATGGTTGAGGGGCATTTTATTGATGAGTGGTTTCCATCTGGCCACTCTACCACAAAGGACTGATTGGTGGAGTGCTGCAGAGATGGTTGTCCTTCTGGAAGGTTCTCCCATCAACACAGACGGATGGGAGTTTGGTGGTTCAAAACTTCTTCCATTTAAGAATCATGGAGCCCACTGTGTTCTTGGGGACTTTCAATGCTACAGAAATGTTTTGGTACCCTTCCCCAGATCTGTGCCTCGACACAATCCTGTCTTGGAGCTCTATGGACAATTCCTTCGACCACATGGCTTGGTTTTTGATCTGACATGCACTGTCAACTGTGGCACCTTATATAGACAGGTGTGTGCCTTTCCAAATCATGTCCAATCAATTGAATTTACCACAGGTGGACTCCAATCAAGTTGTAGAAACATCTCAAGGATGATCAATGGAAACAGGATGCACCTGAGCTCAATTTTGAGTGTCATAACAAAGGGTCTGAATACTTATGTAAACAAGGTATTTCTGTTTTTTTATTTGTAATACATGATCTAACATGAATAAAAACCTGTTTTTGCTTTTCCATTATGGGGTATTATGTGTAGATTGATGAGGGGAAAAATTATCCCCGCATTGTTGTAAGTCGCTCTGGATAAGAGCGTCTGCTAAATGACTTAAATGTAAATGTAAATGTAAATTGTTGGGAAAGAGTTCTCAAGAAAAAATGTCACTTTACAGTTTAATACCTATTGTATCCTCTGCATGAGGCGGATAAACTTTGAAAATATGATTATTGTTGAATTTAAGATGATTTGATCTATGAATATTTATAGTATTGGTCAGTAATAAGAAGAGATGATCAAATAAAAAGTATTCTCACTACAGTATACATGTATTACACATTCAGAACTGTAGTAAAGCCTTTACAAGGCTCCTAATTGTCTTTCACTGGGCTCCAAGTAAAGCGGCATGCCAACGAAGCTTGGTTAGTTATTTCTGAGATATCTGCGAGAACGAAGGAAGGAGAAAGTAGTCAATGTTTAACTATTTGGAGAGGTAGATAAGACCTGTTGTTAGAATTCCCCTCAGTTAGAAAGCAATTATCACAGCTACATTCCTCTGGCTCAGCCACGCAACTCTTATTCTGATGTCACCATCTTGCCATGGTTATGCTATTGTTAAATGTTTATATATCGACTTGAACTGGATTCTTTCTGTTCAGTTCAAGCGGTTCCACAAAGAAATCATTGCTGAGCTGGAGAGGAAAACAGAGATGGATGTCAAATATATGACTGTAAGTACATTGACCACTATAGGACTTTGGCAAAGGACAATCTAATCACAAGGAGTGTGTGTGTGTGCATGTTTGTGTACGGGTCTGCATGTCTACGTATGCAGGTATGTAAGTACACACTTAATTATGGTCTCTTCTCTCCTCAATATCCCCTATCCTTGCATTCAGCAAAAGTCCTCTCCATCTCTACATCAAACGTATCTTAACCTTTGTATCTCTCATCCAGGCCACATTCAAGCGGTACCAGACGGAGCACAAGCTGAAGCAGGACTCTCTGGAGCGCTCTCAGACGGACCTGAAGAAGCTGCGGAGGAAGAGCCAGGGGAAACAAGTCACCAAGTACGAGATCAAGGAGAACGAGGTGAGACTAGAACCAGATCTTGATAAATCAAGGAAAACGAGGTGAGACTAGAACCAGATCTTGATAAATCAAGGAGAACGAGGTGAGACTAGAACCAGATCTTGATTAATCAAGGAGAACGAGGTGAGACTAGAACCAGATCTTGATTAATCAAGGAGAACGAGGTGAGACTAGAACCAGATCTTGATTAATTAAAGAGAACGAGGTGAGACTAGAAACAGATCTTGTATAATCAAGGAGAACGAGGTGAGACCAGAACCAGATCTTAAGTAATCAAGGAGAATGAGGTGAGACTAGAACCAGATCTGAACTAATCGAGGTGAGACTAAAAACAGATCTCATCTTATCTCACTGGGGGTCTCAGTGATCAGACTCAGCTGTTCACTCAATGCACCATGGGTACACTAGTCAGAAAAGTCCCTTAAGACCCACTTTATGAATGTTCTCCAAGCGAGAAGTGGCTCGGTGTCCAGTTAGTTTTTTCTGATGATGTGAACATGTGCTTGGATTCTTTTGAGTTCCTGGAAGTTTCTCAGATGGCTAGAAAGGGACTTTAACAGACAGTCATGTGACTTTACCCTCATCCAGAAACACTTGTTGGTTTATGTGTCCAGTATCAATATAAAAACTAAACAGAACATTATTGCTCTTGGTTGCCTTGTTTTGTTTACATAAACAAAGCTGAACCCTTCTATGGACTCCCTTATGCAACGAGTGGCTCTAATTCTGAATGGTGAGAGAGAGAGCACATTTTCTATGCGAGGCGAAATCGTGCATCAATAGCTTATTGTTATGGATTTATCCAAGTAAATTCACTAGAAAATAGCTTAAACAAACACAAATGCAGCTACTTTGCTGTTCTGTCCAACGTGACTGTATGTTAGCCGTAGTTGGCTAGCTAGCAAACAAGGGATAAGAACGTTGCCAGCCAGTATGGCAATGGAGCATTTAGAACGAACAACTGGGTCGCATCCATAGGTACAGAACAAAAAGACTGAACGACTGGGTCGCATCCATAGATACAGAACAAAAAGACTGAACGACTGGGTCGCATCCATAGATACAGAACAAAAAGACTGAACGACTGGGTCGCATCCATAGGTACAGAACAAAAAGACTGAACGACTGGGTCGCATCCATAGGTACAGAACAAAAAGACTGAACGACTGGGTCGCATCCATAGGTACAGAACAAAAGACTGAACGACTGGGTCGCATCCATAGATACAGAACAAAAGACTGAACGACTGGGTCGCATCCATAGGTACAGAACAAAAAGACTGAACACTGATACAGAACAAAAAGACTGAACGCATCCATAGGTACAGAACAAAAGACTGAACGACTGGGTCGCATCCATAGGTACAGAACAAAAGACTGAACGTCTGGGTCGCATCCATAGGTACAGAACAAAAAGACTGAACGACTGGGTCGCATCCATAGATACAGAACAAAAAGACTGAACGACTGGGTCGCATCCATAGGTACAGAACAAAAAGACTGAACGACTGGGTCGCATCCATAGGTACAGAACAAAAAGACTGAACGACTGGGCCGCATCCATAGATACAGAACAAAAAGACTGAACGACTGGGTCGCATCCATAGGTACAGAACAAAAAGACTGAACGACTGGGTCGCATCCATAGGTACAGAACAAAAAGACTGAACGACTGGGCCGCATCCATAGATACAGAACAAAAAGACTGAACGACTGGGTCGCATCCATAGGTACAGAACAAAAAGACTGAACGTCTGGGTCGCATCCATAGGTACAGAACAAAAAGACTGAACGTCTGGGTCGCATCCATAGGTACAGAACAAAAAGACTGAACGACTGGGCCGCATCCATAGATACAGAACAAAAAGACTGAACGACTGGGCCGCATCCATAGATACAGAACAAAAAGACTGAACGACTGGGTCGCATCCATAGGTACAGAACAAAAAGACTGAACGTCTGGGTCGCATCCATAGGTACAGAACAAAAAGACTGAACGTCTGGGTCGCATCCATAGGTACAGAACAAAAAGACTGAACGACTGGGCCGCATCCATAGATACAGAACAAAAAGACTGAACGACTGGGTCGCATCCATAGGTACAGAACAAAAGACTGAACGACTGGGTCGCATCCATAGATACAGAACAAAAAGACTGAACAACTGGGTCGCATCCATAGGTACAGAACAAAAGACTGAACGACTGGGTCGCATCCATAGATACAGAACAAAAAGACTGAACGACTGGGTCGCATCCATAGGTACAGAACAAAAAGACTGAACGACTGGGTCGCATCCATAGATACAGAACAAAAAGACTGAACAACTGGGTCGCATCCATAGGTACAGAACAAAAGACTGAACAACTGGGTCGCATCCATAGGTACAGAACAAAAAGACTGAACGACTGGGTCGCATCCATAGGTACAGAACAAAAAGACTGAACGACTGGGTCGCATCCATAGATACAGAACAAAAGACTGAACGACTGGGCGCATCCATAGATACAGAACAAAAGACTGAACGACTGGGTCGCATCCATAGGTACAGAACAAAAGACTGAACGACTGGGTCGCATCCATAGATACAGAACAAAAAGACTGAACAACTGGGTCGCATCCATAGGTACAGAACAAAAAGACTGAACAACTGGGTCGCATCCATAGGTACAGAACAAAAGACTGAACGACTGGGTCGCATCCATAGGTACAGAACAAAAAGACTGAACGACTGGGTCGCATCCATAGATACAGAACAAAAACTGGGCCGATCCATAGATACAAAACAAAAAGACTGAACGACTGGGTCGCATCCATAGATACAGAACAAAAGACTGAACGACTGGGTCGCATCCATAGGTACAGAACAAAAAGACTGAACGACTGGGCTAGATACAGAACAAAAAGACTGATCCGCATCCATAGGTACAGAACAAAAAAGACTGAACGACTGGGTCGCATCCATAGATACAGAACAAAAGACTGAACGACTGGGCCGCATCCATAGATACAGAACAAAAAGACTGAACGACTGGGTCGCATCCATAGATACAGAACGAAAAGACTGAACGACTGGGTCGCATCCATAGATACAGAACAAAAAGACTGAACGACTGGGTCGCATCCATAGATAGATACAGAACAAAAAGACTGAACGACTGGGTCGCATCCATAGATACAGAACAAAAAGACTGAACAACTGGGTCGCATCCATAGGTACAGAACAAAAAGACTGAACAACTGGGTCGCATCCATAGGTACAGAACAAAAGACTGAACGACTGGGTCGCATCCATAGATACAGAACAAAAAGACTGAACGACTGGGTCGCATCCATAGGTACAGAACAAAAAGACTGAACGACTGGGTCGCATCCATAGATACAGAACAAAAGACTGAACGACTGGGTCGCATCCATAGGTACAGAACAAAAGACTGAACACTGGGTCGCATCCATAGATACAGAACAAAAAGACTGAACGACTGGGCCGCATCCATAGATACAGAACAAAAAGACTGAACGACTGGGCCGCATCCATAGGTACAGAACAAAAGACTGAACGACTGGGTCGCATCCATAGATACAGAACGAAAAGACTGAACGACTGGGCCGCATCCATAGATACAGAACAAAAAGACTGAAGGACTGGGTCGCATCCATAGGTACAGAACAAAAGACTGAACGACTGGGTCGCATCCATAGATACAGAACAAAAAGACTGAACGACTGGGTCGCATCCATAGATAGATACAGAACAAAAAGACTGAACGACTGGGTCGCATCCATAGATACAGAACAAAAAGACTGAACGACTGGGTCGCATCCATAGGTACAGAACAAAAAGACTGAACGACTGGGTCGCATCCATAGGTACAGAACAAAAAGACTGAACGACTGGGTCGCATCCATAGATACAGAACAAAAAGACTGAACAACTGGGTCGCATCCATAGGTACAGAACAAAAAGACTGAACGACTGGGTCGCATCCATAGGTACAGAACAAAAAGACTGAACGACTGGGTCGCATCCATAGATACAGAACAAAAAGACTGAACGACTGGGTCGCATCCATAGGTACAGAACAAAAAGACTGAACGACTGGGCCGCATCCATAGATACAGAACAAAAAGACTGAACGACTGGGTCGCATCCATAGGTACAGAACAAAAAACTGAACGATCCATAGGTACAGAACAAAAAGACTGAACAACTGGGTCGCATCCATAGGTACAGAACAAAAAGACTGAACGACTGGGCCGCATCCATAGGTACAGAACAAAAGACTGAACGACTGGGCCGCATCCATAGATACAAAAAAAAGACTGAACGACTGGGTCGCATCCATAGATACAGAACAAAAAGACTGAACGACTGGGTCGCATCCATAGATACAGAACAAAAAGACTGAACGACTGGGCCGCATCCATAGGTACAGAACAAAAAGACTGAACGACTGGGTCGCATCCATAGATACAGAACGAAAAGACTGAACGACTGGGCCGCATCCATAGATACAGAACAAAAAGACTGAACGACTGGGTCGCATCCATAGATACAGAACAAAAAGACTGAACGACTGGGTCGCATCCATAGATACAGAACAAAAAGACTGAACGACTGGGTCGCATCCATAGATACAGAACAAAAGACTGAACAACTGGGTCGCATCCATAGGTACAGAACAAAAGACTGAACGACTGGGTCGCATCCATAGATACAGAACGAAAAGACTGAACGACTGGGCCGCATCCATAGATACAGAACAAAAAGACTGAACGACTGGGTCGCATCCATAGATACAGAACGAAAAGACTGAACGACTGGGTCGCATCCATAGATACAGAACAAAAAGACTGAACGACTGGGTCGCATCCATAGATACAGAACAAAAAGACCGAACAACTGGGTCGCATCCATAGGTACAGAACAAAAAGACTGAACGACTGGGTCGCATCCATAGATAGATACAGAACAAAAAGACTGAACGACTGGGTCGCATCCATAGATACAGAACAAAAAGACTGAACGACTGGGCCGCATCCATAGATACAGAACAAAAAGACTGAACGACTGGGTCGCATCCATAGGTACAGAACAAAAAGACTGAACGACTGGGTCGCATCCATAGATACAGAACAAAAAGACTGAACGACTGGGTCGCATCCATAGATACAGAACAAAAAGACTGAACGACTGGGTCGCATCCATAGATACAGAACAAAAAGACTGAACGACTGGGTCGCATCCATAGATACAGAACAAAAAGACTGAACGACTGGGTCGCATCCATAGATACAGAACAAAAAGACTGAACGACTGGGTCGCATCCATAGATACAGAACAAAAAGACTGAACAACTGGGTCGCATCCATAGGTACAGAACAAAAAGACTGAACGACTGGGTCGCATCCATAGATACAGAACAAAAAGACTGAACGACTGGGTCGCATCCATAGATACAGAACAAAAAGACTGAACGACTGGGCCGCATCCATAGATACAGAACAAAAAGACTGAACGACTGGGTCGCATCCATAGATACAGAACAAAAAGACTGAACGACTGGGTCGCATCCATAGATACAGAACAAAAAGACTGAACGACTGGGCGCATCCATAGATACAGAACAAAAAGACTGAACGACTGGGTCGCATCCATAGGTACAGAACAAAAAGACTGAACGACTGGGTCGCATCCATAGATACAGAACAAAAAGACTGAACGACTGGGTCGCATCCATAGGTACAGAACAAAAAGACTGAACGACTGGGCCGCATCCATAGATACAGAACAAAAGACTGAACGACTGGGTCGCATCCATAGGTACAGAACAAAAGACTGAACGACTGGGTCGCATCCATAGGTACAGAACAAAAAGACTGAACGACTGGGCCGCATCCATAGATACAGAACAAAAAGACTGAACGACTGGGTCGCATCCATAGGTACAGAACAAAAAGACTGAACGACTGGGTCGCATCCATAGATACAGAACAAAAGACTGAACGACTGGGTCGCATCCATAGGTACAGAACAAAAGACTGAACGACTGGGTCGCATCCATAGATACAGAACAAAAAGACTGAACGACTGGGCCGCATCCATAGATACAAAACAAAAAGACTGAACGACTGGGCCGCATCCATAGATACAGAACAAAAAGACTGAACGACTGGGCCGCATCCATAGGTACAGAACAAAAAGACTGAACAACTGGGTCGCATCCATAGGTACAGAACAAAAAGACTGAACGACTGGGCCGCATCCATAGATACAGAACAAAAGACTGAACGACTGGGCCGCATCCATAGGTACAGAACAAAAGACTGAACGACTGGGTCGCATCCATAGATACAGAACGAAAAAGACTGAACGACTGGGCCGCATCCATAGGTACAGAACAAAAAGACTGAACGACTGGGTCGCATCCATAGATACAGAACAAAAAGACTGAACGACTGGGTCGCATCCATAGATACAGAACAAAAAGACTGAACGACTGGGTCGCATCCATAGATACAGAACAAAAAGACTGAACGACTGGGTCGCATCCATAGATACAGAACAAAAAGACTGAACAACTGGGTCGCATCCATAGATACAGAACAAAAAGACTGAACGACTGGGTCGCATCCATAGGTACAGAACAAAAAGACTGAACGACTGGGTCGCATCCATAGATACAGAACAAAAAGACTGAACGACTGGGTCGCATCCATAGATACAGAACAAAAAGACTGAACGACTGGGCCGCATCCATAGATACAGAACAAAAAGACTGAACGACTGGGTCGCATCCATAGATACAGAACAAAAAGACTGAACGACTGGGTCGCATCCATAGATACAGAACAAAAAGACTGAACGACTGGGTCGCATCCATAGATACAGAACAAAAAGACTGAACGACTGGGTCGCATCCATAGGTACAGAACAAAAAGACTGAACGACTGGGCCGCATCCATAGATACAGAACAAAAAGACTGAACGACTGGGTCGCATCCATAGATACAGAACAAAAAGACTGAACAACTGGGTCGCATCCATAGGTACAGAACAAAAAGACTGAACGACTGGGTCGCATCCATAGATACAGAACAAAAAGACTGAACGACTGGGTCGCATCCATAGGTACAGAACAAAAAGACTGAACGACTGGGTCGCATCCATAGATACAGAACAAAAAGACTGAACAACTGGGTCGCATCCATAGGTACAGAACAAAAAGACTGAACGACTGGGTCGCATCCATAGATACAGAACAAAAAGACTGAACGACTGGGTCGCATCCATAGGTACAGAACAAAAAGACTGAACGACTGGGTCGCATCCATAGGTACAGAACAAAAAGACTGAACGACTGGGCCGCATCCATAGATACAGAACAAAAGACTGAACAACTGGGTCGCATCCATAGGTACAGAACAAAAAGACTGAACGACTGGGTCGCATCCATAGATACAGAACAAAAAGACTGAACAACTGGGTCGCATCCATAGGTACAGAACAAAAGACTGAACGACTGGGTCTCATCCATAGGTACAGAACAAAAGACTGAACGACTGGGTCTCATCCATAGATACAGAACAAAAAGACTGAACGACTGGGTCGCATCCATAGATACAGAACAAAAAGACTGAACGACTGGGTCGCATCCATAGATACAGAACAAAAGACTGAACGACTGGGTCGCATCCATAGATACAGAACAAAAAGACTGAACGACTGGGTTGCATCCATAGATACAGAACAAAAGACTGAACGTCTGGGTCGCATCCATAGATACAGAACAAAAAGACTGAACGACTGGGCCGCATCCATAGATACAGAACAAAAAGACTGAACGACTGGGTCGCATCCATAGGTACAGAACAAAAAGACTGAACGACTGGGTCGCATCCATAGATACAGAACAAAAAGACTGAACGACTGGGTCGCATCCATAGATACAGAACAAAAGACTGAACGACTGGGTCGCATCCATAGATACAGAACAAAAGACTGAACGACTGGGTCGCATCCATAGATACAGAACAAAAAGACTGAACGTCTGGGTCGCATCCATAGGTACAGAACAAAAAGACTGAACGTCTGGGTCTCATCCATAGGTACAGAACAAAAAGACTGAACGACTGGGTCTCATCCATAGGTACAGAACAAAAAGACTGAACGACTGGGCCGCATCCATAGATACAGAACAAAAGACTGAACGACTGGGCCGCATCCATAGATACAGAACAAAAAGACTGAACGACTGGGCCGCATCCATAGATACAGAACAAAAAGACTGAACGACTGGGTCGCATCCATAGGTACAGAACAAAAAGACTGAACGACTGGGTCGCATCCATAGATACAGAACAAAAAGACTGAACGACTGGGTCGCATCCATAGATACAGAACAAAAAGACTGAACGACTGGGTCGCATCCATAGATACAGAACAAAAAGACTGAACGACTGGGTCGCATCCATAGGTACAGAACAAAAAGACTGAACGACTGGGTCGCATCCATAGGTACAGAACAAAAAGACTGAACGACTGGGTCGCATCCATAGATACAGAACAAAAAGACTGAACGACTGGGTCGCATCCATAGGTACAGAACAAAAAGACTGAACGACTGGGTCGCATCCATAGATACAGAACAAAAAGACTGAACGACTGGGTCGCATCCATAGATACAGAACAAAAAGACTGAACGACTGGGTCGCATCCATAGGTACAGAACAAAAAGACTGAACGACTGGGTCGCATCCATAGGTACAGAACAAAAGACTGAACGACTGGGTCGCATCCATAGATACAGAACAAAAAGACTGAACGACTGGGTCGCATCCATAGATACAGAACAAAAAGACTGAACAACTGGGTCGCATCCATAGGTACAGAACAAAAAGACTGAACGACTGGGTCGCATCCATAGGTACAGAACAAAAAGACTGAACAACTGGGTCGCATCCATAGGTACAGAACAAAAAGACTGAACGACTGGGCCGCATCCATAGATACAGAACAAAAAGACTGAACGACTGGGCCGCATCCATAGATACAGAACAAAAAGACTGAACGACTGGGCCGCATCCATAGATACAGAACAAAAAGACTGAACAACTGGGTCGCATCCATAGGTACAGAACAAAAGACTGAACGACTGGGTCGCATCCATAGATACAGAACAAAAAGACTGAACGACTGGGCCGCATCCATAGATACAGAACAAAAAGACTTAACAACTGGGTCACATCCATAGGTACAGAACAAAAAGACTGAACGACTGGGCCGCATCCATAGATACAGAACAAAAAGACTGAACGACTGGGTCTCATCCATAGGTACAGAACAAAAAGACTGAACGACTGGGTCGCATCCATAGGTACAGAACAAAAAGACTGAACAACTGGGCCGCATCCATAGATACAGAACAAAAAGACTGAACGACTGGGTCGCATCCATAGGTACAGAACAAAAAGACTGAACAACTGGGCCGCATCCATAGATACAGAACAAAAAGACTGAACGACTGGGCCGCATCCATAGGTACAGAACAAAAAGACTGAACAACTGGGCCGCATCCATAGATACAGAACAAAAGACTGAACGACTGGGTCGCATCCATAGGTACAGAACAAAAGACAGAACGACTGGGTCGCATCCATAGGTACAGAACAAAAAGACTGAACGACTGGGTCGCATCCATAGGTACAGAACAAAAGACTGAACAACTGGGCCGCATCCATAGATACAGAACAAAAAGACTGAACGACTGGGTCGCATCCATAGATACAGAACAAAAAGACTGAACGACTGGGTCGCATCCATAGATACAGAACAAAAAGACTGAACGACTGGGTCGCATCCATAGATACAGAACAAAAAGACTGAACGACTGGGTCGCATCCATAGGTACAGAACAAAAAGACTGAACGACTGGGTCGCATCCATAGATACAGAACAAAAAGACTGAACGACTGGGTCGCATCCATAGATACAGAACAAAAGACTGAACGACTGGGTCGCATCCATAGGTACAGAACAAAAAGACTGAACGACTGGGTCGCATCCATAGATACAGAACAAAAAGACTGAACGACTGGGTCGCATCCATAGATACAGAACAAAAAGACTGAACGACTGGGTCGCATCCATAGATACAGAACAAAAAGACTGAACGACTGGGTCGCATCCATAGATACAGAACAAAAAGACTGAACGACTGGGTCGCATCCATAGATACAGAACAAAAAGACTGAACGACTGGGTCGCATCCATAGATACAGAACAAAAAGACTGAACGACTGGGTCGCATCCATAGGTACAGAACAAAAAGACTGAACGACTGGGCCGCATCCATAGATACAGAACAAAAAGACTGAACGACTGGGTCGCATCCATAGGTACAGAACAAAAAGACTGAACGACTGGGCCGCATCCATAGATACAGAACAAAAAGACTGAACGACTGGGCCGCATCCATAGATACAGAACAAAAAGACTGAACGACTGGGTCGCATCCATAGATACAGAACAAAAAGACTGAACGACTGGGTCGCATCCATAGATACAGAACAAAAAGACTGAACGACTGGGTCGCATCCATAGATACAGAACAAAAAGACTGAACGACTGGGTCGCATCCATAGGTACAGAACAAAAGACTGAACGACTGGGTCGCATCCATAGGTACAGAACAAAAAGACTGAACGTCTGGGCCGCATCCATAGATACAGAACAAAAAGACTGAACGACTGGGCCGCATCCATAGATACAGAACAAAAAGACTGAACGACTGGGCCGCATCCATAGATACAGAACAAAAAGACTGAACAACTGGGTCGCATCCATAGATACAGAACAAAAAGACTGAACAACTGGGTCGCATCCATAGATACAGAACAAAAAGACTGAACGACTGGGTCGCATCCATAGATACAGAACAAAAAGACTGAACGACTGGGTCGCATCCATAGGTACAGAACAAAAAGACTGAACGACTGGGCCGCATCCATAGGTACAGAACAAAAAGACTGAACGTCTGGGTCGCGTCTCTGGCAACCGAACCGATAGAACCAACGACCAGCCGGCTTGGGTAGCAACCTTGGATTTGTGTCGGGACTATATCTTGTGGAAGGATGAAATAGTATTAATAAATCCATCAAAATAATATTTGTTATAAAAATATGTAAATAATTATTTGGATATGTTGGTAACCCGTTGTATAAAAGTGATAATTCCCTCGAAGCCGGTGTTTGGAGGATATATTGGCACGGTTTGCCGGACATTGACTTCTTCTCGGGCCTAACAACACCCGTGCCAATATGACCTCCAAACACCAGCTTCGAGGGTGTTATCGCTTAAATGATTTGCACACATGGGGCAATAACCCATCGAGAATATCAAAGAAAACATTTATTAACTTTGTTTTGAAAATAGGGTATGTCATTGGCCCAGGTGGCTCCTTGATCTTGCCACACACCTCAAGGTGGAAAAACTGTACATAAAAGCGAGCGGGTGGACAGGAAATGAACACTAAATATACACAATAGCACCACACCTACAGTATAGCTGCGGGCAGATTCTTTGTAGAAATGTAAAGTGGAGTGCCGTCACTGTCTTGCCCCTTCACCAGTGGTGCAAGGTACTTGCTTTACAGTACTACTTAAGTCATTTTTTGGGGTAGCTGTACTGTAATTTATATTTTTGACAACTTTTACTTATACTCCACTACATTCCTAAAGACAATAATGTACTTTTTACACCATGCATTTTCCCTGACACCCAAAAGCACTCCTTACATTTCGAATGCTTAGCAGGACCAGAAAATGGTCCAGTTCACAAAGTGATCAAGAGAACATCCCTGGTCATCCCTCCTGCCTCTGATCATGCAGACTCACTAACAAAAATGTGTTTTTAAATTATTGCCTAAGTGTTGGAGTGTGTTGGAGTGATTTTCTTGTTTTAAAAAAAAAACAAGAAAATCATGCCATCTGGTTTGCTTAATATAAGGAATGATTTATACTTTTGCTTTGACTTTGATACTTAAGGATATTTTAGCAATTTACTTTTACTCAAGTATGAAAATTGGTTCCTTTGTTCGCCACTGCCCTTCACCTATAAACCACACTGAAGGCTCATCGAAAGGGACCAAATGGCTGTCATCACATTACAATGGAGAGTGTATTTTAGTGAATGTGAGGAGTGGGAGCACTGTACACTCTTGCATGAGGATTGTGCTCTCAAGTGGGTGTAAAAAGCATGTACCCTTGACTGGCCAAGGGTACAGCCCCATCTGGAGTATGAAGTGTGCACTTAGGAGTGTGTAGTTGGTCTTGAGTCGGTTGGTAGTATACACTCGCTGAAAAGCTTTGTAGGATGTAGTGGGACTGGGAATGGGTGAGGCATTTATAGTCAATAATGTCCACTCAAATAGAGTAGACTTGGAGTGGTGCCTGGTAGCATATTTAGCCACTTACAGGAATCAGAGGATATACAGTAATAGTCTTCCTAACACAGTATACATTAAACATAGACTTCTTTAGTAAATCAATAGGACAAGTTAAGAGAGGTGCCAAGGAGATGCTGTCTGTTGATGAAACCCACTCTGGCTCTGCTTGATACAAGGCTGCCTGTGCAATAACTCCTCGTCCGCTCCTATTTTATTGACGGGTTTCACCGGCCCGACTTTGATGAGTGTCAGTTTATGAGGTGGGTTTATTTTTAGTAAGGGGCCCAATATATTGAGCTGCAACACATTTTGTATTATTGTTCTGACTGAAATCCGAGAAGCACTAGCTAACTGGAGGTTTTGAAGAGTAGAATCTTGTCTCTCTATTCAGTGATCATGATCTCTTCTTAATGGCTTCTTGGTTTTTATCTTGCTATTAACCATCTTTGTTTCAGTATGTAGATTACCTTTGCCTATGGAAAGAGGGCTGTAATCTAGTTTTATCTCAGAGAAACTAATAGACAGTAATGTATTGTGGCTTGCTATGTGGAAGGAAACTGGTTTGTCATTATCCTATGTATATGACACCTGTTGATTAGACTAGATAAGGGCAAACCCATGCACACACCCATGAACACGTTCTACTGTCATGTATCAGACTGTAGAGTATATTTAGTTTCGCCTCTACTGTGATCTTCTGTGGTTCAGTTGTCAGAATATAGAAATGGATGGAAAAGGTAACATCCTGCTCTCTCCAAAGTCATGCATGAATGTCTTTAATGGAATTTGCCCACAAATCCGTCGTTTTCAAACCCCTACAGGTTTGCTGCAACACTTGAGCTCAATTCAAGTTTCAAGTTTCAAGTCGTATTTGTTACATGCACAAGTACATTGAAATGGTTCTTTCTCCCTATGTCTGTCTTTCTCTCTCTATCCTCTATCTCTCTCTTCCTCCCCTCTGTCTTTCTCAGTCTTCCAGCTATTGTTTGCAGTAGAAATTAAGCTCCATAGTTTAGTTGTGGCCCCATCGTAGGGGGAAGAGGGAGGGGAAGAGCGAGAGACAGGGGAGTGGGGGAGAGAGAGCGAAAGAGAGAGAGAGAGAGAGGGGGAGGGGAGAGAGAGAGAGAGAGAGAGAGAGAGAGAGAGAGAGAGAGGGGGAGGGGGAGAGAGAGAGAGAGAGAGAGAGAGACTGGGCTAAACATTAAAGGAGGGTCTGTGACACCACCACCACAACCCTAGAGACTAACCAGCTTTCGCTGTCGTCATGACAACCAGAAAAAGGAGAGGAGAGATAAGGGAGGAGACAGAGGGAGAGAGTTGTTTCAAAGAGGAGCTGAGCTTTGTCTGTGTGTGATGTCAGATTCCGTGGTCTGCTTTGTGAGGGTGTTTCAGTTCTGAGTCACTCTCTGGGAAGGAGTGTGTCCTGCTTTCCTAATGTTACCCTATTCCCTATATAGTGATCTACTGATTTGACTATACACTACATTGGGAATAGGGTGCCATTGGGACGCAGACACAGGTTCTTTCAGTAGGGTGATTTTCGACAGGATAGGGATGGTGGAGTAACAACAGGGGGTGAGATTGAGCCAGACAGAGGAGAGACTTTGATTAGAAGGCTCATTAGTTATTCCTGAACAGTTAAACAAGCTGCTTTTGTCTGAGCATGCAATTACAACCTTACTGAATGTTTTAACAATCAGTCTCCCTCTGTGTCCTCTCGTCAGTATCTGGAGACAGTCTCATACATATACTGTACACGCAGAGTTAACAGTACGGCTGTCAGTAACCCAGTAATGACCTGTCCCCTTTAGTTCCTTAATGACCCCCCACGTCAGTTCAACCAACCCTAACTGACCTGTCCTCTTTAGTTCCTTAATGACCCCCCCGTCAGTTCAACCAACCCTAACTGACCTGTCCTCTTTAGTTCCTTAATGACCCCCCGTCAGTTCAACCAACCCTAACTGACCTGTCCCCTTTAGTTCCTTAATGACCCCCCGTCAGTTCAACCAACCCTAACTGACCTGTCCCCTTTAGTTCCTTAATGACCCCCCATCAGTTCCACCAACCCTTACTGACCTGTCCTCTTTAGTTCCTTAATGACCCCCCCCGTCAGTTCAACCAACCCTAACTGACCTGTCCCCTTTAGTTCCTTAATGACCCCCCTTCAGTTCCACCAACCCTTACTGACCTGTCCTCTTTAGTTCCTTAATGACCCCCCCCGTCAGTTCAACCAACCCTAACTGACCTGTCCCCTTTAGTTCCTTAATGACCCCCCACCCCCCACACATCAGTTCAACCAACCCTTACTGACCTGTCCCCTTTAGTTCCTTAATGACCCCCCGTCAGTTCAACCAACCCTAACTGACCTGTCCCCTTTAGTTCCTTAATGACCCCTCCACCCCCCACATCAGTTCAACCAACCCTAACTGACCTGTCCCCTTTAGTTCCTTAATGACCCCCCGTCAGTTCAACCAACCCTAACTGACCTGTCCCCTTTAGTTCCTTAATGAACCTCCCCCATCAGTTCAACCAACCCTTACTGACCTGTCCCCTTTAGTTCCTTAATGCCCCCCCCCCCCCGTCAGTTCAACCAACCCTAACTGACCTGTCCCCTTTAGTTCCTTAATGAACCTCCCCCCATCAGTTCAACCAACCCTTACTGGCCTGTCCCCTTTAGTTCCTTAATGAACCTCCCCCCATCAGTTCAACCAACCCTTACTGACCTGTCCCCTTTAGTTCCTTAATGACCCCCCACCCCCGTCAGTTCAACCAACCCTAACTGACCTGTCCCCTTTAGTTCCTTAATGACCCCCCACCCCCGTCAGTTCAACCAACCCTAACTGACCTGTCCCCTTTATTTCCTTAATGACCCCCCACCCCCGTCAGTTCAACCAGCCCTAACTGACCTGTCCCCTTTAGTTCCTTAATGACCCCCCACCCCCCGTCAGTTCAACCAACCCTTACTGACCTGTCCCCTTTAGTTCCTTAATGAACCTCCCCCCATCAGTTCAACCAACCCTTACTGACCTGTCCCCTTTAGTTCCTTAATGACCCCCCCACCCCCCGTCAGTTCAACCAACCCTAACTGACCTGTCCCCTTTAGTTCCTTAATGACCCCCCACCCCCCGTCAGTTCAACCAACCCTAACTGACCTGTCCCCTTTAGTTCCTTAATGACGTGTCCCCTCCTCTTTCCCTCCTCTTCCCCTCAGTATATGAAGACCATCTCGTCGCGGCAGAGTGACATGCAGAAGTTCATCGCTGATGGTTGCAGAGAGGCCCTCCTGGAGGAGAAGAGACGATTCTGCTTTCTGGTCGACAAACATTGCATGTTCTCCTACCATGTCACCGCCTTCCATGAGAAGGTACTGCACATAAGGGGTTTAGTCCTTTAGTTAACCTTTAGTAATTTAGGCCTAAAGTAGATTTCATTTTTTTAAAGTAAGGGATTAAGAATTTGCGCTCTGGACCTCAGACTGGGGCGAAGGTTCACCATCCAACAGGACAACGAACCTAAGCAACAGCCAAGACAACGCAGGAGTGGCTTAGGGATAAGTCTCTGAATGTCCTTGAATGGCCAAGCCAGAGCCAGATCGAACATCTCTGGAGAGACCTGAAAATAGCTGTGCAGCAACGCTCCCCATCCAACCTGACAGAGCTTGAGAGGATCTGCAGAGAAGAATGGAAGAAACTCCCCCAAATACAGGTGTGCCAAACTTGTAGCGTCATACCCAAGAAGATGCAAGGCTGTAATCATAGCCAAAGGTGCTTCAACAGAGTACTGAGTAAAGGGTCTGAATACTTATGAATACTTATGTTTGTTTTGTTTTTTGGTTTTTTTTTGTTGCAAAAATGTCTAATGACTTGTTTTTGCTTTGTCATTATGGGGTATTGTGTGTAGGTTGATGAAGGCATAAACTCTTTTTAAAAATCTATTTTAGAATAAAACTGTAACGTAACAAAATGTGGAAGAAGTCAAGGAGTCTGAATACTCTAGCAATCTACTAAAGTAATCAGACCTATTCTTTCTAGAACGAACTGCTTCAGCTTCTATTCCGCTTGAATTCTACATTTAATACTTCTCCCTCTACCATACAAATATTTTTAGCCAGCTGTTGCAAGCACACACTTTCTTCAGAAAATGTACCTTTTCTAGTTTTGTCATATTTATCTTACCTTAGTGTTTGCAGGCTGACTGGCATCTATTGAGTTGCAATGTCCCATAAATTGAATGCCCAAATCAACTTAAAGTATCTACAAAACAAGTTTTGCAGTCACACAACCCAAATGGTAGCGGCAGGTAGCCTAGTGGTTAGGGCGTTAGGGCGATGGGCCTGTAACCGTAAAGGTTGTGAGATCGAATCCCCGATCGGACATGGTAAAAATCTGTCGTTCTGCCCCTGAACAAGGCAGTTAACCCACTGTTCCCCTGAACAAGGCAGTTAACCCACTGTTCCCCTGAACAACACTGTTCCCCTGAACAAGGCAGTTTACCCACTGTTCCCCTGAACAAGGCAGTTAACCCACTGTTCCCCTGAACAAGGCAGTTAACCCACTGTTCCCCTGAACAAGGCAGTTAACCCACTGTTCCCCTGAACAAGGCAGTTAACCCACTGTTCCCCTGAACAAGGCAGTTAACCCACTGTTCCCCTGAACAAGGCAGTTAACCCACTGTTCCCCTGAACAAGGCAGTTAACCTACTGTTCCCCAAGGCAGTGAACAAGGCAGTTAACCCACTGTTCCCCAAGGCACTGAACAAGGCAGTTAACCCACTGTTCCCCTGAACAAGGCAGTTAACCCACTGTTCCCCTGAACAAGGCAGTTAACCCACTGTTCCCCTGAACAAGGCAGTTAACCCACTGTTCCCCTGAACAAGGCAGTTAACCCACTGTTCCCCTGAACAAGGCAGTTAACCTACTGTTCCTAGGCCGTCACTGTAAATAATATTATTTTCTCAACTGACTTACCAAGTTAAATAAAGGTTAAAAAATAATGGAAGGCTACAGTTTTTTTTGTTAGAGAATTACTGTTCATAATTTACACATTTTTATTTGGATTCACATGATGCAATTTAAGGGGATTGAACAGAATCCAACCTACTACAATAGCAAAGTGAACTGTTTGTTTCGTCAAAAATAATAATTTAAAATAATCGATTAAATGTTCAAAACCATAAAAACTATATTTATGTGAAGCGGGGCATCCGTTAAACAGTAAATCAACTTTGTTAGGCCTTAGTTAACCTTGACTTAAAGGAAGACTCAGTGATGTGACATCCTCATACACAGAGGGGTTACTTCCTAGTTAATCACATCAACAACAGCAGGATTCAAATCTACCAAATAGAGGCATTATGCCCACCTTGGGGTTGATATGGCTGAGATTCTATGTGTTGTTCAGCACTGTAACCAATGCTCCCCCTAACTTGGCCATATAACAGTTATGAATGCTTCATAAAGCTTTATTGCACCTTTATAACTGGTCTATAACTATCTGCACTGTAGGCCAAAGAGCTGCTGGCGGTGAAGCTGCCCAGCTGGCAGGATAAATGCAGTGATGCCACCAAGGTCCCTGACACAGTGATGACCATGATAAAGGGGCTCCGCACTCCCATGTCTGGATCCCCAGAAGCCTCGCCTCGCGTTGAGCGCTACAACAGGGTGAGTGGGACGTCATGGCTGTTATTACACTGTTGTTACAATGCTATAACAAGAGAAGGACAATCATTCACCGCTTTACTTGGTTTAAAGGCTTGGCTCTTCTCATAAATGGTATTTGCTCTTCTAGATGGATTGTGTACTGTGACTTGCATGTGCATAACATAACCTGTTTTATGTCTTCTCGATCAGAGCAATGGGGACTCAATGGTTCCCCCACCAGCCCCCCAGCTGAAGGCCCAGATCAGTCCACTGGTTAACATGTTCAACCAGGACGCCTCCATCACATCCACATACGCCTCCACATCAGACCACAACTCAGGTACTACTGCAGCCTCACACCTCAGGCTTCAGTCTTTGGATTGAAGTATGGGTATGTGTTTCATTGTGTGTGTAGTTGTACATGTACTCCATATCAAAAATGTGAAAATATAGCAGGTTCTGGTAGCTGGTATCTTATACAGGGATTATGTTTAGTTTTACAGAGTCTCACACCACCTTCCCCATGTAAGTATGCAGCCTTTCGTAATCTGACTTGTACAAATGGATAAAATAGATAACAGAGATAAAACTATAGGTGCTGTCCTAATCTACATGTAATGTCTTGTTTCGGAATATTTGATCTTGTGCACCGGGGCCTTATTGAGTAAATGTGCTAGACAGATCATATTCAGAAATCCAAAGGTTCAGGACGGCTACTGAATTCCCTTCAAATTGTGCTGCATCTTCCCTTTAATCCTGCTAATGTATCTGTTCTTACTTCGTTTGTTCTCCATGTCTTCTTTTAATGAATGTTCAAATTATACAGAAAATTACGCTGCAAAACCAATTCTCCTCTTTAATGATGCAATTTTTCTTCTCCGCATGGTCATTTAGACCAGGATTATAAATCACTAGCTATAAGCCATGTCTTCTCCCTGATATACTTAGCAAAGTATCAATTTGAACTCTGCTATTGTAAATATCAGGTATTTCAGAGAGTCCTTGCTGTCTTTCTGCAATTTGATAGTAAAAAACATTTAACTTGAACTTTGACCTTACAGACCAGGGCAGTATGGAGGACGGTGGCAGTCTGTCTCTGTCCAGGTCGGTGTCGATAGGTTCAGAGCTGAACATGGGCAGGAAGCAACGGGTCAGGACCATCTTCCCTCACACGGCTGGCAACAATAACACACTCCTTTCCTTTGACGATGGTGACATCATCATGCTGCTAATCCAGGAGGACAAGGACGGATGGCTGTATGGAGAGCTGGAGAATACCCGGCAGTGAGTCTCTATTCACTGGTTAATAAGACCTTTATGAACCTTTTTGAAGCTTTATTACTCCTTTATAAAGGCTCATTAACCTGGAGAAGATCTGGCAGTAAGTCACTATTTACTGGTTATTAAGGGTTTATTAAGCTTTATTACAGGTTTATAAAAGCTTATTGACGTCACTGGTAATTAACCGTTTGTAAAGCTTTATTACACGTTTACAAAGATTTATTACACCTTTATTACACAATAATTCAGGCCTTATTAACCTATAGATGCAGATCTAAGGTCTCTCAGAGAAGTTATGCAATGTTGGCACCAACATTCGTGCAATTTCCTTCTGTGGAGTGTTCGTATCCTGTATATTTGAATGTGATATGTGGTTGTCTCACCTAACTATTTTAAGATGCTTACTCGTCAGTTTCACTGCATAAGAGCATCTGCTGAATTACTAAAATGTCAAATGTAATTGTTTTTCATACAGATCATCAAATACTACTGTATTGCATTATTTATTTGAAATATTTTTAAAATATTGATGTCATAAATATACAATTTGTACAGTTCTTTATAAAAAAAAAAACATTTGTTACATTTGACTGTGTAAAACCGAGCAGTACTACTTATTTCTCTGAGAGTGATGCGGATATATAGCAATTTTTTTTTTCTTCATCTCTGACGACAGTGGCGATAGAACCAGGTACCAGTTGAAAGTAGCGCAGTGGAAAACTGGGGCTCATTATGTTTTGTTAAGCCGTTAAATGTCAGGTCTGAAAGTAATGTCATTGTTAAAGCAGTTGTATCTGTGCCATTCAGAATAGTATTTCAGAAGATGAGTTGTGGGTAATTGAATATTATTTCAGAAGACCAGGTGTGGGTAATTGCGGTGAGGCCACAGAGACCGATGGCTCAAAGCCACCTTGGTAATTATGTGTGCATGCTTTGATGGCTGGTCTTGTGTCTCCCTCTCTCTATCTGTTCATTAAAGTCATTAGTGCTCATATGTAGGTGAAAGATCAGAGAATAGGAGAGAGAGGGAGAGAGAGAGAGTCCTTTAAGCAGAGATGTTAGTCTACCTGCCTTGACATTTTCCCTCTGAAACAAATTAGCTAAGTTAATTTCATGACCCTTTGACATTGTCAGCCATTATTATTGCTTTGGGTATGAAATTGTTTTTAAAGTTATCAGTGACAGCTTGTCACGAACAGAGACTTGGTACCTCCAAGTAAACAGCCCATAAGCAACCCGTTTAATATTAGTATAATACAATATGACATTTCTTCTTTTTTTTTTACAGTGAGATTTGGCTTGGGAACAATTTCTGTATTTCTCAACTTGAAACAGTGTCTTCGAAGTAAATCTGTCATATATTTGATCATTGAAATATGTGTTTCACATGCCTTCGGGGACATTTGGCTTACTACAAGTGAGAATATACACTACCTTTCAAAAGTTTGGGGTCACTTAGAAATATCCTTGTTTTTGAAAGAAAAGCAATTTTTTTGTCCTTTAAAATAACAAAGAATTCATCAGAA
Source organism: Oncorhynchus keta (assembly GCF_023373465.1). NCBI lineage: Eukaryota > Metazoa > Chordata > Actinopteri > Salmoniformes > Salmonidae > Oncorhynchus > Oncorhynchus keta. Next base: position 28,750,240 of record NC_068444.1, on the reverse strand, counting down.
ATACAGTGTAGACATTGTTAATGTTGTAAATGACTATTGTAGCTGGAAACAACTGATTTTTAATGGAATATCTACATGGGCGTACAGAGGCTCATTATCAATCATCACTCCTGTGTTCCAATGGCACGTTGTGTTGGCTAATCCAAGTTTATCATTTTAAAAGGCTAATTGATCATTAGAAAACCCTTTTGAAATTATGTTAGCACAGCTGAAAACTGTTGTTCTGATTAATAAAGAAGCAATAAAACTGGCCTTCTTTAGCCTAGTTGAGTATCTGGAGCATCAGCATTTGTGGTTTCGATTACAGGCTCAAAATGTCCAGAAACAAAAAACTTTTTTCTGAAACGCGTCAGTCTATTCTTGTTCTGAGAAATGAATGCTATTCCATGCGAGAAATATCCAAGAAACTGAGGATTTTGCACAACACTGTGTACTACTCCCTTCACAGAACAGAGCAAACTGACACTAACCAGAATAGAACCTGTAATCGAACCAGCAAATGCTGATGCTCCAGATACTCAACTAGTCTAAAGAAGGCCAGTTTTATCAGAACAACAGTTTTCAGCTGTGCTAACATAATTGCAAAAGATTTTTCTAATGATCAATTAGCCTTTTAAAATAATAAACTTGGATTAGCTAACACAACATGCCATTGGAACACAGGTTGCTGATAATGGGCCTCTGTACGCCTATGTAGATATTCCATTAAAAAATCAGTTGTTTCTAGCTACAATAGTCATTTACAATATTAACGATGTCTACACTGTATTTCTGAACAATTTGATGTTATTTTAATGGACAAAAAAATGTGTTTTTCTTTAAAAAACAATAACATTTCTAAGTGACCCCAAACTTTTGAACGGTAGTATATATATTTGTTTATGATGTTATTCATTGCTGTTTTATTTAGCAAATATTTTGGTGTGTCTGTGTTTGTTTCAGGAGGGGGTGGTTTCCTTCATCATACTGCCGACCTTACAATGAACCACTGATCTCAAACAGGTAAGACCAAGACACATATAACCATGTGATAATCTTATGATATTGCTTACAACTACACAATCCTCTCAAATCATTAGGAGTCTTTCAAGAAGTGTCTAGAATAAGTACAAACAAGGTTATTTTGGACCTTGTAAAGTTCTAAAATGTGTGTGTATCTGTCTATGTCTACAGTTTGGGGACACCGGTGCGCTGTCTGAGTGTGGCCAGTCTTCCGGAACAGGAGGAGGAAGAGCCTGTTCTGCTGCCGCCGCCAGACTACAGTGACGGGAAGGAGAGTAGCCCTGTCAGAATGGTCAGCTCCTCCACACCCTCACCCCAAAACACGGTCAGAACCCAATCATCCCTTCCATATTCTCACCTTACAGTACAGTCAGCAACCCACTTTAAAGTGACCTACGGGGTCTCTCAAATGTCTGAACAACTTTGATTTCAGTGTTGTTTATCAGCCCACATGCTGGGAAACGGTCTCCTTAGGGTGAACGTTAAACCTCCACAATCTCTTCAGGTGGAAGACTTTTTACTAGTGTATTTTCCCCTGGGCTAGTTAGGGATGTACTCCCACTCCCAGGAACACATTAAGCTAGGTCATGACAGAAACAGGGTTTTGAGGTTGTGTGTTAATGTAATCCCTGTCTGCCACACTCTCAGCTGTCCCAATAGGAGAACCCTTTTTGATTCCAGGTAGAAACCTTTTAGGTTCCATGTAGAACTCTTTTGGGCTTCATGTAGAACTCTCTTTGGAAAGGGTTCTAAATAAAACCCTTTTGGTTCTACCTGGAACCAAAAGGGTTCTTCAAACGGTTATCCTATAGGGACAGCCAAAGAACCCTTATAGGTTCTAAATAGCACATAAGTAGAGTGAGGTGGAGGAGGAGAAAGAGAGAGAAAGAGAACGAGAGAGAGCTGTCACCTCGAAAAGACATTTAAAAAATGCTCCCTGCCTGGTTTTGTCTCTGCGTAGGAATGGAGGTAGGGACACAGAAAGGGAGGGAGGGAAGGAAGGAGGGAGGACACGGGGGGTATAGGTCTACACAGAAATATTGCTCATCCACACAGCTTCAATTAGGACCTGCACGGTGTCAGCTGGTTTGAGAATGAAGTAATCAAGTAGTCTCTCTCTCTCCTCTCATTGCCTTTGTGTGCTGGAACTGCTGCCTCAGGGCTTTGAGAGAAATACACTGCTGTTAGGGATATTATCGTAATAGAGTTGGCATCCCTCCCTCCCCTTTCTCTCCCCTCCTCTCCCCATTCCCCCCCATCTGCTTTTCCCCTTCTCTTTCTCTCTACCTCTCCTAGTTGCCTCCCCATCTGTTCTCCCCATTCCCCACCTCTCACCCTTTCCTTTCTAGAAGTCCCATACTTTCTTGCTTCCCTCCCCCTTTGATCCCCCTCTCTCACCCCCCCCTCCCCCACTTCCATTTGATCATGTGATCGTAGAGATGACTTTGCTCTTTGCGTTGTTATTGTCGCTGCCAGATTGTTTAATGATTGTCTCTGATGTAAGCCACTCCATGGGGCCTCTCGCATAGGTGCCTCTGTGCCCTCACTTCTGGACACAGACTGCCCTCTAGTGGAATGTTAGGGTACTGGTTATGTCCTGAAGTAGTTTGAATAAGCCTACTACAGCAGTGTTCCTGTGCAGTACAAAAACTTAATTAACAGCCTGCAGGCTGATCCACTGTTAGATTGTATCTTCAAAACATCAGATAAGGATACAAAATTAACACAACTTGGAGAAGGTTTGCTTACTCTCATCCATCATCAGATATTTTATTTTAATTTCTGAGAGTGCAGACATTTTTTGTTAGATAGATACACGTTCATACATCCTAAAACATAGCTATGTAATCAGTTCAGCATCTAATTTAAAACTATCTTCATCACTCTCACTTGTTTGTATTTACAATAATATTTCCATCTACTCAGAGAAGAGGTGTTTCTAGAGAGTTTCTATAGGTGTTTCTAGAGAGTTTCTAGAGGTGTTTCTATAGGTGTTTCTAGAGAGTTTCTAGAGGTGTTTCTAGAGGTGTTTCTAGAGATGTTTCTAGAGGTGTTTCTAGAGATGTTTCTAGAGGTGTTTCTACATATGTTTCTAGAGAATTTCTAGAGGTGTTTCTAGAGGTGTTTCTAGAGAGTTTGGAGAGGTGTTTCTAGAGGTGTTTCTAGAGGTGTTTCTAGAGATGTTTCTGGAGGTGTTTCTACATATGTTTCTAGAGAATTTCTAGAGGTGTTTCTAGAGGTGTTTCTAGAGAGTTTCTAGAGGTGTTTCTAGAGAGTTTGTAGAGGTGTTTCTAGAGGTGTTTCTAGAGAGTTTGTAGAGGTGTTTCTAGAGAGTTTCTAGAGGTGTTTCTAGAGAGTTTGTAGAGGTGTTTCTAGAGAGTTTGTAGAGGTGTTTGTAGAGGTGTTTCTAGAGAGTTTGTAGAGGTGTTTCTAGAGGTGTTTCTAGAGGTGTTTCTAGAGAGTTTGTAGAGGTGTTTCTAGAGGTGTTTCTAGAGGTGTTTCTAGAGATGTTTCTAGAGGTGTTTCTAGAGAGTTTGTAGAGGTGTTTCTAGAGGTGTTTCTAGAGGTGTTTCTAGAGATGTTTCTAGAGGTGTTTCTAGGGGTGTTTCTAGAGAGTTTGTAGAGGTGTTTCTAGAGGTGTTTGTAGAGGTGTTTCTAGAGATGTTTCTAGAGGTGTTTCTAGAGGTGTTTCTAGAGAGTTTGTAGAGGTGTTTCTAGAGGTGTTTCTAGAGGTGTTTCTAGAGATGTTTCTAGAGGTGTTTCTAGAGAGTTTGTAGAGGTGTTTCTAGAGGTGTTTCTAGAGGTGTTTCTAGAGATGTTTCTAGAGGTGTTTCTAGAGGTGTTTCTAGAGAGTTTGTAGAGGTGTTTCTAGAGGTGTTTCTAGAGATGTTTCTAGAGGTGTTTCTAGAGGTGTTTCTAGAGAGTTTCTAGAGATGTTTCTAGAGGTGTTTCTACATATGTTTCTAGAGAATTTCTAGAGGTGTTTCTAGAGGTGTTTCTAGAGGTGTGCTGGCCTTTCTAGACATTCTAGATTCCTGACTCCCAGCATGAGGTCATGGTACACTCCATCTCCGTACGTCCCAGAGTTCTTCACTTGGGAGTGACACAACGACGATATGTGTTGACAGTTGACATCCTTATCCAACCTGTCTGACTAGAGACAACTAGAAGCAACCTTTCACACTCACAGCTGCACGGGAGGCAATACCACATGTACTAAATATGCACAGCATGTATCTGGACTTTTAAGTGTTTCTCTTTCTTTCGTTTTGTAAACAGATCTTTCTACCCAATGGGGTTGGAAAGGCTCCCTTTCTGGGGTAAGTCATATAATAACTATGTTATAACATTATAACCTATCGCATAGATTATGCATTGATTTTGATGGTAAATTTGAATAAAAAATAATAAGGATCTCACCTATTACAATGTGTTTTGAAATATTTTCCAGAGGTGGGAATCCCTTTGCCACTGTCAAACTGAGACCTACAGTGACCAATGACAGATCCGCACCAATCGTCTGATAACCAGGGATCATCCAGACAGAGGATTTATGAAGCTTGGAATCTCTGCGCCACCAACACTTCAGAATCACAGTCCAACAAGATGTCCAGATAGCCTGGATTTTACTCTGCTTCAGAAAACGAGCTCCGTTGTTGCTCGGTCCGTTGCAACTGCATTGTAAAACAGACCAGTGAAGTGACAATAAATATGGGCAGTGCTGAGACAGACTAATATCCAGGCTACCTTCCTGACTCTTCAGCACTCAAATATAAAATTAATAATACTAATAATAATAATCTGTCTGTAGTTGTTGTGGGAATGATGGGAGAGAGACACATGTTGGGAGAAGAAGAGCTCAATTATTTGCCATGTTTACTTTTTCATTATTATGTGCCCATTTTTAAATGCGGAGACTATTTGTGTAAACATATGTAACAAATTGAGTTTAAACAGTGCGAGTTTATGGAAGAATGAATATACCGACTAGGCACAGACATCCATCCGTTCAGTGTCTATTTTTGATTGACAGTTGGCTGAGTTGTCAACTAATGTGAATTCAATGTGAAATCAATAAAAAATTACACCATGTCATTGGATTTAGGTTCAAAGTTGGTTGAAAAAAAGACTAAATTCCCTTATATTGAAAAAAAAAAAATCCAATCTGTTTTCCATGTTGATTCAACTTCATCACAAATATGTTCTGTTGTTGAAATGACGTGAAAACAAAGTTGATTCAATCCATTTATGCCTAGCAGGTAGTAGTGGACATTGTTTTATTAAAATAAGTGATTTTTGATTTGACACAGACTACTAAATTAATGTATTCTGAATGGGGAATGCATTGACATATGGACCCTGCCACGCGTTTTCTTCATACTTTTAAATTGTATTTTTTCATACTTCTTCAAAAGTTCATGATGTTTATACAATAATTTTAGGGTGGAAATTTATCTTTGGCTTTTCATGGTAAGCTAAAGGTTGTGTGCATACAAATACACAATTGTTGCAAATCACAATCACATTGTTTTTGGTAGAAATACAGTATGAGCCACGCAGTATATCAAAAGAGTCAACCGTTGTAGAGTATTTCATGATACACACCACACTGCTGTCCATGCTAATTGATGATTACCATCCCAAATAAGTATTTGAAAAGAACAGTGGACATGGTTCCTCCTCTTCTATCTCTGTTCAGATACTGATGTGTATTGTTTTCATTCTCTAAAGGTGAGAAGGAAAAGGATGTAACATGATGTTCTGTCCTTGTCCTCAAAAAAAATATATATATATTTCTTGGCACCATGTAGACTAATGTAATGTTATCTCACAGGGAAACAGGATAAACCTTACATGGTCCTTATTCATGTATTGGCTTTGCATTGTACTGCCATAGCCTACTGTGTATCTGTATGAAGACTTGCATAATAATTGAAAATGTTGTTCATCCCTTAATACACGAGATGAAATGGAGAATAACAAGCTTTGGTTGTCTTTTATTGAATTAGTCGCTGTTTATATTGAATGAATGAGTAGGCTACCATTCTTTCCGGCCCCATAGTAAATTACTATAAGTTACGTTAATTTGAATAACATAAACACACACACACATAAATCTTTCAATAAAGATGTCTATGTTTACCACAATTTTCACTACTATTGTGTCAGGTCATAAGACACATTTAGAAGGAAAAGCATGAGACAACACTGGGGATTGTCAGTAGGACATTACTGTCCATGCCTAGGGAATTCTATAACATCCACTCTCTAGTGGTTATATCCAGTGTCTGTTTGTCTGTCTGTCTGGGGGTGTTCGGGGAAAAGCCCATTTCTGTTCTAACCAAATTGACTTTTACGTTTTGTCCATTTATCAGATTTACAGTCAGTGCAACAACACATCACAATCACTTTAAGTAAAACGTTCCTCAATTAAACAGCTATCAGCAAAATCAGTGCTGGTAAGGAAAGACAAAGAGCAATATTGTATTGTATTGTATTGTATTATATTCTATTGTATTACATTCTCCAATGTTATTATCCAGATCTTGTAATGCCCTATAATAACGAAACTACTATCATCGCCTACTGGACAAATTCAGCCATTGGTTAATTTGGTGCAGCAGCCAATCCGCGTTTACAGTAAAACACCACACTTCCTGTTTCGGATTAAAGAAAATATCGCAATTAATGGTATATTCAATCTGATATGACGAATGAATTGCAGTGACTTACCATACCGTTTATGAGAGAGAACACACGGTAAGGGATGAGCTATTGCTAACTATTACATGTATTGCTGTGCTTTAGTGGTAAGCCTCCCTGTAACGCTTAAAGAGCAATGTCAAGCTAATATTTACTCAGTGCTAGCTAGGCCATTCATTGTATGTATAGTCATGCCACGTTTGTAATGTTGAGTGTCCTTCATGTGGTTGTAGATTTGCTGATAGCAGTAGTCAGCTGTTATGCAACAACTGCAGTCTACCTGTGATAAGTTTAGTATGCTAACAGTAGACTACTTTGTAAACCAACCAAAAGCTTAGCTACTATGTGTCACATAGGTGCCCGATAATCAACAATGTATCAATGTTGATCAATGGCCATCCTATTACAATGTAGCAAACGTAATTCATGTGCCACAGTATTTTCTCAGTGATTGACAATGTTGCCGTTTAGCAAGTAGCAGTATCTAGAGACTCTCGAGTTAATTGGGCGAGTCACTAGATCAGATCGCAGCTTGCATCAGATAGTATACAGGTTTATCTCTCTGGCTAGTTTATTGATTGCTTGTGACAGGGGCTACAACTTCGTAGAGCATCCCTCGCCCCGGGCATTACATAACGTACTGTGACCAGGATAGGATGTAATAGGTTGAGGCTGCCTCGCCTAGACACTGGTGTAAGGTCAGTTTAGCCTTTTACCCAGTGGTGGGAAAAGTACTCAATTGTCATACTTGAGTAAAAGTAAAGATAAGGTAATAGAAAATGACTCAAGTAAAGGTGAAAGTCACCCAGTAAAATACTACTTGAGTAAAAGTCTAAAAGTATTTGGTTTTAAATATACTTAAGTATCAAAAGTGAATGGAATTGCTAAAATGTACTTAAGTATCAAAAGTAAAAGTATAAATAAGTTCAACTGCCATATATTATTAAGCAAACCAGACAGCACAATTTTATTTATATTTATTTATTGGTGGATAGCCAGGGGCAAACGCCAACACTCAGACATAATTTACAAACAAAGCATTTGTATTTAGTGAGTCTGCCAGATCAAAGGCAATAGGGTTGACCAGGGATGTTCTCTTGTGTGAATTTGACAATTTTCTGTCAATGTAACTAGTACTTTAGGGTGTCAGGGGAAATGTATGAAGTAGGAAGTACATTATTTTCTTTAGGAATATAGCGAAGTAAAAGTTGCCAAAAATATAAAAAGTGAAGTACAGATACCCCCAAAAACTGACTTAAGTGGTACTTCAAAGTATTTTTACTGAAGTACTATACACCACTGCTTTTACCCTTTCATGGATAGATGGAATAGAGGCAGACTCTGTACTACAGCTTCTTCTGCACTCCTCCAGAAGAGAGACGAGGCAGGGCCAGGGGCCACGAGGGAGAGCTGAAAAGAAGGTCCGCAGTGAGCATGCTGATTCAGACTCACTCGCCTGCTGGCTAGCCTAGCTACATCACTGGACTGTTTTCATTAGAAATAGGATTTCCTTATTATTAGACTAAGCAGTTTGGCTGGGTGTGTGCCTCTCAATGAGGGTAATTTGAGGGAACTCGCTCTCTCGCTTTCTCTTTTTCTTCCTCCATACACCCTTTACACTCCTCCTTCTCTGTGACCTCTGCTATTTGTCCATCCTCCTCTTCCCCATTTCTCACCCCTCTTTCCAAAAGAAAACAAGGCATCTTTCTTTGTTATTTCTTCCTTCTCCCTAGGCCTGACCATGTCTGTGTCCCTGCTGTGGGCAGTGGATGTGTACGGGCGCGTTTACAGCCTGTCCACTGGAGGGCAGCAGTGGGAGCAGTGTCATGATGCCGTGTTAGAGTTTAAGAGGGTGACAGCAGTACAGCAGTGTTGCTGGGGTATCGCCTGTGACCACCACATCTACCTGAATGTCCACTCTAGTGATGTACCCATACGTTACCAGGAGGAGACATACGAGAACCAGGTACATGGTGTCGTGTCCTCGGGACGGACAGGTTTAGGGTCATGAAATATTGTGTGGATGAAGGGCGGGTGGGTGCCAGACGGGTTGAATAAAGATATATTTTTTAATAGAAAATGCATAATTATTATGCAAGTCATATATCTTTAGGCTACATTGAGGGTCTTCTTTCATTATCTTTATCTGGTGTTAGTACAGTGAGGGAAAAAAAGTATTTGAACCCCTGCTGATTTTGTACGTTTCCCCACTGACAAAGAAATGATCAGTCTATAATTTTAATGGTAGGTTTATTTGAACAGTGAGAGACAGAATAACAACAACAAAAATCCAGAAAAACGCATGTCAAAAATGTTATTAATTGATTTGCATTTTAATGAGGGAATGTTATGTGTGATGATTGTGAGAAGCCATACAAATTCGACAGTCACAAGACGGGAACCTCTTAAAGATCGGACCCTTTTTTTTAAAACATTTCCCCCTAAAATTACATACCCAAATCGAACTGCCTGTAACTCAGGACCTGAAGCAAGGTTATGCATATTCTTGATACCATTTTGAAAGGAAACATTTAGAAGTTTGTGGAAATGTGAAATGAATGTAGGAGAATTTAACACATTAGATCTGGTAAAAGATAATACAAACAAAAAAGCATGCGTTTTAAATTTTTTTGTTTTAAAGGCCGTAAATTGAGATAGGATTCTAGGTGTAATTGTTGTGTTGTACACAAGATGGCAGTAGTGTGTGTGCAACGTTTTAGACCTATCCAGTGAAGAATTACATCACTACACAATATTTTGTATCAAGTCTGCCCTGAGTTTGACCAAATGTGCCAAATTGGTCCATTTATACATTTTCAAGTACAAAACTATAGACAACATCCAAAAATACTAAGGGGGGTCTACTGTAAATTGAACACTGCAGTTAGATTAACAATAATTTAAGCTTCCTGTCCATATAAGACATGTTTATGTCTCGGAAAGTTTGGCTGTTGTTTACAACGTCATTCTAGTCACATTATTGCATATTGAGCAACACCTGTCCCAGTTTAGGGACCGATCCCGTAGAGGTTAAAGTGGTACGTCAAGGGAACAGTAGGCGACTGTTCAGATGGGTTAAATGGATGGAATAATAGCCTAACTGAAATCTGAATACTGACTGTAGGTCTATAACCTTTCACATAACCTAATATAATATTAACTCTACCAGAATTGAGCTTTCCTTGCAGTACAATTATACACGAATGTTAATTTTGACTCTGGAACAGGAGTGAAGAAATATATTATTGATTTATTTCAGCATCTTGAGAGAATGAAACCGAATGAAATCGGTTAGTGACTGTAAAGATGCTATCTTTATCAGTATCATAAAAGCGGATACTATTTCAACCACATCAAATATGCATCCAAGCTGAACTGAAGTCTTATCAGCAACATGTTGGGTCTATTTAACAGCTTTTAATTTTCTTAAAACCGGTCAAACTAATTTTGCGTGGAAAATCTTTCCAGTTTTTTTTTTGTTATTGCATTTTCTCCCTGATCCATAAACATTTTGTGAAAGAGAAAACAAACTTTACCGATGTCAACTAGATTGAAGCATTCATTCTTTCAATTTATGACATTATTCTGGCCACCAACTGTTTATTTAGTCTTCTAGGGCAACAAGTAATGACAGAAGAGAAGCTGTATGTGTCTAATTATAGACAAGTTGACTAACTACCAAAACGTCAGAAAATATAAGCAGAAATGTAGGACTATCTAAAAAAGGCCTGTCAAAAGATTATTCTTCCTCTGACTGTACAGTGCATTTTCTATAGTTGTGGGTTAGGGTTGGGTGCAGATTTTCACTTTATGCTATATGGTCGGGCGTTTGCAGGTGGGTTATTAGAAATTGCGGGCGGGTGCGGGTGTACAAACAGCTGACCTGCACATCACTAGTGTGTGTGTGTGTGTTTGTGTGTGTGTGTGTGTATTTGTGCTTCTTTTGCACCTGCTGCATTTATGATTCTTGTAACTCTCTCTCAGCGATGGAATCCCAAGGATAACTTCTCGGATCACTTGTTGCCGAGCGACCGCTGGCATTGGAGTGACATCACAGGGCTGGAACACCAACCCCTGGACAGTTTCCTTCTTCCCTCCACCAACTGGGAGTGGGAGGGGGACTGGTACATTGATGAGAACTTTGGAGGAGAACCCACAGAGAAAGGAGTGAGTGTCTGTCGTTCTTCGCTGTTTTTCTCACACTCTCTCTTTCTCTCTGTCTTTTCGTTAACTTTCTCTCTTGTCTCCCCATTTTAGACTTTCCCTCTGTTCTCACCTTCTCTCTTTCCCTCTCTCTTTCCTTCCCTCCCTCTATGTCCTTGTCTTACCCTCACCTACGATGATTCATCTGTGAATGGATTTGTCTGCAGGGTTGGACCTATGCCTTGGACTTCCCTGCCACCTGATGCTAGTCGGGCATGCAGGTGCAGGCAGCGATGGGTTGAAAGCATGACATCAAAGTAAGGTGAACCAGGCAAGGCAATCATCCGAAGGATCGGATGGTCAGTGACCTGTTTGAGACGGCTGACTTGGCTTTATGATATCATTTAGTAAGACCTTAGAAGACAAGAAGTGGAACTCGTGTGTCCGTCGCCGGCGATGGATCCGCTACAGGAGGTACAAGGCCACAGACACCTGGGCCAAGGTGTGTATTTGGAGCACTATAATCACCTGTCACAACTAGGATGTAACTGTATGCCTCTGCTGTGAATGCTTTCTTTGTGTACTGAACTGTACTCATCATGTACTGTAGGTTTGTTTAGGCCTGTGTGTGTGTGTTGACCCGTATCTCTCTGTGTTACCAGATCCCATCTGAGGGTCACAGTGGTCCCCTGCCAGACCCCTTTAATGACATCAGCTGTGGGGGCTGGGAGATCAGTGAGGAGCCCAGGGGGAGGCTGTCTCTGTGGGCTGTCTCTCTACAGGGCAAGGTATTACACGCGCACACACATAAATGCACACACACACAAACACACTAATACATGCAGACACACATGAATGGCATGGACACACGCGCACACACAGCTCAGAGGGGGAGGTCATATCTCCAGAGATCACAAAACACACACATACAACACAAATGTATTCGTAAACGAACAAATCAATTTGATTGACTAATTGCCTGTGTGTGTTTGATCTGGGTCATTAGGTGTGGTTTCGTGAGGGTATCCACCACCACAGCCCAGAGGGGGAAGGCTGGGAGGAGGTGTCTCTGCCTGGGGAGGTAGTGCAGATCAGCTGTGGACCAGGGGACCTGGTTTGGGCTGTGCTCTGGGAAGGGCAACTCATCGTCAGGGAGGGCATCACCAGAGACTGCTCACAAGGTGGCTGGTTAACAGAGGAAGTGTGTGTGTGTATTCGTGTTAGAGGGAGAGAGAGCGAGAAGGAGAGAGACATAGAGAATGAGAGACCGCATGTTTATGTCTGTTTGTGTGTGTGTAAGAGAGAGAGCGAGGGAGAGCCTGAGATTGTGTCTAATGGTGTCTTTCCTCTTCTCTCTCTACCAGGCTCGTCCTGGGTGGTGGTGGACTCTCCCAACCCAGAGGCCGGGGCCATCCACGTAGCTGTGGGGGACAACGTAGTCTGGGCCGTCACCAAGGACAACAAAGTAAGACTACATGAAACACTCTCATGTATGTTCTCTAACGCTTCCCTTATCAGCAGTATGTTCCTGATGATTATCTCTCTGTATCTGTCAGGTATGGTTCAGGCGTGGCATCAACTCCCATAACCCATGTGGTTCAGGCTGGATCGGGATGGTCGGGGAGATGGTCATGGTCAACGTGGGCCTCAACGACCAGGTGAGGATTTGATCAATGTGTATTAACAGACCTTCTAATAGATTGTCAGGTAAGTTCTCTGAGTGTGGTTTATAAAGATTCACTTGTCGCTGTCCATAGTGCTGAAACATGTTTGGTCGGGCATTCTACACAGGTCAATGTATGTTTGTTCTGACCCTGTCCAGGTGTGGGGTATCAGCTGTGTGGACCGGGCAGTGTATTTCCGTCAGGGTGTGACCTCCAGTGAGTTGAGTGGTAAAGCCTGGAAGGCTGTCAACGTTCCCCGAGACGGAGACATCAGGTCCCACTCCTCCGCCAGCATTAGCAGTCTGCACAGGTGGACATGGACACGGAATACTGTGACACATTTCCAATGCTTGGGCAATCTCATCTCCATAAAACAATTAGCCAAACAGTCTGCTAGCTGGGTGATCTGTGTAATACTAATATCCCTCTCTCTCTCTCTCCCCGTCCCACAGTGCTGGTTGTTTCTTCAGTGGTGAGATACAAGCCCAGTCTGTGATGAGTGAAGACTTGGACACAGAGGGCGGTCCACAGACGGCGGTCCTAGAAGTAGGGGCATGCCCCTCCTCTCCTCCCATCGACCCCGACGTCCCCAAACCACGCATCCCTAAGGTCACCAGCGACAGTTTCATCTCTGAGATGCTCTCCGACCGTGAGGTCAAACAGGAGGGGGCCACCGCTGCCACCACTGCCAGTCCCTCTATCCCAGAAGAGGAAGTCGCTCTTGGGGAACCAGAGGCCAAGTGTCCCCCTCCAGCTCTGGTTCTCTCCCCCAGCCTGTCTGGAGGGCTTGGGGACCCCCAGTGGAGTAACGTGGACCTGGAAGAGACCCAGACTCACCTGGCTGTGGGGCCTGCCGTGGTGAGAGCGGACTCGGCTGACACCTGTAGTCTGTCCTCGGTGGCCACCTACACCCTGTGTCAGGGGGAGCCGTATGGGGCAGATGAACACCCGCTCTGGGCATGGGTCAGTGGAGGAGGCTGTGGTGTGAACTGTCACTCCCAGCTCAACTGGTTCAACTCTGCCACAGGTGAGACACAGATACTGTAGATATTGTATTTCTCCTGTATATTAAAACAAGCCTAGGGATATGCAAAACCCCAGCTCCAACTCGCAATTAAACCAGAATACACACTTCTGCCTGATGTAACAGTGTCTGTCTGCTTTTTCCTTGTTGTTGTTGAGCCACTGGAGTGTTTCCTCACACGTTGTTGATAAAGTTTGGACCTTATTGTTTCTCCCAGCCCTGGCATCATCAGTCCAGTCCATGAGTCTGTCCATCAGTCCAGCCCAGACAGCTGCCTGGCGGAAACAGATCTTTGAGCAGCTCAGCGAACGCTCTAAGAGAGAGATGGACCACTTTAAACACTACGAACAGGCCGTAGAACAGGTACCGACAACTTGAACGTTTACAAATGCTACTTTTTGGTTGCTTGCCTTGATTTAATGAGTTTTGTTTATGACTTGTCCTTGTTGTATAGACACTGATTAGTCTCCCTCCCTCCCCTCCCTCCCCCCCTCCCTCCCAGTCTGTGTGGGTGAAGAAAGGGACCATGCAGTGGTGGAGGGACTGGAAGCCCCATAAGTGGGTGGACGTGAGGTTTGCCCTGGAGCAGTTCTCAGGACCTGAGGGAAACCAGGACGGCATCCTCTTCCTCTACTACAACTTCAACGAGGAGAAGAAGGTGAGGGGAGGGCCACAGTGCCTGTGTATGTGTGCCTGTGTGTGGGTGTTTTCTGTGATGAGTTATTTAGTCTTCGTTTTCTCCTCCTCTCCTCCCTCTCTCCAGTACTTGCATGCATTCATTAACGAGGTGACTATCTTGGTGCCGGTGCTGAATGACTCCAAACACACGTTTGCCGTCTACACGGCAGAGAGGACCAAACAGAGGTGGCCTATCAGACTGGCTGCTGCCACTGAGGTGGAGATGCACGACTGGGTAGGTTATATGATCACTGTCTTCCATCTGAACCTGTCACAAAGTACAGTGCTCCATTTTCACAGAATATCATATGTTTTATTCATAAGCAAATGTCATGCTAAATTATGGATGGCGAAAGGGTTATGCCACAAATAAATATTTTTAAATAAACCTTTTATGTAGTATGACTTTGCCTCTATGTAGGGCTTATGAAGACTTTATGTATGCTATATACGTCCTATAGAAGTTGTAGTTTGGTAAAAGTGGCGCCTTAATGTCTTGACTATGTCTCTCTGTACCCCCAGCTGGCCCTGCTGAGTGTGTCGTGCTGTGACTCCCGGGGGATCCAGGGTCCCCCCTCTAAACAAGCCATCTGGTCAGTCACCTGTAAAGGAGACATCTTCGTCTGTGAGCCTTCGCCTAGCCTGGAAGCCTGTCCCTACCCCACACCCTGCGACCAGATGTAAGACACGTCCTCTGGGCTGTTATCAATGCTTTATAAAGGCTTGGTAAATGAGACCTCTGAATACAAACCTGCAGTACATCGTGAATGAGTTATTTGTGGATAAATAGATGGATATTTATTGATCAGATATATGCACTTACAACTGAATAGTCTTAACTGATTAAACATTGGTTGACAGTCACTTTTCTTTCTTTTGTCTCTAACCACATGTTGCTCTGTCCTGTCTGTGTGTGTTTGCAGGTTCTGGCGTCAGGTGGGGGGCCACCTACGTCTGGTGGAGTGTAACAGTCTGGGGGTGGTTTGGGGGGTAGGCTACGACCACACTGCCTGGGTCTACACCGGCTATGGAGGGGGATTCTTCCAGGGTAAACACAAATATATACCAAACATAAACCTACTGGACTGGACTTAAAGCACATGCCAAACATAACCAAGTACTGTATAGCCACTAACGGGGAAACCAAACTGGCAACGTCGCGTGTGTGAGCATAGGAAAATAAATGAATTAGCAAGCTAGCTTAATGTCCATGAATGTTTATTTTAAGTGTTGAACAGTCCCCAAATTGATCAAGTTGGTTCACATTTAGATTTGTTATTTTTACCTGTGTGTCATGATTGCGTCTGGTGGGGATAGACAAAATCAACATGCTCGCGGACATATGTGCAGGGCCAGTTTGGTCAGGGTGAAAGGGTATTTATCAGCTCTACTTGATCTCAGCCCCTGACTATAACCTCTCTCTTGTCTTTGTCAGGTCTGGCCAGCAGCACAGATAACATCTTCACCCAGACAGATGTGAAGTGTGTCTACATCTATGAGAACCAGAGGTGGAATCCAGTCACAGGTTACACCAACAGGGGCCTCCCAACAGACCGCTACATGTGGAGTGATGCAACAGGACTGCAGGAGTGTACCAAGGCCAACGCCAAACCTCCATCCCCTCACTGGACATGGGTGGGTACCACTAGCAGGACAAAATATGTCCATTTCACCCTCAATAGAGCGCAATAGTAATGACAACTCTTTTGTAGGCACTAACTCTGCCATGGCTCGTTGGTCAAAGCCTATGGGGAAATGAATGGGGATTTTGTAGGAGTTTTGGATAAATAGAAAAAAATAAGGTCTGTGGTTAACAGGTTTAGGAGAACGTAAACTTTAAAACGAGATTATCTTCATAAGCCGATGTCAGTCTTTTTTTGTGTTGCATTTATGTAATCAAAACAAGCACATTAAAGGCTTCATAATTCATTAAGGTCATGGACTACAAGCTGGCGAGCTCTATGGACAATGTCACATTTGAACTTAAACATCCACACAGTAGCAGTAGATGTTTAAAACGGTCCTACAAACAACGCTTGTTATCATGACACAAGGTGACTTGACTAACATACTAGACAAACTGGCACAGAGAGTCAGGAAACACAGGGATAAATACACTGGTGAAACAAGCAACACCTGGAGGGGGTGGAGACAATAACGAGGACAGGTGAAACTGATCAGGGTGTGACACTTGTTTTGCTAACTGCTCTGTCTCTTATCAGGTAGCAGACTGGACCATTGACTATGGGATCTCCGGGGGGACAGACCGAGAGGGTTGGCAATACGCAGCTGATTTCCCAAGGTGAGTGTACCTAACCCTCCCCAATACATATTAATTGGTCTATCTATCACATCAAGCTGAATCTTTTCCCAGCTACGAAAGCATCCAGAATATTTGTTTACGTCACTGTTGTGTATTTTCTCTCCCCTCTTACTCTTCCAGGTCGTATCATGGCCACAAGACCTTGAAGGACTTTGTTCGTCGTAGACGATGGGCCAGGTACTGTATCTTACTACACAACAATGGCTCTGTTCCCTCATCACTGTTTCTTTAGTCAGCACACAATAATAATAATATATAGCGCTTTTCATTACAAAGAGAATCTCAATGACGCCGATAAAACCAAACAAAACAAACGTGGAGATCTGGCAGGTCTTGGGCGATGGTCATCCGCAGCGTCAGATGACGAGGTGTTGTTGAGCAGGGTAGTTCGGAAAGACTGGGCAGTACTTCAGAGGATGGAGCTTTGATGGCACAGAGAGGGAGCAGCGTCAATCAGTTACTTAGACAAGCACGGTGCTGTTCATCAGGCACCTCATTCGTTGTGTACTTCTCCTCTGTAGGTAGGCTGGATAGTCCACTACTGAAGTGTAGCACCCACCTAGGTGATAAAATGGTCTGCCTCATTCTGCCGACTCAGTACTCTGTTTAAACAACCCTGAGTTTGCGCTCTAGGTAGAAAAATGGCCCGTAAGAACATATCTAGGATCAGCTCTCTACCTAAATCCTAACCTTCGACATTGAGGGAAACACAATAACTGACCTTAGATTAGCTCTAGGACACAGTTCTTCAACCCTGGTCTTGGGGACCTACAGGAAGTGCATGTTTTTGCTCCACCCCAGTACCAACACACCTAATTAACTAATGGTACACTAGTCTAGTTGAGACTTATCTCCTATTTTAACAACCCTTGTAAACTACATGGCCAAAAGTATGTGGACACCTGCTTGTTGAACATCTCATTCCAAAATCATGGGCATTAATATGGAGTTGGTCCCCCTTTTGCTGCTATGACAGCCTTCACTCTTCTGGGAAGGCTTTCCGCTACATGTTGGAACATTGCTGCAGGGACTTGCTTCCACTCAGCCACAAGAGCATTAGTGATGTCGGGCACTGATGCTGGGCAATTAGGCCTGGCTCGCAGTCTGCATTTCAATTCATCCCAAAGGTGTGCGATGGGCTTGTGGTCAAATCTCTGTGCAGGACAGTTAAGTTCTTCCACACCAATCTCAACAAACTATTTCTGTTTGGACACAGCTTTGTGCACGGGGGCATTGTCAAGCTGTATCAAGAAAGGGCCTTCCCCAAACTGGGCTCCCGATTGGTGCAGCGGTCTACGGCACTGCATCGCAGTGCTAGAGGCATCACTACAGACCCTGGTTCGATTCCAGGCTGAATCACAACCAGCTGTGATTGGGAGTCCCATAGGGCGCCCATTGTCGTCCAGGTTTGGCCGGTGTAGGCCGTTATTGTAAATAAGAATTTGTTCTTAACTGAATTGCCTAGTTAAAGGTTAAATAAAAACTTTTGCCACAAAGTTGGAAGCACAGAATCATCTAGAATGCTGTAGCTTTAAGATTTCCCTTCACTGGAACTAAGGAGCCTAGCCGGAACCATGAAAACCGCTCCAGACCATTATCCTGCTCCACCAAACTTTACAGTTGGCACTATGCATTCGGGCAGCTAGGCCGACTGGGCCAATTGTGTGGCACCCTATGGGACTCCCAATCACGGTTCTCCTGGCATCCGCCAAACCCAGATTTGTCTGTCGGACTGCCAGATGGTGAAGCGTGATTCATCTCTCCAGAGAACGCGTTTCCACTGCTCCAGAGTTACACCCCTCCAGCCAATGATTGTGCATGGTGATCTTAGGCATGTGTGTGGCTGCTCGGCTATGGAAACCCATTTCATGAATCTCCTGACGAACAGGTCTTGTTCTAACGTTGCTTCCAGAGGCAGTTTGGAACTCGGTAGCTACACGGTTCAGTAGTCCTGTTCTGTGAGCTTGTGCGACCTACCTCTTTGCGGCTGAGCAGTTGTTGCTCCTAGAAGTTTGTACTCCACAATAACAGCACTTACAGTTGACCGGCAGCTCTAGCAGGTCAGGAACGTAACTTAATCATTCTACTGCCAATGTTTGTCTATGGAGATTGCATGGCCGTTTGCTCGATTTTATACACCTGTCAGCAACGGGTGTGGCTGAAAAAGCCGAATCCACTAATTTGAAGGGCTGTCCACATACTTTTGTGTGTGTGTATATATAGTGTATTTCCTCTGACAGGAAGTGTAAACTGACGACCACAGGGCCGTGGCAGGAAGTCCCACCCATCCCGTTGAGTGACGTGACCATCGTCCTGTGTGGAGCTCAGAGCAGTGTTGAGCCGATCCCTCTGTGGGCCATCAGTAACAAGGGAG
This sequence comes from Oncorhynchus keta, assembly GCF_023373465.1. Lineage (NCBI taxonomy): Eukaryota > Metazoa > Chordata > Actinopteri > Salmoniformes > Salmonidae > Oncorhynchus > Oncorhynchus keta. The sequence goes on along the minus strand of NC_068444.1, from coordinate 28,731,329 downwards.
ACGTGCTCTGTAGACTGGGGGTCACCCTACTGACTCCTGCCGTGAGTCTTTCACACACACACACAATATGTAAACACACATGTTCACTGTGAATACGCACACATTGTATTTGATAACCGAAGTGGTTGTGTGTGTTCCTAGGGGACGTCGTGGCTTCACGTGGGCACAGACCAGCCGTTTAAGTCTATCTCCATCGGTGGGGCCAACCAGGTGTGGGCCATTGCCAGGGATGGATCTGCCTTCTACAGGGGCTCTGTGTCCTCAGAGAGCCCTGCAGGTCAGCCAGAGAACCATGCAGAACCCACACACTCTGACAGAACCCAGGGTTCTCCCTTCAGTCTTACTGCTAATCAACAGTTCAGTCAGTCACTCAAATGTATTTCTAAAGCTGTTTTTACTTCAGCAGTTGTCACAAAGTGCTTTACAGTAATACTGTGGCTCAATTGTTCCTTTCTGGAGTAGCTTACCTCTCTGGGCTCTGGTTCATATCACAGAGATGCACCTGATGAAAGTAGACTAACCATTGGCTGTTTAATGTACTATTGCCCCCTGCAGGAGATTGCTGGTACCACATCCCCTGTCCTGAAAGACAGAAGCTCCAACAGGTGTCTGTAGGGAGAACGTCGGTCTACACTGTGGATCAAAATGGTACAACAGAAAATAATTTCATGACTTACAATGACACTTGTCTTTATTATCAGCTGTCTATTAGTTGTGCCATCGCAATGATTTATTTGTGTCATGATTTTAATGCTGTGCTCTCCCATCCAGGTAACCTGTGGTTCAGACAGGGCCTGACTCCCAGCTACCCCCAGGGATCATCATGGGAACACATCTGCAACAATGTACGCAAGGTCTCCGTAGGACCTCTAGACCAGGTGAGCAGAACCTCCAATCTAAAACCTGGGTGGTTGTCGTCGGCAATAAGGAATCATAAAGACTTTCTCTTTTCTCAAAATTCAACGCTCTTGACTTTGCACTGTGTTGAGTAACTCAACCTTTCTTTTTGTGTTTGTGTAGGTGTGGATCATAGCTGACAAGGTGCAAGGCAGCCACAGTCTGAGCTGTGGGACAGTCTGTCACCGTCTGGGGGTTCAGCCCATGGAGCCAAAGGGACAGTCGTGGGACTACGGCATCGGGGTGAGACTCTTTAACCTTACCTCTGACCCTAACCCATCAACATGCTTCTGTGACACCAATAACTTTGAAGGTTTTCTTGGTGGGGGGGCTGTCTGACTTTCTCTCTACGTCTGTTATCTTTCTCTCTCGCTCTCCTCAGGGTGGCTGGGACCACATCACTGTGAGAGGGAACTCCATTGAGGCTCCTCGTGTCCGTATGCCCTCCCTGACACCCTCCCTCACCTCCTCCCTAACGGACCCCCTCCGCCCACCTCCACCCCGCAGCCTGCTCCCTGTCATGATCACAGAGATGGAGAACGGGAACGCTGTCAGATGTTAAACACACACCTACAGTACTTGCTAGTGGACACTATCTCTCTTCTGTCTTCAGCCCAACTCTCTCTTCAGATACGCCACAATGCAACTACCCCACCATCCACACTGTACTGTAGCTCCCAGCTCCAGCCTCAGCTCTTCTGACCTATCACCTGGCTGTGTTAAAAGACCTTTGAACCCTATCTCTGCGCCCTCAACTTGACTCAGCCAATCACCTTTTCTCTTTACAGCTAGCAGATCATGTTCAGTATTTCCCACAGAGCACTAATGTCGTTTTTAAACCGTGTCACTGAGTCTTTGAACATTGCGCTATTGTAATTGAAATGTTAACTCAGCTAAAAAACGTTGCCACGAGCAGCACCGCAAATATTCAGATACACACAGGATCGCTTCACGCTGTTGGAGCGGTAGGTACGGATCGCTTCACGCTGTTGGAGCGGTAGGTACGGATCGCTTCACGCTGTTGGAGCGGTGGGTACGGATCGCTTCACGCTGTTGGAGCGGTGGGTACGGATCGCTTCACGCTGTTGGAGCGGTACGGTGGAGCGGTCGGATTCACGCTGTTGGAGCGGTAGGTACGGATTCACGCTGTTGGAGCGGTCGCTTCACGCTGTTGGAGCGGTAGGTACGGATCGCTTCACGCTGTTGGAGCGGTAGGATCGCTTCACGCTGAGCGGTCGCGCTTCACGCTGTTGGAGCGGCTGTTGGAGCGGTACGGATCGCTTCACGCTGTTGGAGCGGTGGGTACGGATCGCTTCACGCTGTTGGAGCGGTAGGTACGGATCGCTTCACGCTGTTGGAGCGGTAGGTACGGATTGCTTCACGCTGTTGGAGCGGTGGGTACGGATCGCTTCACGCTGTTGGAGCGGTAGGTACGGATCGCTTCACGCTGTTGGAGCGGTAGGTACGGATCGCTTCACGCTGTTGGAGCGGTAGGTACGGATCGCTTCACGCTGTTGGAGCGGTAGGTACGGATCGCTTCACGCTGTTGGAGCGGTGGGTAGGTACGCTGATTGCTGTCACGCTGCTGTGGAGCGCTGTGGCGTAGGTACGGGATCGATGTTGGAGCGCTTCACGCTGTTGGAGCGGTGGGTACGGATCGCTTCACGCTGTTGGAGCGGTGGGTACGGATCGCTTCACGCTGTTGGAGCGGTGGGTACGGATCGCTTCACGCTGTTGGAGCGGTAGGTACGGATTGCTTCACGCTGTTGGAGCGGTGGGTACGGATCGCTTCACGCTGTTGGAGCGGTAGGTACGGATCGCTTCACGCTGTTGGAGCGGTGGGTACGGATCGCTTCACGCTGTTGGAGCGGCTGTTGGAGCGGTGGGTACGGAGGCTGTTGGAGCGGTGGGTACGGATCGCTTCACGCTGTTGGAGCGGAGCGCTGTAGGGTGGGTACGGATCGCTTCACGCTGTTGGAGCGGTGGGTACGGATTGCTTGTTGGAGCACGCTGCTGTTGGAGCGGTGGGTACGGATCACGCTGTTGGAGCGGTGGGTACGCTGCTGTGGAGCGGTGGGTACGGATCGCTTCACGCTGTTGGAGCGGTGGGTACGGATCGCTTCACGCTGTTGGAGCGGTGGGTACGGATCGACGCTGTTGGAGCGGTGGGTACGGATTCACGCTGTTGGAGCGGTGGGTACGGATCGCTTCACGCTGTTGGAGCGGATCGCTTCACGGGTACGGATCGCTTCACGCTGTTGGAGCGGTGGGTACGCTGCTGTTAGGCGGTGGGTACGGATCGCTTCACGCTGTAGAGCGGTGGGTATCGCTTCACGCTGTTGGAGCGGTGGGTACGCTGTTAGAGCGGTGGATCGCTTGTTAGAGCGGTGGGTACGCTGCTGTTGGAGCGGTGGGTACGGATCGCACGCTGTTAGAGCGGTGGGTACGGATCGCTTCACGCTGTTAGAGCGGTACGGATCGCTTCACGCTGTTGGAGCGGTAGGGTGGATCGCTTCACGCTGTTGGAGCGGTAGGTAGGATCGCTTCACGCTGTTGGAGCGGTACGGATCGCTTCACGCTGGTAGAGCGGTGGGTACGGATCGCTTCACGCTGTTGGAGCGGTGGGTAGGATCGCTTCACGCTGTTAGAGCGGTGGGTACGGGATCGCTTCACGCTGTTAGAGCGGTGGGTACGGATCGCTTCACGCTGTTAGAGCGGTAGGGATACGGTTAGAGCGGTAGGTATTGCTGTTGAGCGGTAGGTACGCTGTTAGAGCGGTCGGATCGCTTCACGCTGTTAGAGCGGTAGAGCGGTTGGAGGGTAGGTACTGGATCGCTTCACGCTGTTGGACGGATCGCTTCACGTTGGTAGAGTGGTAGGTACGGGACCAAAACAAAGGAAATTGACCCGCTATGCTGTTTACTTTCTGCATCTACTTCATATATGAGTCTACGTTTAAATCTGTGCTCTTAAGATAACTTTGTTTTACTTATGGTTTTTGTTTGGTTGAATGTTTTTATGGTAGGTGTGTTTGGTAGAGTGGTAGGTACGGGACCAAAACAAAGGTTGACCCACTTATGCTGTTTACTTTCTGTAGATTTTTTTTTTTAATGTTTTATGTTTTTGGGTTGAATGTTTTTATGATTGATCTTTTTTTTTAAAAATTGATTGATCTTTTTAAAATCATATATGTGTTTTGGGGATGTATTCAATGTGATTGGGGCGACGTTAAGATGGGTAAGAAAGCATCACTGTCGGCCCAATTATTTGTGACTTATTATAAATAGTCTGTATTAGGACGTTACAGTACTTACTACTTTGTACCTGCTGGCAACAGGTCGAGATTCTACTAGAGTCACACCAAAAACAAGAAGGATTTATTTAACGAGAACTTTTGTTATTAACGTTTGATAACACATGATGCTTTTACAGTTCTAGGCCTTCCTCCTGAATGGTTTGTACTGTGATGGCCACAGTGAAGAGTTTGTAGGCCCAAGTATTTTTGACAGCACTCGAAAAGAAAATATATATTCTTCTTTTCATGAAAAATTTGCAATGTGTAGTTCTACACTGGACCAAAGTGTGAATTGCTTGGAAAGTGATGTCTTTGCGGGGCTTTAAAGTTTATCTGTTTATTTCTCAGGAAAATAAGAGTTCTCCTAAACGCTATTATTGGCATGTTTTTGACCTTCTACGATTGTAGCAGTAATGACTGACAGGCAACACACATGAAAGGTTTGGTGGAAAGAACAAATACATATTTTTGTTATAAATCTGTATATGAGTTTAGTATAAGTGTTTTAATGGGGATATTTCAAGGTTGGTTATTGTACGTTGGTATATAAAAAGGTAAAATATTAGTCCTATGAACTATTATCCATAAACCACAAAAGCTGAAACTAGCACATTTGGGCATTAATTGATCTTACTTCTCTACATGGAAACCATAAGCCAATAGCTATCACTGATATACTGGAACTACAAATAATTGATTGTACAGAAAACTGTCTGTGAAAACTCTCACTTTAACTTCCTATGGCAGTTCCTAATACAAAGAGGGCGTTTTTTGATCATGTTTCACTTACTACTGTTTAGAACTGTACAGGCTTCATCCTAAAGGAGTGGCACATGCTTGTCATGCTGTGGTGCACCCCTTCACCTTCCAAGCTTTAAGTGTCTAGAGGAGGACTTGTCCGTTTAAACAATGATTCCATTGTTTTTATTGATTATAATGTCAATTAAAATACTATAATCAGGTACTATTCTAATCCCAACAAGGCTGTTATTGATGTGTATATTTCTTCCATCCAATAGTGTGCATGGTCAATGTCCTCTCAATAAATGTGATTATTGATAAGGAAGATTATTGTATTTTTTTTTATTCTCATGATCCAAGACTCGGAACTCAGGCTACAAAGATATTACAGTATAATTCAAACACACATTGTAAGAGCAACATAAATTATGTCTTCATTATCAAATTCACCTGTTACACACACACACACCACTATTTTTATATAATAACCCAGACGCTTTTATCCAAAGTGACTTACTGTCATGCATCCATACATTTTTTCATACACGTGTTCCTGGGAATCGAACCCACTAACCTGCCGTTGGAAGAACCCTTTTACAGCTCTGTAAATACACTTGCAAGATACCATTGCAGTTTGGAGATGATGTCATAGAGAGCACTTGGTCAACACATCAATTCTGACATGTACAAATATATATCTCTGCAGAGCCTGTGGGTCTAGTGGTAACTGCCGGCTTCCCCACCGAAGGCATGGGTTCAATTCCCTGCTTCAACCCTTCAAACTGTTTTTCCCACATGTATACACATATCTACAGTCATAACGATTCACACTTCATTTAAATGATGGTGTGTTTTCGTTTCCTTACTTAAAGAGTACAGTATTTGACTAAAGTCTGTAGGACCAGTCTATTTAAGCATATCCTTGTCCTGTGTGTGACTGTTGTGTCCAGAGGCAGTGCTCAGCAGGGAAAACCAAACGTTGGTCCTAAAAGGTTGAAAACAAGTCTTCATCTACAGCAGGGGTGGCCTGTCCTATCTACACAGCTTGTGGCCCCTGAGGGCCACAGTGTATGCTGGTTTTTAGTTAGATAATGAACTATACCTTGACAATCAGTTATTTTACATTGTTGACCAATTAACTACAGTAATCAGCAGTTAGAAAAAATGAATGAAAATAAAAGACAATGAAATGAAACGGATTAAATAAAATGGCGCTGAATTGTTCTTTGACGTTGGTCGGTCAGAAGTCTGTCCACTCTTGGTTCTCACCACCAATCAGAGTCAGAATCCAAGTCATATGTTTTATCATGGTCCTCTGGGTATTCTGTCTGTCACTATTCATGCTAGGCCTATGTCTAGACTGGCAAAGTCCACAGGTGCTTTGCTTCAGCCAGCCAAGTCAGGTGGGAGGATGCTGTCTGTGTCTTCACTTATACTCCACCATTATGTTCTCTTAGAATTAATGTCAAGGGTATGGTGCTAAGAATCACCTCCCACCACTGTCTAATAGAGTTACTGAGTCAAGTTCTTATATGCTCCATTTAGTGCATGGTGATGTCAGGTATGTCACTATAGCTCACTAGCTTGGTGGAGTATAAGGCTGCATCTCAGATGACAATCTTTCCCCATACAGTGTACTACTTTCGATCATAAGTACAGTAGCAGTGCACAATATGGGAGATAGTGTCAGTTGAGATTCTCTCCCCAAGTCAAGCATGAATGCTCCAACCCTTCGGCTGTTGAGTTAGCACCTGCTAGCTGTTAGCTTTCCTGGCTAAAGCTGTGAATCTGGGTGAGGAACTGAGACAGGCTCTCCTCCCCATCCTCCTCCAGGTGCTGCTGGTAACACTGGAGCAGTCTGGCAGCGCTAGCCTCTGTCGGTGTCTCCCCGGGGGGCAGGCGGGCGCTGGACATCCCCAGGATGATGGTGGTCAGGGACTTGATGTAGTTCTCGGCCAGCGTCAGAGTCTCGATCTTGGAGAGCTTCTTATCCATTTTGACATGTGGGATGGCCTCTCTGAGGGCCTGGAAAGCGTTGTTAAGTTTGTGCATGCGTTGGCGCTCTCGCTCGTTGCTCTCCAGCCGCCGGAGGTTGCGTTCTTTGTTGCTGTTGTGAGACCGTTGGCGTCTGTGGGGGTTGTGGGTGGCACCCCCTCCTCCTCTACCTTGCTCGCGATCCCCGCCCCTCAGGACCCCCCTCCAGGAGCCTCCGATATGGACCGAAGCCTCAGAGCCCTCCTGTTCGCTAGAGCCTGGTTCACTGGTGTCACTGGTCTCTGGTTCGGGGTCTGGCTCAGTCCAGGGTTTTCTGGATGACTTAGCGGCCTTCCCTTTAGACTTCATCCTTCAGCCTGATTCAGTGACCCCTCTTCCTCACACTGTCAAAAGCATTGAAAGATACGAAAAACAACAACTGGTTATAGAAAGGGCTTGTCATGGAAGACATAAGCAAACAGGGGCAGGGCCTTTACCCTGAAGGCTATAGTGTTACAGTTGAGTTTAAACACTCAAGTTGGAATACCTGGCTTTTTGAGCACCATTTTATCCCCTTCCAATCTCCTGGCTTAGACTTGAGCTTTTATTATTATTCATAAAAAACACTAGAAATTGGCAACCCAATGAAGTTATAAATGCTGATTATACTGTATTTACATTGTAATTAGCTAATGGAAATAATCCTGCTGTTTACGATCCATAAGCATTTTACTGTACCGTTTACATCCTGTATCCTGACGAATAAACTTAGATTGATGAGTAATAATGAGGAATACCTGCATAATGCTATTTTACAGTAAGACAGAAATATGGCCCTTTTATCATTGTTTCTATTCGCAGTTTAAAATGAAGATTTAAGAAACACAGCATCTATCTAATCAGTCAGTGTGTGAAAACACCATAATGTTGGTTGTGTAATCTCCACCTCTCTTATCCTGCTGCAGGCTACCCAAGGCTCCAGATAATACCCGACTCAAGGTTACTCTCTTATAACAAACGAGCCAGAAAAGAACAGCACACGTTTGGTAGAGAGATTTTCCCCTGTGTATGCCATCTCATCATTTAAAAAAACCTCTTAACGATCTACGGGATCGGTGTCCTTATACCCGGGCGGTTGTTGGATCGGTGTCCCTATACCCGGGCGGTTGTTGGATCGGTGTCCCTATACCCGGGCGGTTGTTGCTAACCTGCGCTAATGTGACTAGAATGATGTAAGTAACAGCAAACTTTCCAGGACATAGGCATGTCTTATAAGGGCAGAAAGCTTATATTCTTGTTAATCTAACTGCACTGTCCAATTTACAGTAGCTATTACAGTGAAAAAAGACCATGTTATTTGAGGACAGTGCACAACAACAAAACAGCAACTGGTTTGATACATTCACCTCTGAAGGTAAATAATGTACTTACATTCAGAAATCTTGCTCTGATTTGTCATCCTCAGGGTCCCAGAGATAAAATGTAGCAAAGTTTTGTTTGATAAAATACATGTTTATATTCAAATGTAGGAACTGGGTTCTACAGTTTGAACCCCTGCTGTCTATACTGTTATGCTTCATCACATGCTATTCATTTACCATGGTAACAGGTGAATACATTAGTAATAATACATGGGACTTATATAGCACCTTTCAAGGACTCAAAGTTTTTTACTGCAAGTGGCTGTTCTGCTATACTACACCAGCAAATTCAACAAATAATAAGTATTAATACGTATATCAGCCTAATCGAGGCGTAGATTACAACATATATTAAAGTGTTTGAACTTGCAACAATGCTGGGATTATTACTAATGCGACTTGGCGCATCCAATGGCAATGTCTGCGTTAGGTATTACGCCGGGAGCCGTCTGCTGATTTGACAGCTCCAACGCAGTTACACCTCTGACATCCCTTAAATAAAAACAATGAAACTGATATGCAGTTGCCAGTTATCGCAAGTTAAGGCAGAACTGATTGAATCTAGCCCTAAATTGACAACACATATTTCCAGTGCATTTTTAAGGCATGTCATATTGACCAACAACTCAGTGTATCAATATAATAAAGCCTATTTTATATTAGCATTTAAACGTATACATTTGACCTTTTTCTGAAGTTATTATCTTAGTTCTGAACCCAGTACCAGGACATTTTAGCCAAAAACCTGCTTGGCTCTGCCAGGAGGCTTAAACTTGGCCTCAAGTGGATCTTCCAGCAAGACAATAACCCCAAGCACCCATCAAAATCCACAAAGAAATGATTAATTGACCACAAAGTCTCCGGACTTGAACCCCATTGAAAAGCTGTGGTTTGAATTGAAGAAGGTCCATACGGGCAGACGAAGGATATCAAGGATCTGGAAAGATTCTGTACGGAGGAAAGGTCTTAAATTCCTCACACTGTGTTCTCCAATCTCATAAAACATATTAGAAAGAGGCTCAGGACCATCATCCTTGCAAGATGAGATATTCAGAGGTATTGAAAACATGGGTGTCAATTTTTTTTAGAAAAAAATATATTACTTGTTCATAAAAAAAGTATTTCTCTGAGCAATTGTGTTAGTATAAAATAATATAATTTCATTTTTTTTGCATACTCAGAATTTGTATGATTTATTTCATACATTCTTTTTTTGCTCATCTTTATCAAGAGTGCCAATCATTTTGAACCTGATTGTATGTTTAGATGCATGGAGAATGTTCTACAAGTCAATAATACAAATTTAAAAAGAGAGGGGGCAGGTATATTTACTGTAGGGCCTCGAAACCCATTCTTTGTCAATAATTGGATTTAAACAAAACTTTTTAGGCTTGTAGAGACACTAATCAAGCATTAGCATTGTTACTTTGTTCCCCGGTCTCCCCTACTGTATGAATAAATGTTGTGACTCTCTCATACTCTCTTTCTCCCACGCTCACCAATCATTTACATAAAGTAAATAGTTAGCCTTCATCAAGTTGAGAAAACAGTGAACATATTAAATGAATACAACTTCATTGGATTTCAATAAAGAGAAAAGGAATAGACAACAAATTGACATGTTAGTTACCTTTAAAAATGAAAGTAAGATGCCTGTGTAAGTAGAAGAATAGTTTTCACCGTGAAACATCAATAATATCCTCAGAATTAAAGTTTCGGTTGAGTGGAAGAAGCGTCTGTCGTTCTGCTCCAAGGATGAAAGATAACTGTCGCATGTGAGGTACCTGTCGCTGCTGTAATGTACACGTTGCGCTCGCTTAGCCAATGGGAGTGCGCTCAGACTCCGGACGTGGTCATCTGTGCCAGTGCGTAGCCAAAAGCCTCGTTTACATCTGAGGCTATGAAGCTAACATGCTTCATTTGTCCTGGTCTTATCAACATTCTGATTGTGCCCACATTGAAGCCTTTGCAGCTACACCAGAGGAGGCTGGTCGGAGGAGCTATAGGAGGACCGGCTCATTGTAATGGCTGGAATGGAATAGTTGGGAACAGTATCAAACACATCAAATATATGGAAACTACAAGTTTGACACATTCCATTTATTCTATTCCAGCCATTATCGCTCCTCCCACCAGCCTCCTCTGATCAACACATGGTAGTAAAATGTATCTCTCTAGGTCCATCCACGGTCTCCGCATTGTGACCAGATATCCTGGTCCCTGTATGCAAATTATGAAAATGATTTGAAAGACCACTCCAGAGGTGGTCAGTAAGATTAAATGACAATCATATCAAAATGTGTATTTTAAAAGTCGATACCTGTCTTTAAAATGTGGGCACAATTAGATTTTGGACAAGATCAGGACAAATGAGGTTTTGTCTAGAAGAGATACAGCTTTTGTCACAATTTTATTTTTGTAGCAGGTTTAGTAGAACCTATGCGGCAGTTTAGGAGAATGAACGTAGCAGGTTAGAAGAATCAGGTTAAGGTTAGGAAATGGGTTAGCTAAAACGCCCCAAAAATCTACTTTGAGGTCAATTTGACAAAAGCTGTATCCTGTCTAGACATGACCGACAAATGACGCATGTTAGAACCAAGTATAAACAGGGCTAAAACTATCGCTTCATTGGTCAAAATCAACTGGAGGCTTCCCACATGTATCAGTCCACTCCTTGCACCCGCCCATTAATTTTCTGAATCCCTCCAAGTAGCTCATCAAAAAGCATATAAAAAACACAAGTCGCATTTAGTGTGTGCGTGACCTATTGTTGCAGCATGGTATTACTTATCACTGAGATACGTTTCACGATAGGCAAGGGGAAACAAATCAAATGAAGACTGCAGAAATGTTTTATTTTCAACATCAAGCTCTTTTCAGTACAGTAGTTAGCTGATGAAAAACCTGATGAAAATGTTCTTACATTTGAAATATGCAGGCTGTCAAAAACTTTATGAGTGAATCAAGAGATTCCCATTTGTTGGAACCCATTTATTCAATGTAGGATTATCAGGTCACCATTGCTATGTTCTGATCATCAGAGCCCTCTGTTGTTGTAGGCTAATCCTTATTGGGAGACAGGCACAGCCCTGAAAGGTAAACAACTGACTCTTGGTGGTACAGTAGCCTGAAAAGGGATGGTTTATCAACCCTGCAGTTGGACCGTAAGTCAGGCCCATAGAATGTAAAGAGAGTATGTGTAGTGTTTACTAGTGGCGAAACAGCAAGGTCCCACTGTTGAGCTCTTCTGTTCTTCTGTTTATCTGGAGATTTGTCTTCCATTACATTGTCTTCCTTCAGCAAACACGCTGTTAGGCCTCCATCTCCTCATCCCCAGTGGCGGATACTGGGCTAAAACACAAGAAAGACAGACTTCTGTATGATATAGTGTAATGGTTCCACAAACATTTCTACCGGTATCTAAAGAGAATGTCAGACACAGGTGAGCAGCTCCCAGCAGCAAAATGTGCAGCGGTGAAGTCCTTGAGTGTGTGTGTGTGTGTGTGTGTGTGTGTGTGTGTGTGTGTGTGTGTGTGTGTGTGTGTGTGTGTGTGTGTGTGTGTGTGTGTGTGTGTGTGTGTGTGTGCGTGCGTGCGTGCGTGTGAACTGGTGTGTGTGTGTGTGTGTGTGTGCGTGTGTGCGTGCGTGCGTGTGTGTACTCGTGTGTGTGTGTGTGTGTGTGTGTGTGTGTGTGTGTGTGTGTGTGTGTGTGTGTGTGTGTGTGTGTGTGTGTGTGTGTGTGTGTGTGTGTGTGTGTGTGTGTGTGTGTGAACTGGTGTGTGTGTGTGTGTGTGTGTGTGTGTGTGTGTGTGTGTGTGTGTGTGTGTGTGTGTGTGTGTGTGTGTGTGTGTGTGTGTGTGTGTGTGTGTGTGTGTGTGTGTGTGTGTGTGTGTACTGGTGTGTGTGTACTGGTGTGTGTGTACTGGTGTGTGTGCACTAGTACTGGTCCTGCCAGGTTTCTTCTAATCAACCAAACCACACTACAGGTTCTGTGGAACATTTCTTTCCGTTTGTTCAGTTTCTCCTCAGGACAACCATATGTATTTAGTTTACCCATGGGCTCTGATAACTAATAACTACTGGGTATACTTTAAATATCAGTCAACCAAACTCAGGTCTTACAAGCTGGACCAAATACTGTAACACACGCACACACAGGCACACGGATGCCGACATCCAAGCATGAACATGCGGATCAGAGTTGAGTGCCATCCTGTCTTGTCCTCCACCTATACTGGCCATAGAGCCGTCCACAGATGGACTCAAGGACACCCATTGAAATAGCTAGACAAATAAAGGGCCCTCTCCTTTTCTTTCCCCGCTCTCTCTCTTCCACTTCCTTTCCTTCTCTCTTTCCCTTTGTCTTTCCCTTTTCATCACACCTCTCTGTTTAGAGTCTAAACAAACCTTGCTTTTTCTTATTATAAAAGAATAAAAACAGATCAATTTTATCTATTTACTACACCACTTACTACATTGTGTAAACCTATGGAATAGCCTTTCCACTTTCGTTTGGCCTGAGGCTGAATGTGGCACGAGAGCATGACCGGTGGCATTGATAAGACAGTAGTAAAACTAGACGTCTGTTGACTGGGCTGAACAATAGGCCTTTATGTTGACTGAGAAGAAGATAACATGCTTTCAACTCCAGCCAGAGCCACAGATCTGATATCTATTGCTTTCACTGTGGCCAGCTGTGCTGTTAGCTACTACACGGCCCAGGCTTATTGAGTCAGACAATGTACTGTCACAGAGCTTTGTGATATCAGTGTAACCAACCGACAGGTGGTTTGGAACTGTTGGAGAGAAGGAGAAAAAACTCTCCAGCTAGAAATCCATTAAATAATGAATCATATAAGGGTTGGGGAGAGGAGTGGAGTGGAGAGAAATGAGGGGGGGAGGGAGAGAGAGGGAGAGAGGATAACTAATTTTTTCCATGAGCCCAAGGCTCTCTGGGTGACAGAAAAACAAGTGTGCAGCCATTCACTTGCCTTACTGCTCCAGGTCAGCGTCAGTGACGTGGGTGAGGACCAGACTAGAAGGTCTCAACTGTGAGCAGGTATGGATGGATGGACAACTCCACCTCTGGTGTGAGGATGTGGAGGTCTGGTGGGGGGATGCGGAAAATATACTGGATTCTGATATTATTAGATGGTGATCGGCCATCTTGGTTTTGAGGGAGCTGTCCAAGAAGGAGAAGTCATCCTCCCATTCTAAACCATGACCTGTAGGGCAGCGTAAACACAACCACCATCAGATAGAGATGTCATCAGACAGATAGAGAGATCACCATCAGGAAAGAGAGATAAAGACATACCATTGTCCTTTAAGCAGACCCCTGAGGTTGCCATGTGAGGTAGATGGTTGACATAGCTGCAGGGCGGGATTGGGGATTGATCCTTGGTCTCAGGTGTGTGTCTGTAAATTGGTATTGGAGATTGACCCTTGGTCTCTTTGCTGTTGGTCTCTGGACAGTGACTTTGTAGCTCCCTGGTGGGACTCTCCTATGGAGCGTGTTCAAAATGAAATGATGTTGATACTGTAGGCATAAAAACATGACTCTGATGTAAAATACCAATTATCTGTGTGATAGATGCAGTTACCTGATCAAACACATAGACAGTGACATCATCAAAGAAAGACACCTTCCTCCCTTTTCCAGGTTCGTCCCCTTCTGATGACACAGGGCTGGGCTGAGGGGTCACAGGGTTGCGGTGGGGGGTGACGGGGCTGGACTGGGGGCCCCTCTCACCTGAGGAGAGCCAACACTGGAAGTCTTCATACCTGCATGGAGAAAGATATGATTCTTTCACATAAAATGCAATTAATTTGATGTTATTCTTCAACATACAACTTGGTATTTTATACAAATAAATAAACATCTACTGAGACATCCATCGTCTCCTTTCACACTGTGTGCCCCAGAGCACTAGCGACAGTATATCTCCTTCCAAAACAGGAAGTGCAAAAACTCATTACTAAGCGGCTCCTCTCCGTACAATGACATGGCACCCAGGCAATCATTGGAGAATGTATGTCTATTATTTTCTCCTGGCCACTCACTGCAGGGCCTGAATAAATATTGTTGGCTGTCTTCGCAGGCGAGCACGCAATAGGAACCTTTTTCCGTTCTGCGGTCACCGGGCAACCGTTAAATGAGTGACTCAGGCAAGGAAAAAGAGATGCTGAGTCACTGAGCGCTATGACGAACGAACGCAAGAGGCAGACACACAGCCCAGGAGATGCATACACACGCTCTTGCCCCCTCCCCTCCCCTCCCTCTCTCTCTCTCTCTCCCTCTCTCTCTCTCTCTCTCTCTCTCTCTCTCTCTGTCTCTCTCTCTCTCTCTCTCTCTCTCTCTCTCTCTCTCTCTCTCTTGTCTCTCTCTCTCTCTGTCTCTCTCTCTCTCTGTCTATCTTTCTCTCTCTCTCTCTCTCTCTCTCTCTCTCTCTCTCTCTCTCTCTCACATTCACACGCATGCGTGCACACACACAGACAGACACACACACACGCAGACAGACACACACACACACACACACACACACACACACACACACACACACACACACACACACACACACACACACACACACACACACACACACACACACACACACACACACACACACACACACACACACACACACACACACACACACACACACACACACACACACACACACACACACACACACACACACACACACACACACACACACACACACACACACACACACACACACACACACACACACGCAGGGCTCTAATCTGTGTCTTCTTTATCACCTGGATTAGCACCTCACTGTGTATCCGCTACCAATGTCCTACATACAAAAAGACACAGCTTAAACACACACACATGCACACACAGGCACAAATACACAAGCACGCACACACACGAACAGTGGTGGAAAAAGTACCCAATTGTCATACTTGAGTAAAAGTATAGATACCTTACAGTTTTTCTCAGTCGCTTTGGTGCATTTTTCACATCATCCCTAACATGTGCAAAATAATAAGTGCATTTCTCAGAACTATTTGTACAAACTGCAATATACAATAGATATGTTTCTAAAGCTAGTCAGTCACTAAAAATCCTTAGTACATCTCAGAATGATAAGTCATTGAGTCATTGTTCACGAACAAGGTCGTCAAAATGTTTAGGCATGTTGTCAATGTAACTGTGTACTTTGACAGTATTACCTGATGTAAACTTAGACTACAGTTTGGATGACAGTTACTGTATTGAAAATGCACAAGGCTGCACTTCTATGGCATGTATCAATTTCAACAGTACTATTTACATATTACTGTATGTGGGTTATTGATTGAAAGAGACTGGACAACCCAAGAGGCACAAAGGAAAAAAAAACAAAATTAGAAAGAAACACAGGAAACCACCCCTAAGGCACAACTTTGCCCGCAGCACTGCTGTGCTGTCTCTACACATCCAGACGTTCCTGTCTGTCGGCCCACATATTCTCATCCACATCACACCGGATATTTTCCCTTCCAATGCAACGTGGAAAGAATCTTTTGGAATGCCTTATCCATCCTCTGCAGGCGTCTACTGTGATGTCCTCACATGCTGCATCCATTGCAGCCAGCAGGGTCATCTGTGTGTGTGGCTGACGATCGTACACCTTCCATCTCCATGCTGAAAATAACTCCTCAATTGAATTAAGGAATGGTGAAGCAGGTGGGAGGAATTCTATGAGCATCCTCGGGAGGGTCACAAACCATTGCCTTATGATGTTTGATCGATGGAAACTCACATTATCACAAATTACCGCATACTTTGGCAAATCCTCTCTAAGCAGACCCCTCTCATCATCAGGGATGAGAGCCCTGTAGAGAGTCTCTAAAAAGTTGAGTAGATGCTGGGTGTTGTATGGCCCTATAAGGGGGATATGGGTCAGGACACCATGCTCCGAAATAGCAGCACACATGGTGATATTTCCTCCCCGTTGGCCTGGCAAATCCACAGTAGCTCTGTGACCGATGATATTCCGACCCCGCCTTCTGCATTTGGTTAGGTTGAAGCCAGCCTCATCCAGGTATACAAAGTTGTGAGAGGGTTCACTTGATTCCAACTCCTTTATACGCTATATCCCAGAACACACAGTTGAATTTGTTTTGGTAAGGAAGAGTGACATAAAATGTACATATATTGCATGTTCCTTCCACAGCAATGGAAATGTGTGCAGTTTATGCTTACTGTACTATGTATCACTATAAAATGTTGCTGTAAAGTAGTTACATAGATATATGTTTTACCTGTACATACTGGTACCGTAGCTCCTTAACTCTGTCCTCATTCCTTTGGAATGGTACACGGTACAGCTGTTTCATACTCATCTGGTTTCTATGCAGCACCCTGTCGATGGTTGAGATGCAAACCGTATGGATGTTTTCAAAGACATCGTTGTCTTCTATAATGGTCCTTTGTATTTCCCTGAGTCTCATAGCATTGTTTACTCGGACCATGGTGCAAATAGCCTCATCCTGTTGAGGTGTGAAAAGGCGTCCTCTGCCACCGGTTTGAGGTAATCTTGCAGTCCTATGTGGGGGAATGCAGTGATGCATTGCACACTTTCACATAGACAAAAACTATGCGAACACACATTTTACTGTAAAACAAACAGGTGGGTGCATGTAAGGTGCAGTATGCATCTGTATAGAGTATATTTCTGTATGCTGTGAAATACAAGTGGACTACTGTAATATGAAGCATTGTAGGAAGTATACAGTATACTGCTTATATACAGTAACAGTGCACTGTACATTGGTGGACATACCTGTTCTCTCTTCGAAACGTTTGAACTATTGAGGACACGGTTGATCTCCCAATATTCGGCTGCACCCTTCGACCCGTCTCAGCCATTGTAAGGCCATGATTGACAACATGGTCTACAATAGTGGCCCTTATGTCATCAGATATGTGCCTATGTCCTCTTCTGCCTCTTCCTCTGTTTTGCCTTCCACCACGCATCCTTGCTCCTCTTCTTCCTCCTCTTGGCTGTTGACCCTGTTCGTTTCCTGGTCCATCCATTATTGGAAAATTGCAACTCTGTGTTGTGGTCTGTCTATATATGCTTGCCAATTGATTCCTCATGAGATGCAACTTTGAGCAATTTAGACAACTGGTTGATTGTTGGTTGAACTAACACTTTACATTCCTTCATGAGTGAGGGTCAATTTCACCTGCACGATTCATCAATTCACGTTTTTGTACAAAAGGTCTAATAGAAATGTGTAAAACTATGCTTGACAGTTTATGACAAATAGTTCAACAGTTTTGCATGTAATGGCTTATGCAACGAACTAATGCCTAGATGTTTTGAGGGGTAAGACTATTCAACAGAGAACCATCTACTATATTTTGATCAACATGACATGAGCAATTGATAATGTGGAAAAAAGCTGACACTTGTACATTATCAATTGCAATTTGTTCAAAAGGAATAAGAAATTGCTTTAATGATGTGCAGAAGTGACTAGATGATTTGGAATTTATACAAGTAGTATCATGAATTGCACTTTTGATCTAAGAAATGCACCAAAGCGACTGAGAAAAACTGTAATAGAAAGTTATTCAAGTAAAAGTGAAAGTCAGCCAGTAAAATATTACTTGAGAAATATACTTAAGTATCAAAACTAAAAGTATAAATTATTTAAAATTGCTTATGTTAAGCAAACCAGATGTTTTTTTTCTTTACGAATAGACAGGGGCTCACTCAAACACTCAGAAATCATAATTCAAAATGTAACGAGGACTTTTGGGTTCTAGGAAAATGTATGAAGTAAAAGTATATTATTTTCTTTAGGAATGTAGTGAAGTAAAAGTACATTATTTTATTTAGGAATGTAGTGAAGTAAAAGTAATAATACATTATTTTCTTTAGGAATGTAATGAATTAAAAGTGAAAGTAGTATTTTTTTAATAGTAAAGTAAACTACAGATACCCCCAAAAAACGATTTAAGTAGTACTTTCAAGTATTTTTTACTTAAGTACTTTACACCACTGCGCACAAACACACACAAAGAGAGAGAGTACTATAAAATAAAGAGGATTATGAGCTGAAGATTTAACAAGACAATGCCAACTGCAAAGCAATGGTCAAAAACCATTGACACTGTAGTAAAAGTTACAGGAACATACCATTGGTCGCTCTCATCAGTTTCCTCCACTACGACCACACCCATTCGGGTGGCCAATAATGGGTAGCCAATAAGATGAGGGTCCATCCAAAGACAGGACAGCTAACTCAGCCTCTTAAGTGAAGTCTGTCAAGTGAAGATAAACAAATGTCATTTTACATGTTGCTACATCATGATGCCCTCAACGACAGAACAGTACAAAGTCCTGATGCAACTTCCTGACACACGGTCCTATCTTACATTATCAATGCAAATTTCAAGAGAAAATTGACTTAAGAGAGAAGAGGTCAGAATACTACTGTACCTTGTGGTTTGAGGGTCCCATTCTACAGCAAATAGTCAGATCAGCGGATCAGTAATCCAGAACCGAGTCTCTGGAGAAAATAGATCAAATAGGAAATGAGGATAAATAAGAGGAAAAGCAAGAGAGAGAGTGAAAGAGAAATGAGGACGAGAGAGATAAGAAAAAGGAAAAGCGAGAGAGAGAGAGAGAGAGAGAGAGAGAGAGAGAGAGAGAGAGAGAGAGAGAGAGAGAGAGAGAGAGAGAGAGAGAGAGAGAGAGAGAGAGAGAGAGAGAGTGAAATGAGAAGACCAAAGTCAGATAGAGGGGAACGGTGGGGAGAGGACAAAGGGCTCACGTGTACAGTAGTCAGTCCCATGGGCTTAACCAGGAGCAGAGCAAAACAGGCAAATCGATTAAAAGCCTGGCTAATGTTGCCTACTTAAATAAAGGTTCATAAAATAAAATGAATAATGTAACAGATCCTCCTCAGTGAGAGACAGTAAGAGGACAGTACTCACACACACCTACTACTCCCTGAAGCTTTACAGACAAAATGCTTGGACAATTTTGGCTCAAAATCAGAAACTGAAAGTTTGCAAGAGGGTTTGGAAGAAAGAAGGCTGTGCAACCTCAGGACCCTTACTATTTTTAAGACTTTCACCACGGCATATAATCACAAGCCTATGCGGGCAGGACTGCCCTCTAGTGGTTCTGTTGATAATAGCAGACAGTCGATGTCAAAGACATGTCACACACAAATCAAAGGTTATTGGTCGCGTACACAGTTGAGCAGAGCGAAGTGCTTATGTTACTAGCTACTAACACTGCAGTAAAATGAAAAATACCAAATAATAATAAATAACAAAATACTACACGAAGTCAAGAAATGTCAGATCGAATCTAATTAACAGCATTAAAAGTGTAATCTGTACATATTCACACCAGATGCATTTACACAATATATACTAAGAATGAAATGTATATCAGTAGATATATTAGAATAAGCTATGTTGAGAATACAGTATTTAAGTACACAGAACAAAACCCCATGACATAATGGATAGAATTGCAGGAAATTAGCTTCCTGACCAGAGACCTGAATATAAATACATACACTACCGGTCAAAAGTTTTAGAACACCTACTAATTCAAGGGTTTTTCTTTATTTTTACTATTTTCTACATTGTATAATAATAGTGAAGACATCAAAACTATGAAATAACACATATGGAATCATGTAGTGACCAAAAAAAGTGTGAAACAAATCACAATATATTTTATATTTGAGATTCTTCAAAGTAGCCACCCTTTGCCTTGATGACAGCTTTGCACACTCTTGGCATTCTCTTATGTGTTATTTTATAGTTCTGATGTCTTCACTATTATTCTGCAATGTATAAAATAGTCAACATTAAGAAAACCCTTGAATGAGTAGGTGTTCTAAAACTTTTGACCGGTAGTGTATATATGTGCATGGTTTGTATAGACAGTATGGGCAGTATGTGAATATAAAAGGTGTATTCAGCAGTATTTATATAGTATAACCCATGACTACAATACAGGGTATACATATAAAGTGGGTAAAACAGTATGTAAACATGATTAAAGTAACCAGTGATTGATGACTATGTACATAGGGCAGCCGTCTCTAAGGTGTAGAGTACAATACCGGGTGGTAGCCGGCTAGTGACATTGTCTAATGTTCATTCAAAGGTACTGGTAGGAGGTCAGCTAGTGATAACTGTTTAAATATCTCATTGACACATCTTGCAAGTTTCACTTTTAATTGATGTGACATAATAAATGTCCAACAACACGCCTATGTACAGATTCCATTCAATTACTACTATCTCCTGAAAGAAGGAATGAATGAGGGATTCATTGACTGAAAATATTATTCTTCATCAATTTTCACAGTATATTTCCCACACTGTTTCTGAAGGAGGGCAAGTTGTAAGGTTCGGTTGCTACTATCCTCCCCCTGGCAACAAAATCACTGATGCTGGAGTTCCACTTGATACACTCATGCAGCATCCGGATATTGTTCCCAGGGAGACACACGCACACTCGTCTTTCAGGTCCTCCCTGTCCAGAGTCTGAAAAAGAAGGAAAGGATGGAGTGAAGTGAGGAGTGGAGGAAAGGAAAGGAGATGGAGAGAGAGAGACAGATGGTGGTTAACTCAAATGGAGGAAGGTGCTTGCATTTCACCCTGGCCCCTGTGTGTTTAAGGGGCACCCCCCTCTTTCCTTTTATCCCTCCCTCCCTCCCTTGCTCCCTTGCTCCCTTCCTCCCCCCCACTTTCTGTATAGCCCAGGCATCATGTCACCTCGCCTGCAAACCCTGGTCCTTCTGTTGGGTCCACCAAACTTAGCAGCATTGTGCATATGATATAAACCACGGTTGAAAAACATGTTCAAATGTAGTCTAAACTATTTGTGCTGTGTTCAATCTATTTACTCAGCATCAGATAGTTCTGCTACCTCTTCACATAGATCTACAACGTCATCCGCTTCATTAATTCATTACAGTATCTTTGACTCTGATGGGCCACATTGAAAGCGACATCCATCTTTGTTCAGATTTCAACTGTAGGGATAGCTGTTCCATTCCCTAATTTATTGTTGTTTTTCTAACTGGGACAAAGCATAGAATATCCCTTCTCCACCGCCCCACCTGCTATTAATACCCCTAGTCAGGGTAATAACAAGTCTATATCTACCTCTCCTCTTCCCAGGTCTTCAACATTAAGGCCGTCATTGAAAATAAGAATATGTTCTTAACTGACTTGCCTGGTTAAATAAAGGTAAAATAAAAATAAAAATAAATTAATTAATTAATGGCCACTTGATGACAGTCCAAAGAAATGCAATGCACCAGTCCCACAATGCAATGCAATGGCCTGGGACACTTGTCCATGTGCAGACCCTAGTGGGCGGAGTCAGGGACAGAGAGTACCGATAGTAGATCTACCCGTGCCTAGCACTACCCGAAAAGGGGGAGGGAGGGGGGGGCGCTTTTCTTTTCTGATTGGGTTGGCAGTGAGTTTGCCACACCAATTTAGTTGTATCACACGCACATTCGCATGCCGGGGTGGGGGTGGGGGGCTGCGTAACTATCCTTTTACACCAGAGGCACAGAATCATCATATCCAGCCAACAGACGACAAGTGACACCAAACAATCTGTGAGAGGAGGGTAATTGGAGCACTGGGCTTATTCTGAGCAGTGGCAGTGACGCCCAAGCAAGGCGGGCGACACATGACGCTCTGCTCTCTAACCGTCCAGACCATGCAACATTGCACTCTGGGTAAACCTGTGAAATGAGCTCTCCACCAGCCAGGGCCCTAGCAGCCCTGCCTACAGCCTTTATTTGGACACGCCCGGAGGATAGCGTCTCACTTCTCATTCTGCCGTTTTGGGGGTTAGGTTGAAACTAGACACTGAAACAACAACAGTCAAAGTGGTAAACATGTCAGCTTATTGTGTCATGCCAGTAGTATCTTAGTATCTTAGTAGCAGATTATTGGGTCTTTAGAGCGTTTGCTGACAAGAGTTCCTATAATATGATGACATAAATCTAAGATACATTTCAGAGAGCTGATAATGTATTTATGAGCCTCTGTTGACACCAGTACTCCTGCTCTTCCCCAGTTGAGACCTGGACATGGCTGAACAAGCAAGACTGATGCCAATAATGTATTACCATTTTGGGCAAGTATGCACGCATCAAGTGTGTATGTGCCTCAAGTGTGTGTGTGTGTGTGTGTGTGTGTGTGTGTGTGTGTGTGTGTGTGTGTGTGTGTGTGTGTGTGTGTGTGTGTGTGTGTGTGTGTGTGTGTGTGTGTGTGTGTGTGTGTGTGTGTGTGTGTGTGTGTGTGTGTGTGTGTGTGTGTGTGTGTGTGTGTGTGTGTGTGTGTGTGTGTGTGTGTGTGTTTTGTGTGCGCTTGCATGCGTGCTTAAAGTATTGAGTGGAGCCAACTTAGCCTAATTTATTCATCCATGTTCATTTCCCTGTACGGGCAGAACACGGTTTACTGGGGTAAGGAACTCTATACTGCAGTATACAGTACAGTAACCTGTAATGGTACCTCCACCCCTCAACATAAAGTCTAAATGTAGATACCCTGAACACATTCCTAAATGGGAGTAAACACTAAGTAGAATTGAACACATATACAGTGAGTACAGTGCCTTCAGAAAGTATTCACACACTTTTCCACATTTTGTTGTGTTACAGCATGAATTTAAAATGGATTAAATGGAGATTTTGTCTCACTAACCTACACATAATAGAGTACCACAGTATGCGTCATAATACCCATAAAACCTAGCGTTCAAACAGCGAATTGGTTCCAATCATTTTTCCACCGTTCATTTTTCCCATAGAGGATTTTAGAAACTTAAAATAGGGTCTGTGTTTTGTGTAGACTTACCCTGGTGTGACGTTTTTATAACCGTGTCAATCTCTCTCGGACAAGGTGACTTTTATCAATATATTCGCCTGTATTTACCCCCCAAAAGTGAAATGCTAATTAGCTGCTAATGTGGATATCATAAAGAACTACAAATGTAATTTTGATCTGGACGAGACTGCTGAATCGAGGCAAAGGTAAGAATCACTGGATTAACTATCTAATGGTAGCTAAATGTAGTAATGAATCAATTGGTTACATTTATTGAAATGGACAATTCCGTGAACTGCCTTGTGCAAGTTCTAAATTGACACAGTACCTGTTGACGAAGGTGTCAGCTAGAGAGGACGTGGAGGAGCTTGCTGTCACGCCTGCTCCCGCTCCCCCTCCCTGGTGCTCGAAGGAATCAGCCTCCCCAGCATTACGCACTCCTGCCACCATCATTAAGCACACCTGCCTCCCCCCCGTCACGCGCATCATCGATTATTGGACTCACCTGTACTCAATCACCTCTGTCATTACCTCCCCTATATCTGTCTGGTTCCCCGCTCTGTTCCCTGCTTCAGCCTTGATGTTCGCATGTCTTTGTTACCCAGGTTCTGATGCTGTTCCTGTCCTGTTACCTTTCTGTTCCACATTAAATGTTCAACTCTCTGTACCTGCTTCTCATCTCCAGCGTCGGACCTTACATGCAGGGATTTGTAGTTTTGCATAATGTCTTTGATGTTAATTAGCATTTTGAGAGTAAATAGAGACGAATATATTGATAAAAGTCACCTTTATATGGTTATAAAAACGTCACACCAGAGTCTACACAAAATACAGCCCTTATTTTAAATTTTTCTAAAATCCCCTAAGCCAACTGACATACAATCATTATATATGCTGCTGCTACTCTGTTTATCATATATCCTGATGCCTCGTCACCTTACCCCTATGCATATCTACCTCTATCACTCCAGTATCCCTGTACATTGTAAATATGCTACTGGAACTGACCCTGTATATAGTATGCTTCCTTACTGTCTCCTGTTTTTCTTATTTTTATTTCTTGTGTGTTTTTGTTCTACCTTTTGTTATTTTTAGTGCTACATTGATATTGATTACTACATTGTTGGGTTTAGAGCTTGCAAGAAAGGCATTTCACTGTACTTGTACATGTGACATTGCAACTTGAGACTTGAACCTCCTTCCCAAACCACTGACAGTAAGTCAGGTTCTCACAGGTCTGCAGGTAGCCTGGCAGTAAAGAGCGTTGGGCCCGTAACCGAAAGGTTATCCCCGAGCCGACTAAGTCAAATATCTGTTGACGTGCCCTTGAGCAAGGCACTTAACCCAACTGCTGCTGTGAGTCGCTCTGGATAATATGACTAAAATGTAAATGTAAGTCAGTGAACTCCAAAACCCATGTCGTGACAGTATCCTAACAGTAGAAGGCAGATAACCCCATGTTGTGACAGAATCCTACCACTAGAAGGCGGCTAAACCCATGTCATGACAGTATCCTACCCCAAGAAGGCAGATAAACCCATGTTGTGACAGAATCCTACCACTAGAAGGCGGCTAAACCCATGTCATGACAGTATCCTACCCCTAGAAGGCAGATAAACGCATGTCATGACAGTATCCTACCCCTAGAAGGCAGATAAACCCATGTCATGACAGTATCCTACCCCTAGAAGGCAGATAAACCCATGTCATGACAGTATCCTACCCCTAGAAGGCAGATAAACCCATGTCATGACAGTATCCTACCCCTAGAAGGCAGATAAACCCATGTCATGACAGTATCCTACCCCTAGAAGGCAGATAAACGCATGTCATGACAGTATCCTACCCCTAGAAGGCAGATAAACCATGTCATGACAGTATCCTACCCCTAGAAGGCAGATAAACCCATGTCATGACAGTATCCTACCCCAGATAAACGATGACAGTATCCTACCCCTAGAAGGCAGATAAACCCATGTCATGACAGTATCCTACCCCTAGAAGGCAGATAAACCCATGTCATGACAGTATCCTACCCCTAGAAGGCAGATAAACCCATGTCATGACAGTATCCTACCCCTAGAAGGCAGATAAACCCATGTCATGACAGTATCCAACCACTAGGAGACAGATAAGATAACCCCTCCCTCCAGAAGAGCTCGTTTCACTCAGCCAGTGTGTGTAGTGGATGGAAGTAGACCTTATAGGGTCATGCATGTCAAGTAGACGATGTGGCTCTGCTGCTGTGTCATGGTGATTTAAAAATAAAAGTGCCATGTCAGTCTGGCAGCTCTCCCACCTGCCTCTCTCTGCCTGGGTTCTGGGTTGTTACCATGGTGAGGAGAAGAGATTAGGAGATCAAATGACCCAGCTTGAACAGGAACACAAATTATAGATATAGCTGTCTATACCTATACTGTCTATATCTATACTGTCTATAACTGTCTATATCTATACTGTAAGGTTAATTTGCTCTGGACTTTTGGTACATACAGGTGTGGGATCTTAATTTCCTACACAGTAGTAAAATGCAATCTTGTAGACAAGGTTTAAAAAGGCTTCTAATGTTTGTAATTTCCACTTTAAAATGTCAGACTTGATTTGTCCTACTCTGCAGAATGTTTGTGAAGGGGTTTATTAAGGATGTATTAGGTAGTTAATTGACTGTTAACACAACACTAGGCTGGACTGTGAACTGTTAGTTTGGTCTCTGGGGAGAAAGAGGGGGATTGGAGGGTTCGGGTTCGTAGGGTGTTGGGGGTCGCGAAATGTGTAGGGGGCTGGGAGGTGGGTAGGGAGGTGGATGGGAGTGTAGGGGGGTGAGGGCTAGTCAAGACAAGCATTGAGACACCTAGGCCTGTCATTACATCATCAATCTGTACAACCTCATTTTAGGAATTTCACTAATACGTTTTTTTTTTAAAGAATCATTAAAATGGTTACAGTATATATTACCAAGGTGATACTCAAAACATTGTTTGAGTCTATAAAAGTGAGCATAGTGACTGTAGAAAGTCAACCGAAACTATCCTAATGTGATAACAAGAAACCCAATGAAGCCTGTGACGGCCCCATATAAAGGTACACATACGAACACAACTCATACAGTACTGTAACAGAAGCAGGAGACCAGCTTAGAGCAAACTGATATTTCAGCAATAACATGAAGCTAGCACTGAGCCGCAGAACACACAATCTCTGAGATATTTGCTGGCGACGCTGAGAGGCAAAGGACTGTTGGGAAAGTGTTGAAAAGCTAGACTGTCACCTCTGACCTGCACACACACACACACACACACGCAATCATAATCCAAGATGGACAGCTGTAGAACTCTTGGATGGTGCAAAGTGATCATTCAGCCAGCCACACTCAACCACAACCACTATCAGATACTAAAACAGTCCCACTGGGACAGCTGGTCTGGAGGGAGAGGACACAGCGTACATACAGTAGCCTGAGAATCTAATGATTGACAAATTGGTAAGCACATTCCCTAACTGGAGAGCTATATTACATGAAATTGTTTTCTTGGTTTCTGAGGACTGGCCAGCGATGTTCTAATTTAAACCCTCAGCTCTGCTCTGTGCTCCTCCTATCCTTCACACCCTCGCCCCATCCCAACCTCCTCCATGGGGTGCTGGGGAACCCCACCCTTCACTCACCCACCACCGGACAGAGAGAGACTGTCACTCATGCTCTAAGCCAACTGGCATCAGAATGGCCCTATTACAGCTCGAGGGGGGGGGGGGTACTACTCCAATTGCATGGTGTAACTATATATCGGTCCAAAATGTAATGAGTCAGGGTTTCCCTGGTTACGAATTAAACAGACAGGAAACAGAAGATAGAGGGACAGAGAGAGATGAACGGTGAAGGGTATAGGCTACATATGCCAAAATAGATTTTCACATTTAATAAATAGCTTACCTGACACTTGTTGCAGGTGAACTTACTTATGATTAAAATAATTGCAGTTTAATTCATATCAACAATTTTTTCCCTTATGGTTTGCTGCTTCTATCCCCACTCTTTAAATAGAGTCGCTGGCTAGCTGCATTGTCACGGATCCCCCGGTACTGCTGCTCATGCTGTTTACCAGTTCCGGAGGTCAACGTCATCGGCCTTCTAGGTTTCACTGAACTGTGTCATTACTCACACCTGGTTCCAATTCCTCACTGATTGTATTTGTACAAATGTGCCCTTTGTTTCCCATTGGGCTGTCCATTATATTTCCCATGTCTGTTGGTCGTGTGAGTACCTATGCAGTGTCTGTGCTGCGTGTTTTGTGTATTACGGGTCTCGTCCCGTGTCTTTCTTCGAGGTTTGACCTCACTCTTTTGTTTTGGGTACATCCCAGTGTTACTGTACATGTTTGTTTTGGGTGTATTAAAAACCCAGATGTATTCCGGCGCCTGTCTCCAAATCCTTTATACCAGAGTGACATGAATTCTTTACATTTTTGTGCTGACCGATGGTAGCCAATGGCTAAAGCACAGGGATTAAATTGCAAGTTTGAATTTAAACCCGTACGTGAAATAAGCTACAGCACAGTGCAGGATGGTGGAAGCAAAGATCCCTGTTGATTTGAACAAACCTGTCTAAGCCAAATCTCTGAACTCTTTAAGGGGGTCCTGAAGCTTGAGAAGTGTACATTACATTCCACCCCACAGCCCCTTTCCTATCCAGAAAGTAACACAAGAGAAAGACCAACCATTTTCTAACACTCCTTAGAACAGAAGGGTGGAGGGGAAGCGAGAGAGTCAGGAAAGAAAGAAAGAGGGAGAGAAAGGATAAAAAAGTGAGAGGGTGAGAGAGCAAGTGAGAGAAAGAGAAATGAAGAGAAAAAGAGCACTGCACCTGCTGATGTGGGTGTAGAAGGGAAACCTGACATTCAATGGCTTAATGACCATCTCAGGGAGTTACAGTAGACTAGCTAACACAGGCCTATTTAATGGCCTGGTGAAATCACACCAGCAGAGGGTGATGTGTGTGGGGAAGTCTCTCTCAGGCCCCCTGAGATACAACTGGCCAAATGTCCCCTCTAACCCAGGGCTGTTCAATCCCGGTCCTCGGTACTTGGGAGCCACACATGGTACATGCTTTTGTGCCAGCGCAACCTTTACCTGATTCAACTAAGCCTGGATCACAGCCAAAGGGGTTTTAACTGGGACTGAGCGTTGGTTGAAACGTTGTCCATTTAATAACGTTCATTGGGAACACGTGACAGTGTGCACGTTCATTCTATTTGCTTATTTACTCAACCCACCTGATAACTTCCTCCACATAATATTACTCCTATAAATGTCTGGTCATTTTCATCCCTGGACAAAACTATGTTCTGTTGTGTTTATCCTCCCAAACCCAGTGAGTAGCCTACCCTTGGCTCACGTGTAGACTGCAGAATGATTGTGAGGGAAGGTTCTTAGGTTGTTGTTGTGGAGGGGACAGGGTACTCAGCCAGCCTGGCAGTAAGTTAGGTTGGAGTAAGGAGTAACGTGAGCAGTGATCAGAACGTGAGCAGCGATCAGATAGAACACTCTGTCTTGTTTTCCTTTGGTTGCTGAGGATTTATAGCTGCGAGAAGTGGCACAGGGTTACTACAGGGCTCCCATCAACACGCACTCACTCACGCACACACGTGCACGCACGCACACACAGGCAGGCATGTACACATGCACGCACGCACACACACACACACTTAAATCTTGAGTGATTGATGTCAAAGCGTCAGGAGAGTGAAATAAAACCGCTTGAGGAGGGAGAGGCCTTGCGAGGGGAAATGGGGTGATGGGATTGGGGGGGTCGGGATGAATCTGAGAACGGTATCGGTATGTCCCCCACCACAGCTGGTCCGATGGAAATAGACAGAGATGTAACTGAGCCCAGGGAAGAAGAGGAGCAATCGCTTTCCCCAGGATGGATGTTCAAGCAGTCTCTCTCTCTCTCTCTCTCTCTCTCTCTCTCTCTCTCTCTCTCTCTCTCTCTCCCCCTTTCTCTCTGTATCAGTATCCTCTCGAGGGTTGAAATGTTTAAAACATTAAAAACCTCTACATGCAGTCCACAGTAATTACCCGATGACAATGGCAGGTAGATCTAAAGCCCATACTCATAGCAGCCAGTTAGTGGGCTGAGCGAGCGAGCCCAGGCTGCAGATCTCTGTGTCTGAGTGTGAGAGGAGTACAGTAAGCTGAATAGCTCAGCAGCAGAGCCCCAGATATACTCCCTGTGACTCCCCAAAGACCGTCTCAGTGGTAGAAACGTTGTCCATAAACAGCATACAGAATCAGACCTGAGCAGACCTCACCCTGAAATGTGCACAAACCCAAGTCAAAACAGGATTTGTTGTCTTTCAGATACTTAAGATGCACTTCATTTAGCTTGCTCGATGCAGTGGGACCAACGGATAAAAAGACAGATAAAGAAAGCAAGCAAAAAGTCCAAACCCAGCAGGTCAGCAGGCTCTCTCTCTCTCCTCTTACTCTGGGAGTGAGAAGAGAACGCTGCCACCGGCTGGTTGGCTTGGCAGCTGAGAGACCGTCCCCATGTCTGTCAGCTATGCAAAAATGACTCAGCTCTCACCACACCAAAATAGCACCAATCAATCCCAGTCAGGCAACAATGTGGTGGGGTGTTCTAAGGCCCTACAGATCCAGGTTCGATCCCAGGCAGTGTCACAGCCGGCTGTGACCGGGAGACCATGAGGCGGTGTACAATTGGCCCAGCATCGTCTGGGTAAGGGGAGGTTTTGGCTGGCCGGATGTCCTTGTCCCATCGCGCTATAGCGACTCATGTGGCGAGCTGGTCTCATGCGCGCTGACACGGTCGCCAGTTGGGCGGTGTTTCCTCCGACACATTGGTGCGGCTGGCTTCCGGGTTAAGCGAGCAGTGTGTCAAGAAGCAGCGCAGCTTGGCAGGGTCGTGGGGTCGTGCTTGGCAGTGTCTTGGGGAGAAAAAGGGCTAAAATATGAAAAATAAACTATGTGGTAATCATGGTCCAGGGATCTGGGAGAGATCCCTCAGGAGGCTAATGTTTTTCTACTATCACTCTGTTTGATTCATCTGTTGTCACAGCAAATTTTCCCGCTGAGCAGGAAGTGCAAAATACTGTGTATTCAAGGTTTTAAAAGGCTTCTGAAGTTCGTAATTTCCACTTGATTTGATTTACCCTAATAAAGAATGTATCAACCCCTAGAAAACATTTTCCAATAATAACTAACATTTCCTGTTGCTGCTGGATTCTTTTTCTGCTTTGAGAAACTGTTCAAATGAAGATAGTACACCTGTACGTGTGCTTTACTTTCCACTGATGTGTTTTAGTGTTTCCATAGTTAGCTGTTAGACTCAGCTCTAATGATGGAGTGCAGATCCCCCAGGAGGATACATAGACAAGTTTTTACACTAAATAATTGTATAGACATTTTTTCCCCATAATATAATTCATCAATAAGGCCCGAGGGGGTGTGGTATATCGACAATATACCACAGCTAAGGGATGTTCTTCGGCATGATGCAACGCAGAGTGCCTGGACACAGCTCTTAGACATGGTATATCGACAATATATCACAAACCCCCCGAGGAGCCTTATTGCTATTATGAACTTGTTACCAACATACTTAGAATAGTTCAAAGAAACGTTTTGTTGTACCCGTGGTATACGGTCTGATATACCACGGCTGTCAGCAAACCAGCATTCAGGGCTCGAACTACCCAATTTATAATCCCCTTTTGATAGATCAACAAGACATTTTACAAACCCAAACAATTCAGTCTTGTCAGGTCTCAACATGACATCATATCTGGCAAAGTGGATACAGTAAGCTCTCTCAACCAGCACAACGCAAAACAGGACTACAATGACAAACACAAAATCCCAATCCCAAAAATATATAATTTTCCTCCTACTTACCACTATGGTTCTCCATGTAGAAGAAGTCTGCTCTGCTTCTTAGTTCCATTGTCTTTCCTCCCCCACCTCCACAACTACTGTGTATTGTCTTCATGGATATCAACAAGCTTCACCTGCACAGGAAACTACATAGAACGCCAACATCCACACACAGCTAAAACATAAAGTCAATCTGTACAGTCTCTACGTGTAGAAGCCCTACCACCCATCCCTCTTCCCCTCTCCCTCATCCCCCCCATCCCCCTCTCCTCCATCACACAGGAAACCTGGCCTTCCTGCAAACAAGCATCGGGGCATGGAAGGGGACAAGGCCACGGCCGAGGGCAGGTATGGAGGGAGAGGATGTTTTTGTCGTTTTTCAACTCCCCTGGCTGAGAGGCCTGCTGTCGTCTATCCTGAGGAAACCGGCTCACGTCATTGGTGCTCAGAGGAGCTCTACAACTCCAGCCATAGGCTTGCACGTGCTCAGTAGCAGGACCACAGTGACACAGATCGCTGCAGAGAGGGCCCGGGGCAGATATCAACAATGACCCCCACAGGTGAGCAATGAAGTAGATTTATTATTAGGGACAGTGGGGATACTGTCAATCATCATTCCCCAAAGTTTCATGTAAGGGTAAATGTGTCACGGTCAGTTCAAGCTCTTTATCGTTATGTTTCTCTCCAAAGCTAGTCGCTGTCGAACCAGCAGGAAACATTACACTGTACTGTTTCCAAGCCAACGGCCATTATCCAATTAATGTACATAATAGGCTACAGTAGAGCATGGCCACCTGGGAATGTGTGAATACTCCAGCAGGTGTTCAGTAAAACAGCCTGGCAGGGAGGTGGCTCTTCAGCATTCATCAGTCGTTAACACTTCCTCAACCTCTATCAGGCACCAACAGCTGTGTCTGCCCCACTGCAAAGACATAACATGTACAGCAGTACTGACACTGGAGATTTGCAGAATCAAAACCTAATATTCTCATAAAACAAAGTCCCTGGTAAGTGATTTACCACTACCCGTGACGATAGTGAGCCTACCCCCATCTCAGGGGAAGCCCAAACGTGACTGAGCCTCCGAATAACAGGATGTTTATAGCTAAGCCTGGGGGATCCTGTGCCAGAGAGACAGCTCTGTAACACAGGGAGGAAGCAACCAGAAACTTAGAGAAGGGAGAGGGCAGAGAGGAGGGAGATGAGCAATGGGAGTGGAGGAAGACAGGAGGAGAGGGAGAGAGAAGAGCAGGCAAGCCAGGCGATATCTGGCCAAACAACTATAGCATGTCTTCTGTTTTCTTGTCCTCTTATCTGTTCCTGAAGCCTTTTCCCAGCATGTCCGAAAGGAAAATGACTAAATATCATAAATACAAAGACAGATCAACACTTCTGATCATGTATCACTGTCACTGGCTGTTTCAAACACATCTCATATTCAGGCTTAAAGGGTTATATCTGCACTTTTTCCACTATATGGGGGAAAGCTAGTAAGAATGGCTTTCTGTTCACCAGAAGGGCCACTTTCAGTTTGTCTCTTAATTAAGTGCGAAAACAAAAGCTTTGTCATAGTGACGCCGTGACATCCACGCCCGTTGAACGTCAAGTGGGCCCAAAAGACAGCTGTGTTTGGCAGGGAAACGCTGGTGGTTTCTGACACCATGGCATCATAAGATCGCTCTTACCAGTAGCTTTCTACCTCACCATCAGTTAGGATAGAACCACAAGCTGCTACGTTTCATCGCGATCTCGCTACAGTTTCAGTATGGCTCTCACAGACTTCCTTGCTGCGTCAGATATTACTTCAGCGATCAATGCTTGCAGAGGTATGAATGTATGTTTGCACTTTTGACCTCTACTGTAACTTACTGGTATGGGGAATGTTACAGTAGGTGTGTTGGATTGCCCATAGGGACACATAAATGCGTCTTTTTTTGCTCTATATGATTGTGGCTTCACAAATGTGTTTACGTAAAGAAACTGGAAATGCAAGTTATGAGCTATTCATTTCAATCATCAACGGGTTTTTTGGTCCTTTGTCGTTATGCACTGTCCATTCTGCTTTTAGCAAACGACTCCTTCAGCCCCAAGAAGTTTTTTGCGATGGTGGGCTTGTCCAAGAAGTCTCCCCCTGAGATTGAGAAGATCTTCATGATCCTGGACCAGGACAAGAGTGGCTACATCGAACAGGACGAGCTACAGTTGAGTCTCAATATAACACACACGTCTTCTAGGGAACTTAATCCCATGATCAAAATAGCAGCAGATACTAGGCAGATACAAATATTTTTATTTTATTTTGTTTCTCAAAAAAGGTTGCCTAATACAAGGACTTAAGATCCTTTTGAGTTAGATGGATACAACCAAACACACAAAACTTCTACTGTACAGTGTACCGTATGTAATGCTACTTTTTGTGTTTTGTGTTTTGTTTGTGTGTGTGTGTGTGTGTGTGTGTGTGTGTGTGTGTGTGTGTGTGTGTGTGTGTGTGTGTGTGTGTGTGTGTGTGTGTGTGTGTGTGTGTGTGTGTGTGTGTGTGTGTGTGTGTGTGTGTGTGTGTGTGTGTGTGTGTGTGTGTGTGTGTGTGTGTGTGCGTGTGTGTGCGTGCACATGTGTGTGTGTGTGTGCATGTGTGTTAGGCTTTTCCTCCAGAACTTCTCCAAGGGGGCTCGTCCCCTGACAGCGGCTGAGACCAGAGCCTTTCTCCTAGCTGGGGACAAGGACGGGGACGGAAAGATAGGCTGGGACGGTAGGGTTACTAGGCCATCAGGCAGGTTGTTGTTTATTGTCATGAGTCTTGTCCTGGAGGCAGAACAGAGACATTTTGCCTTAGATAGGACAGCTGCAAAGTCAAAATGGGCTATATTGTATTAGGGTTATCAGTGTTGTTAAGGTTATGGTTAAGTTGAGGGCTTGGTTAAAAATCTGATTTTAGAACTGTGCCAGCTATTGACCACTCTCCAGAACAAGAATCATGACGAAAGACACCTAACCTGCGGTAGCCAGGGTTGGCTGTTGGCATTTATGATTCTAATGGCAGTTTAAGGATCACTGGATGAGAAACCGAGTTTGGAAATGTAGTTAGACAGTAATTAAATCTGTATATTCTGCATATTGAACATTAAGAATGAACACATTGAGAACAGTTTGTGTCTCTCTTTCAGAGTTCTCCAACCTTGTCATGTCTTCATAAAGAGAGGAAGATAAAGAAGATGTTTATTTTTGACAATCTTGTAGTTTGAAGACAAGCAGTACATGGTCTGTGTGAATCTTCTCAGTGCCTTCTTGGATTGGTCCAGCCTCTGTCTGTCAGTACAAGTAGTGCAATATGCTGTATGCTAGTTTTGACTAAGGAAAATATGATATTGTAAACCAATACAAATAAACAGTCTTTGGCTTAACACTTGCCTCGCCTGCAGCTGTCTTTCTCTGATGTAAAGTTTATAAATACAGTATATATGGCTTTGACCATAAATATTGTAGCACCTGTTTCACATGACAGTATGTGATGTATCCTAGTAATGTCCTTGACAGGCTGCTCC
Organism: Oncorhynchus keta; assembly: GCF_023373465.1. Classification (NCBI taxonomy): domain Eukaryota; kingdom Metazoa; phylum Chordata; class Actinopteri; order Salmoniformes; family Salmonidae; genus Oncorhynchus; species Oncorhynchus keta. The sequence goes on along the minus strand of NC_068444.1, from coordinate 28,696,724 downwards.
TTGCATGAATATGAGCATGTGGCCCAGGGTAAAGAGTCAAGTCAACACAAGTCTATATTCCTCTCATGTGTATCCAACTGCAGTACATCATCCAAACGAAGTCATTTTCTTCTCATGATTATTCATAAACAGTATATATGGAAGGCAGACGAGGGATTAGGTTTCTTGCTATAAACTGATAACTTGGGAACCTTTTAACTGTCAAGAAGATAATGTCTATATGTTTCTATCTATCAACAACAACAACTTTTAACATGTTTAAAATGAGACTCTGCTAGTATGGAGGTGATTTTATTGTTTACAAATATGACAAGCACAATATCTTCCAGCATAAGAATGATGAATCTATGTAAAATAATAATGAAGTAGAAAATCTAGACCTACATCATATGAATATATAAATTGACATTAAGCTTATACATTTTTTTTTAATGGTTAAAACTATATTGTACAGATAGTTAAACAGTTTGATTTTTATATAAATCATACAAAACAAAATGATCTGATTTGATGGATACTAAATTGTTCATGTCTGTTTATCATCTCACACTTGCACTATACATTTTCAGAAACACACTGAGGTCACCAAGTGCCACATTGCCCTGATTGCAGATAATGGGTCATATAAAGAAAACGCATTGCAGGCATTTTATCTCCAACATACAGCCGAATGAGGAGATCAGCTCCAAGCCCAAAATGCCCCTCTTGCATTTCACCCCAGGACTGCATGCATATCCCTAGTTGAAAGGATAAAAATAGTACAATTTGACTACTAGACACATTTTTCCAAAAGGAACCCTAAGCATACGGTGTGCGTTACACCTTGAAGGGCGAGGGTATATAATGTGAGAGCTAGGGGAGTATTGCTTCATCCAGCCCTACACTGAGATACAGCAGCCTCCTCGCCACTAATCCACTAATCCTCCAAAGGTGAGTTCCCTCAACCGGACTGATGCTCTAATTTAGGCTACAGACCACCAATGGTTTTCAGCATCAGCAACATGCAAAGATTTTTTCTTTACTGCCTCCATGGAATACATTCAATAAAAATGAAGAGGGAAACGTTTCTATCTGGAGTGCGTTTGGAATTGGAGTTTAAATAAAGCAAAAAAAAATGGACTTAAAGCGCTTACCTGAGAGATGGAGATGGAGGATTTATGCCGTGGTTTTGGCGCACAAGGAATGTCAGTTCGAGGACCACTCTGAATGATACTTACTGTCACTGACAGACATGTCTTACTCAATGTTTCTTTCTTTACCAATGCTTCTTCTCCATCTAAATTGCCATGGACCTTCATGACAGTGAAGGTCCTATGTGAATCTTTCTGTGTGAATGGTTGAGAGAATAGAAACAGACTCCAGAGCTGGTAGAAATAGATGAAAGAGATGATCTGATAAACAGGTCTAGCAGACCTAAAGGACATGGGTCACAGCATACCACTGTATGGGCTTTGGCCTACTGTAGTTTCTTGCGTTGAGGCACTCTGCCTTTGAGCACAGATGAGCTACGTTTGGAATATAAACCTGTAGGCTACAGATAACACAGTACTAATGATATTTATTATCCATTTAAATCCATTCATTCATTAAACAATTAGTAAATTAATGAAAGAACATTTGGGAAAAGGTCAATCTACATAAATATATATATATGCCTGAGACAGTTTTATTGACAAAAGATGTGGTTATCAGAGTCAAAAGGTTAGTGGGCCCAAGTATTTTCTGTTGAATATTCATGTTCATGACTTTGAAAATGTCTCTCTCTCTCTTTTTCTCTTCTCTTGCTTTCTCTCTCCCCACTTCTCAGAATCGAAAAAAAATGGCTTTCAAGGGAATGCTTAAGGATGAGGATATCGCTGCTGCCCTCCAGCATTGCGCAGGTGTGCTATACTTAATTGATTTATGACAATCAATGTCAGTTAAAGTGAAAGGGCCCATATTGACCATGTTGAATCATCCATGAGCAGGCCAGACAGTGATGTTGAAATTACCACTGTGTTTATCCCTCACAGCTGCTGACTCCTTCAACCACAAGGAGTTCTTCGCCAAGGTTGGCCTGGCTGGCAAGTCTACTGAGGATTTGAAGAAAGCATTCTACTTTGTTGACCAAGACAAGAGTGGCTTCATTGAGGAGGATGAGCTCAAGTAAGTCTCACACTGATCCAGTTGATTCCGTTGTCAAAAGCTAACTTACTGTATTATACAAGGCAACTTATTCCTGGGGAAGGCAGTTAACCCACTGTTCCCCGTGCGCCGAAGACGTGGATGTCGATTAAGGCAGCCCAGTTGACTCAGTTGTCAAAAGCTAACTTACTCTACAGTATAAGGCAACTCATTCTGTTGATTAATTTGCCAAAAGCTAACTTACTGTACATTACAACGCAACACCACCCATGAAACTGAAATGAATGCCAGTGCATATCTTCACTATTCCTTGATCTCCACTCACCAAGTCTCATTTCAATTTGATCGCATAGGGATACTTACACACCCTTCAAATCAAATCCCATTTCATTGGGTGCGTGCACATATTTTGCAGATGTTACCTCAGCTGCAGTGAAATGCTTATGTTTCTAGCTCCAACAGTGCGATTTACCTAACAATGCAAAACAATACACACAAAAAATAATAAAAATTAAGAAATTAAGAAATATGGGAATGAGCAATGTCAGAGACTGGAATATATATATCATATAAATATAAATATATATGATGGTGTATAACCAGTATGGACAATATATGAATATAAAAGGTGTGTTCAGCAGTAGATATATAGTATGATCCATGACTACAATACAGGGTATACATATAAAGTGGGTAAAACAGTATGTAAACATGATTAAAGTAACCAGTGATTGATGACTATGTACATAGGGCAGCGGTCTCTAAGGTGCTCCTCTCTCTCCAGGCTGTTCCTCCAGACCTTCTCTGCTGGTGCCAGAGCTCTGACAGATAAAGAGACCAAGGTCTTCCTTGCAGCAGGAGATGCTGATGGTGATGGCATGATTGGAGTTGATGGTAATCAAATCACTTTTACACATTTCTATCAAACAAGAAACTATGTACTTGATCCTATCCAGTTGGCCAAGTAACTGTAACAACCAACCATTTTTAGTAACGTGTAACTACCTTTAAATGACATGAAGGAAATTAGGATTTTATGAGGATCATTTTTTCCCAAGTTCTCATCATGACCTGTCTTGCAATAACTGTTGTTGTTTCTTCCTTGTTTCCACAGAGTTCACCACCTTGGTGAAGGTATAAGTCATCTATTATTGGCTCGGTTTTCATAGAACCACAAGTCTGCTGCTGAGGTTGTCCTGGCTTGCTGCCTGTCAAATACTGCATCTTTTTTATATTCATTTTATTTATGAATGTCACCCCACACTCCCAAAGCGTGTTGACTGTTATGTTTTTTAACTACGTCAGCCGGTGTGCAGAAGTTTACCACCAGACCTTTTGCACTTTTAGAAAATTGAAATAAATATTCATTTGGATTAACAACGACTTTTGTTTCTAATGGTTTTTCATCTGACATTGAGTGTCACAGTTGAGCAAGTCCTTCAAAGCACTTAAGAAGGAATAAAATGTTAGGCTTATTTAGAATATTGGAGTATACAGGACTGATGCAGCACACACTAGCTACACCGGGATTCCCATCAGCATTCCTCCACAGGGTACTGAGAAGTAACTGTATATAGTGACCTCTGCGATACATCATGTGAACATATAGGTTCACATAAAGTTAAAACAGGATCCACCTACTGGCACTGCATCTAGGAGACATATATATGTTCAGCTCTGGCACACCTATAGCTGGTTCAGAAAGACACAGATACTGCCAGGGCCTCTTGGAGACAGCTCTTCAGAGGGCTGGCCAGCTGGAGGATCTCTTGCATATGTTCAGTTAGAGCCAGCACATTGCAAAGGCCCCCAGCCAGCTCTTGGCTAGTGTTTCAGAACTCCCATGTTACACCGTTTTTGTTAATGAGGCACATTTATGAACAAGTTTCTCTCCCTCAGTTATCAGACTGAGAAAATGTCATACTCGGTGACATAGAATAAGGCCATTTCTATTTATGTCGCGAGGGAGGGAAAAGTGAACAAATTGCACTCTGAACTTTTACTTGCAGATATTTGTTTACATGTAGAAGGTACAGTAAATGTATTTAATTATTTGTATATGCTATTGATGACAAGGTGGGATTTAGTCCAAGGACCACCTCTAAGTGGAATTTGGAATGTCAGAATGTCAGAATATTAGAATGTCCCACATCAGCTTGGATTCCTTCCTAATTTCAGCTGATAACGGGTTGTCCATTGTTCTGACACATCCATCTAACAACAACACTCATGTTAAATAATGGCAGGAATAGATTTTTTAAAAAGCACATAATCTAAGGGAGAAGATTTAAGGGAGAAACGCTTTAATCTTATTTGTGTCAAGATGGATTCCTCTACATATCTGTGGGTAAAGGTCAGGGGTTAGGGGTCAAGCCGAACGCACCTGAGGATCAAGGATGGGGAAGGGAGTGACTGACTGATAAAAAGTATTGTATATGCTATTTCTATGTAATTACCATTTTCCCATGTAATTCTAGACCTGTTGATTTATGTACCATAAAATATAAACTGATAAGGTTGCCATCGCTAAATCTATTTAAATGGCCACTACTACTATGGCCAGTACACACACAAAGGTTTGGATAGTCTCTACACAACCATAGAAAAAGAATGGCAACCAACTGCATTTCATAGTTTATCCAGCTGGCCTTCTCAATCAAAAGTAACAAGTGCCACCTCAACAGTGCCACCTGCTGTCGTATGAAACACATAGCACACATGCCAAATGGCACCCTATTCTTTCTGTAGCGTACTACTTTTTATCAGGGCCCATAGAACTCTGGTCAAAAATAGTGCACAACTAATTAGTGCCATTTGGGATGTAGACACATTAACCGTGTTACACACGTACTGTATGTATACTCGTATGTGGACTTCTGCATCCCAAATGGCACCATCGAGAGCATTTTTAAAATTGAGTGATGTACGGTACAGTAGCCTAGGTATTGCGTAATGGCTCTCCCCAGATCTGAATGTTTGAATGATGATAGAAGTAGACCTATCACCTTTCACTGTTGTAGTAAATAATAGCATAGCCATACTGAGAAACAGCCTGGAGGGGAGTAGGGGACCTGAAAGGGACCAAAATAACACCAGGCAACCTTCAATTAGACAGAGGTGATGACTGACTCAATCTATCCTTTGTGCCAAATACATTCCTACAGGTGTCCCCTCTTCTCTCCCTTGAGCCACTGATTTAAAAAATATGTTTATTTTATTATTATTTTACCTTTACTTTAACACAGAGTCCCATTGAGACCAATGTCTCTTTCGCAAGGTAGCCCTGCATACACACAATTTACTAAATATAATATAATACAAATATACAAAATTACAAACTTTCTCAGGAAAAATAGTCACATTCCTCAGCAAAGAGGTCCCCAATTAACATTTTGAACCTCTCAAATGGCACCAGTACATCCAATTGTAGGGAAAGATGTGAAATATAGATTAATAGTTCCATAAATGATTAGGCCCTAATTAGAATTCAATTAATGATTTTTTTTTGCCAAATGTGCAAATTGTATATGACAGATAAATGAACCTATACAATTGTATATGACATTTTGGGCTAGATTTTGAATTATTTTGTTATTATGTTTCTTGAGCTTTTATTTTTATTTTCACCATATATAATTTCAAGCATGCACTTGCTGATTTACTCAGCTCTAAAGAGCTGTTAAGTTATTGAATGCACTTTTTAAAGTTTCAATGCTGTCATTTCCGTCTCAATATCAAACCATTTATGGGTAGCAATTAAGTACCTTACTGTAATTGTTTTCAATTAAAATGGACAAAAAGAAAGAAAAATTGCTTCTTAGCTAGGAGCAATTTCTCAAGCAGGACTGCTTGGACTGTCTGGGAGTGGTCTGAGTGGGAAGGGGAAAACTGAAAACTAGCTGTTATTGGTAGAGAGGTTTGGAACTCTTTCTTATTAGTCTATTAGCTCATTTGTCACCTGGTGATATCACCAGGCAGGCCAAAACACAATCCCACTAAAACAGGCTGAAATTTCAGGCGTTCTTTTCAAACAGCTTTTACACTAAAAGGGCATTATCATAATTTTCACAATTTCATAGTATTAGTCCAACCTTATAGTGTGGCAAAATATTTAAAACACAGAGAACTCTTCAGGATTGGTGGGTCCGCTGCGGGACGGTTGAGCTAACGTAGGCTAATGCGATTAGCATGAGGTTGTAAGTAACAAGAACATTTCCCAGGACATAGACTTATCTGATACTGGCAGAAAGCTTCAATTCTTGTTAATCTAACTGTACTGTCCAATTTACAGTAGCTATGACAGTGAAAGAATACCATGCTATTGTTTGAGGAGAGTGCACAGTTTTGAGGATGAAAAGTTATTAATAAACAAATTAGGCACATTTGGGCAGTCTTGATACAAAAATTTTGAACAGAAATGCAACAGTTCATTGATTCAGTCTAAAACTTTGCACATACACTGCTACCATCTAGTGGTCAAAGTCTAAATTGCACCTGGGCTGGAATAATACATTTCAAAGATGATGGTAACAAAAAATATATAAAAAAGGGTTGTTTTTTTCATTGTATTATCTTTTACCTGATCGAATGTGTTATATTCTCCTACATTCCTTTCACAGTTCCACAAACCTAAAAGTGTTTCCTTTCAAATGGTACCAAGAAAATGAATATCCTTGCTTCAGGGCCTGAGCTACAGGCAGTTAGATTTGGGTATGTCATTATAGGCGAACATTTTCAAAAAGGGGCCACCCTTAAGAGGTTTAAATGGTGTTTAGCTTTTTCAATAACAAAACAAAAACGCTTTCAATGTTTTTAAATTATTTAACATGAAGACACATCAGCCCTATTATAATTAGTCGTTCAAGTAATTCAAGTGTTTGTTTTCTTCCGCAGCGTAATACAGCACCTTACACCTATGGCCATAAATCACGGGCTCTACTTTTGATAGACAGATACATGCACAACAACTCATTCCAGACATTTTGCGCGTGCCAATTACGCATTGAGACGGAGCAACTCAGTCGTAAATTAGGCCTATGAACTGTTAAACTTGATAGCTGTTGATGGATTTTGTAAAACAGACCGTAAAACATAAATAAATGCCCAAATAAGTATTTCACTGTTAGTCTACAACTGTTACGACGCATGTGACAAATACAATTTGATTTGAAATCAAAACATGTTTATATATGTATATATGAAAGTCGAAGCCAACAAAAGATGCAGAAACATCTGCGTATAAAGTCACGTTTTCAATAACTACAAATCTAATTGACCTAAAATTGTCATCAGTATGGATTTTCACACAATATAAATCTGCATCAGCGGCAAATCTATATCATCTATACCAGAGTATATTATTAGCCCGATTTAATATTAAGCACTTTTGCAAACAAGTACCATTTAAGCATCTTCATGTATGTAGATATAAATAGAAAGGACACTGACTACTGGACACATTTTCAACCAACTGCTTTGCATGCGGTGTCTATTACATTTTGCCTCATATTTCGGGTGAGTAGGGTATATAAGGTCGAGGGCTTGGGCAGGGGGGCTTACACCAGTTGGCAGAATCATCTTTGCGAATCCACTCAAGCGTTAAAGCCAAACCTGAGGTGAGTCTGTTACAGAGGGATGAATCTTCGTCTTGTCAGGTCGACAACATCTTGCATGTATTTTCAACCCTTCGGCTTTACGACACCTTGCTATGGAACGGAACATGATGGAAGCATCTCAATTAAAGAAACGCAGGACACGTTTTTTTGCCTTTGGAATAATCAAGGAACCACATGGAATGACTAGGCTACATCATTGGGATGATATATCATTCACTGCCTGCAAATCCAGGTTTTGGAATAGAGGACTGTCCATCCTGATGCTCTCTGTTGTGTGAACCTATCCTAACCAAAAGATCAAAAACTACGCAAAAGAACTAACATTAACCAAAATAACCAAAACTAACCAAAAGATCCAAAACTAACTAAAACTAATCAAAATAACCAAAACTGAGCAAAATAATCAAAACTAACGCAAACTAACCAAAAGGACCAACACTAACCAAAATAACCAACTCTAACTAAAAGATCCAAAACTACCCAAAATAACCCAAAATAACTAAAATAACTCAAACTAAACAAAATAATATAACTTGTTTTTCAGATGTTAATAACAGCACAACAACTATGTTAACTACAACAACCATGTTATTACCATTTATATTATTAGGAAATGCAATGGTTTAATATAGGGTGGTTCAATCTTCCAAATATCCAACTCTGATAAAGGACAGAGACTCAGCATAATGAAATCAGTCTTTGCGGTTGCTGTACAGAAGCAGGTGATGAACAGAAAAACATTTGCTTCACTGTAACTGATCTTCTCTGCTGTCTCCCCAGCTAAACATGTCCTTCGCCGGTCTTAACGATGCTGATGTTGCTGCAGCCCTTGCTGCTTGCACAGGTAAACCTCTTATAGATGCCTCAGTTCATGTTCTACTCTCTCTCCCTATTGTAGGATCTCTGTGTTTGTGGGCAAGATTGTATATAGCAGGCTTCTTTCATTTTTGTGGTCGTTGAGGAGAGAGACGAGAGGGATATAGCACAGAAAAGAGTGGATAGACCAGAATATTGAACCGTTGCCTCCAGGAGAGTGTGGTCCAGTCTGGGGGCAGCAGCTCAACCACGAGACTAGCCATGGGCAAGCGGGCACAGCCCTGGCACAGCAGTATTGTTAAGTATATTTGTAACTGTGAAATCCTCTGACAGCATTTTAATGGATAACTGATCTCCCCACAGCTGCTGACTCCTTCAACCACAAGGCTTTCTTCGCCAAGGTTGGCCTGGCCGGCAAGTCCAACGATGATGTAAAGAAGGCCTTCTACGTCATTGACCAGGACAAGAGTGGCTTCATTGAGGAGGATGAGCTCAAGTAAGGACCCCTCTGATATTACACTCATCATATAACACCTTTGATCATGTTTCTTAAATTGAATGTTCCCTTTATAGGGCTTGCTTGACTGATTGTTAAGTGTGGGGGCAAAAACCGTCACTTTAAACCTACCCCTCTGTAGAGAACGGGGTGCCTATTTCTGTCTCAGCAAAATAGAGCCCCCTCCCCCAAAATATGAGTAGAGCAGGAAAGCATCAGCATAGTCTGTGGTTACAGTCTTTGCTTATTGCCTGTTTGTTCTGTATCCATCCAGGCTGTTCCTGCAGAACTTCTCTGCCTCTGCCAGAGCTCTGACTGACGCTGAGACCAAGGCTTTCCTGGCTGACGGGGACAAAGATGGTGATGGCATGATTGGAGTTGATGGTGAGGATTATTCCTTTTTGGAATTTGGGAATGTTACTTCAAGTCTTCACAATCTCAGTTGAAAATGAAATGTTGAGTAATAAATTATTGAACCATTCATATTATTAATACAAAAAATGGTGTGTTCACTTTTGCAGAGTTCGCTGCCATGATCAAGGGATAAATGAAGACCTGACCAACACCTCTTGATCTGAAGGAACAACTTGACCCAAGACATCCCCCTTTTCATCTTAACACTTTTATACACGTGACTGTTACTGTGTCTGAAATGACACCCTTTCCCAAGCATAATGCAATACCTTTTCCCAGAGCTGATGGGCAAAGGTAGTGCACTATATTGGGAACAGGGGGTCATATCAGACACAGCCTGTGACTGTCTACCCATAGTGCATCTTTCTGTCAACTATGAATGTAAATGTAGCGTGGCTGTGTCTCTCCCCTGTCCTCATTCATTTGAGTTTTGCTTTAGTGTCCAATCAATGATGCACTTTTTGGGAAATGGACGTCAGACGATATATAGAAAAGAATAAACGTTCTTTTTCAATATGATGTCTCATCTTTTCTTTACAGTTTGCTTTCATGTTCAGTACCACTCCACAAGAGAGTATCTATTTAGACTAGAGGGGAATTTTGTCATCACCTGACCCACTTGAATAAACCAGCACAGTTCGTGTCAGTAGGATGGTGCGAAGAGGGTATATTGTTAAGCATCCTCTTACATGATAAATAGCAGCTATTTATCATCAAACATATCAACACATAGTAACTAAGATGAGGAGATGAGAGATCAATGGTTGTCCATTGATTTTCTTTTGAGAACTGGAACAGTCACGTGTCATATAGTAACTAACATTAAGTGGTTACACCTCCAGCCATGTATATTTCTGAGTCACTAAGACAGAATAGATCTTCCCTGTAACCTGGTCAACGGTTCCTGATAGCCGATAGAGAGCGTCACTCACAGGTGGGATTGGAAATTCACATTTTACAGCGGCACCTGTGCACAAACCCCACCGTCCTTCGATCCACGGCTGCCATTCGTGAGTTTTGGCAAGAACATTTTTTTCCCCTCCTCTTGTTCATCAGTAATAATTCCATGGCAGTTGTAATCAGTTGCCAGCCTGGCTGACACGACCCAAGTGACCACACAGGAAGAGCTGTGACTTACTTGTCTGGAAAGGAGGCTGTTTATTAATGCAATATTCACTCAGAAATTGAGCAAAAGCATTGATTAGTTCTCTCAAATGTATTTTTCTTCTGGTGTGTTTGAGACCTCTTGTTGTTTGGATCTGAAAACCCAACAGTAGTAATGGAAGGGGGCGGCACTCTGGGGTTGGGTGGGACTGTGCCTGTGGCTGCATGAGTGTGAAAGTCCAGAGGAGAACCAACCTGTAAAAGCACAGCCCCCTTAATTATCAATGTATCGTATCGACAACTGAAGTCAGGAGGACTTTGAGTTAGGTGTCAGCCAGACTAATCAGTTGCAGGAGAAAGATTCAATCCAATGTCCATAAACTAAGCCAATCTCCTCGAGAGGTAAATTCTAACCTAGTCAAAAGTTCCTGATAGCCACTCTACAGGTGGGATTGCAAATTAAATGTCCATAAACGCATGCAAAACATAACTTTCCAGACGCTATCTTTGCCCATTTATTACCAGCAATTTTTTTTTAAACTGTCTGCAACAATTTCATACAGGCAGATGTAATTACTAGGCTCTCCATACATGTGCCAAAGACGGTGGATTATAAAGATGATGCAAAAAGGCCTTTTACCATTGAAAAAATTGGTCACAGTTCTGGTCTATTTCTTCCATGTACTAACCAGAAAAACGGCCTATGGAATGTAACACTTTTTCTATCATCTTTGCCTGTGCCATAGACATATTTAGAGGATGCAACATTGTGGTCGTGTTCCCCCAGCTCTAACGTTGCATGCATCAACCAATGGTTGTGTGCAACGTCATCGGCTGTGCCATCGGGATTGCTATAACATATGATGTGGTTAGCTGATATGTAAAATACCTATCCAGGTGTTTGTTGCAAGATCTGGCATTCGTCAGCAACCTCTGGGCAGTGGAACATGTTCTATATCTGTCCCGTTATGGCGTCTGTGAGAGCATGGGCAGCGCTATTAGGACCATCTCCATTTTGAAACAGTCAATTATCTTTTTCTACTACTTCTATGTTGGTAAACAAACTGAAAGGGTATATACTGCCACCTGGAGGGTGTTTTTGGAACAGTTATAAAGCCAAGGATGCAGTTATGGAATGTTTGCTCACGAGTGTAATTCATTGGCTGATTTCTCCTGGTGAACTGAATGGCATTAAATTATCCTTCTTTAACCCATAAGAAGTCCCACCCAGTTGAGTACTTCAAAATGGTAAAAGTCCTCAATGGTGCTGCCCCTGCTAAAATGGGCTTTTGGGCACTTGAGTCCTCTGTCTATCTCTATGGCCTGTGCATCCATACCTATTTGTCACCTGTGTGCCTATAGGGTTCACATGACCAGTGAACAATAACCTGTGCCTTCTAGTGTTGGCCTACAAGGCTAATGACAGACAAACTATAGACAACACAACACAACAAACACATTAGTAGGCCAAAATTGCCCCGAAATATTCAAATGAGTCATGGCCAATTATTCACCGTTATATATGCTTATTAAATATCAATAAGGGATGAGTCTGATTTCTATTCCATTTCTAAACCCCACATTGATTCCAGTTTGATTCAGACGCCATTGTTGAGGCCTCTGCAGTAGCAGAAAAAAAACACTAGGTAGTGTCCAAGTCAGACCATCTGAAGCCAGAGGCACTGTCTGGCATTGAATGAAGCTGTCTTTTTTTGTGATGTAAGTTTCACAAACCTGTTGTGCAGTCCAGTTTCCATGACATAGCTGTGCAATTGGTTTTTGACCTTTACATACGTATTTTCACTTATCATCAGGATTCCCATCATGTAACAAGATCTGTCAATCAAGAGACAAATGGTTGGTAAAAGGTTGGACTGGGTTTGGGGTGGAGTATAATGGAGAGTAATAATTCCCTTGGTCCTCATTATATATGTATCTTCCCTCCACCTTCATTTTGTCCTGACTAAATCAAGTCATGAGAGATACTGCTGCTGCGTCTGATGTTTTGAGAGCCTCCACTGCTATGTTACACATCCCTCACCGCAGCCAAGCTGGTTGTTATAGCGACCAGGTGGAATCACCAGCACAGTGCAGGTTGAGTGAATTTATCTTCACGAGGAAGAATACTGTGTGTGGGCTATTCACCTTTACAGTGAAATGGAACACTGTTTGGTACCCTGAGAGTTTAACAAGGCCACACAGTAAAGAGATGCAGTGCATAGAGCAAACATTTCATACTGTTTTATTCAAACCATTTCCTGCATGTTCATAAACTAAAATCACCTTTTGAAATAAGCAAGTCTAAAAGAGTAAAATAATGTGTACAGTAGCCTTAAATCACTTGCACTAAGTACTGAGCTTAAAATATACACTACATGGATATACACTACATGGCCATGCACTATGGCTATGTGCAAGCCAGTCAAGTTCTTCCACACTGATCTCAGCAAACAATTTTTGTATGGATCTCGCTTTGTGCATGGGGGCATTGTCATGCTGAAACAGGAAATGGCCTTCCCCATACTATTTTTCAACAAAGTTGGCAGCACAGAGGCATCTAGAATGTCATTGTATGCTTCAGCGTTAAGATTTCCCTTCACTGGAACTAAGGGGCCTTGCCCGAACCATGAAAAACCGCCCAGACCATTATTACTCATCCACCAAACTTTACAGTTGGCACTGTGCATTAGGGCAGCTAGCGTTCTCCTGGCATCTGCCAAACCCAGATTTGTCGGTCGGACTGCCAGATGGTGAAGCGGGATTCACCACTCCAGAGAACGAGTTTCCACTGCTCCAGAGTCCAATGGCGGCTAGCTTTTGTCATGCCCTGGTCTTAGTATTCTGTCTTCTCTATATTATTTTGGTTAGGCCAGGGTGTGACATGGGTGAATTATGTGTTTGTCTTGTCTAGGGGTTTTGTAGATTGATGGGTTGTGTTTAGTATAGTAGTCTAGGTAAGTCTATGGTTGCCTAGAGTGGTTCTCAATCAGAGGCAGGTGGTTATCGTTGTCTCTGATTGGGAACCATATTTAGGCAGCCATATTCTTTAGGTCTCTTGTGGGTGATTGTTTCCTGTCTTTGTGTTTGTTGCACAAAATAGGGCTGTTTTTTTTCTTCACATTTCTTGTTTTGTATATTGTTCTATTTTCATCTGTCATTAAAAAGATGTATAAAGATAACCACGCTGCATTGTGGTCCGCCTCTCTTTCACCAGAAGAAAACCGTTACAGCTTTACACCACTCCAGCCAATGATTGGCATTGCATATGGTGATTTTAGGTTTGTGTGCGGCAGCTCGGCCATAGAAACCAATTTCATTCATCTCCTGACGAATAGTTATTGTCCTGAAGTTCCCTCCAGAGGCAGTTTGGAACTCGGTAGTGAGTGTTGCAGCCGAGGACAGACGATTTTTGTGCATTACTCCTAGTAATTTCCACTACACAATAACAGCACTTAACCGGGGCAGCTCTAGCAGGGAAGAAATTTGATGAACTGACTTGCTGGAAAGGTTGCATCCTATGACCAGGCCATTCTAATGCCAAAGTTTGTCTATAGAGATTGCATGACTGTGTGCTCGATTTTATACACCTGTCAGCATGGTGTGGCTGAAATAGCTGAATCCACACATTTTTAAGGCGTGTCCACATACTTTTGTATATAATGTATCAAATAATATGGCCCCATCTGCTCCCACTTGGTTTTTGATAGAATAGTAGGGGAATTAATATTTTGGGGCTACTTGGGAAATGCCCATTTTTATCTTCTAATGGATCTGTCAATAAGTGTTTCTATTGATGATTTGTTAATATTATTTATCAATGTTAAATACCTACATAATTTGTTACCAATAAGACTATAGGTCAAATATGTTTATTTACACGTGGTGGGGGTGAGAGAGAGACAGAGAGAGAAGCGTGAAACACTTGTCTGCCTGCTATAGAAAAAGGGCGGTACAGGTTTCAGTATTTACACGCATCAACCAGTCAAGGCAAATATTTAAATAGTAGGTTAACGGTTAATTAGTTAGGTAAGCAATTCGAAAGTGGCCTGGCTGTGAGAATTTGATACACGGACAGGTAACTCAAGCATCGCATATTTTCTGTGTTTCCAGTCCATATATAAATATTAATCGGCAGTCATCAGTCACCACAAAACCTGACATATTCTGGGTTGGACACCGGCGCGGGCAAGATCATCAAAGCGGTGAGTAGGATAAAGGACTGATCGAGTTTTTGGTGTGATGTGTGCGTGTGGTTACTTTGCCGACCGAGTGAGTGATGCTCAGGTACCCTAGTGCGGCTCAGATCATACACGGCAGAGTAAATTGCAGGTCCATTTACCTGGCTGACACTCTTAGGTGATTTTTCTCGGGATTTGTGTTTTTAACAGGATTTTTGTTTTAAGGTTTTCCAGAAGTAGCAAATACCTTTCTTAATCCACTTTGTAGTCACAGTTACGCATCTGCTTCCATAAATATTGTTGCGCGTTTATCGATAATAACATTTTTGCCAGGTAATTTCAAATCGTTTACATCAGACGAATCGTATCCAGATTAGGCTAAAGCAGACAGAACAGGGACATCAACATCAGCCAAATTGACACCAACAGATTATCAGAGCAAGGAGAGGGAAGAGGTTGACAGAGAAAAACAAACTAAAACATTCAGTTTTAGAAATCAAAATCTCGTAGGGAGAGGGAATTCAGGTAGGTTTGAACGTGTTATGTGTTGTTCAATTCAGTGCTGTGTTTGTTGTGGTTACTTGAAATGAATTGATTTGAGAAATATTCAGAAGAATATTCTTAAGAAATTGATGTGTAGCATTGCCTTGCATTGTATACATTTTATTTTACGTTAAGATACATTTCGTAACAAGGCATTATTATTGGCATAGCCTACTGTACATCCTTACGTAATCCAGCTGCTTTTTTCAATGAATGCAGTCTGAGATTACTGACTGATATTCTCTAAATGAATAGACTGGACCTGACTCTTTGAACAGCCTGTGTGTGTGTGAATAATTTACTCCGTTGTTCCTCTGTCCAATAGGATTAATATGTCACTCAATTCTATCCTTTCCGCGGAGGCTATTGAGAATGCCGTCAAGGAGTGCCAAGGTGGGTCTTACCTCAGGACTGCCTGATAGAGAGAGAGCCAGAAGGACAGAGAATGAGAGGAAAACAGAGAGAGGAGAGAGATGGTAGGGTTGTAACAGACTATGATCATGTACTGTAGAGTTATTGTTACTCAGAAGAGAGCGCTTCCTACTCAGTAGGAGGCTGGCAGTCGCCCACAGACTATTGCACTAGAATTTAGCATCCTGAGGATGGGTTTAGTCCATATGCTGGGGTGAAAAGGACTCTTTAAGAAGAGTGTCTGTGTGCCAGGCTGTAAAGAGAGAGACACGCAGGGATAAATCTCCAGTCTGGACTGCACCACGCTATCTTTTAAGCTCATCAGGGAGTCAACCTTGCCTGAACTCTAACCCGGGTGTGTATGCGCGCTGTGTGTGCATGCATTGGTACATTTATGGGTGCATGTGTTCTCCCTCACTCCCTTTAGCCCCAGACTCCTTCAGTTTTAAGAAGTTTTCCCAGCTGTGTGGCCTGACCTCCAAATCTCCCAAAGAAGTCAAAGATGTCTTCCAGATCCTTGACGAGGACAACAGTGGCTTCATCGAGGAGTCAGAGCTCAAGTATGACATTTGGAGTAATCCTTTAGATGGAGGGACACTTTCCTGTGCTTCCTGTAATGCTAATACATGGGCGTTTTACTGACTCCTTTATTCAAAGTGACTTACCGTTAACACATAAATTAATTTGGCTATATGTGGCCCCCTGGTGGGTTTCCAAGCTACAACTGTTCCAATTAGCAGATGCTTTTACACATAGCAACTCACAGTACAGTGAGCACATACCATACATTTTTATGAAGATTACTTGATCCCTGTGGGAATTGAACCCATGACCTTGGCTTTGTCAGCGGCACTCTCTTACCAGCGAATCCACACAGGACCACCAGCTGTGCTGGCGGCTGCCTGGTGACCCGTCAGAACCACAGAGAGTATTTCAAAATGTATGCTGAGTGACAGGAGACTTAATAATATTTAATACAATGACCTATTTTTGTTGCAAGCGCAACAAATGTCAATGAGATCAAATTCTACAATTCCACTCCCCTGTCATTTTAATGGAAGGCTACCATTAAGCCTTAGTATAATCCATGGGTAAAAAACAATAATTATTATATATTTGCATTATATAATGCACTGTCTACATTATATAAATGTGCCAGCCAGCTAACCTTAGGACACCAACTGTATGACCCAAGTGCATTTGAGTTCATGGATGGATGCAGTATAGCAGAGTTTTCACTCAATCCACTTTCCCTCACCTCCTATGAGAATGCATATAGAGACTGTGCAGCAAAAAAAAATATTATATTGTTACAAAGCTGTCAAGAGACCAGGCTGAGCATTGTGCCAGAGAGTAGATCATTTGAAGTTTCGGCTATAAAGCCTAGCAATATTACTTTCAATCCTTGTTAAACTGGAACCAAATAACCTTTATGCCTAAAAGGGCTGTGCTGGAACACAAGTTGTGTGTGTGTGTGTGTGTGTGTGACAGACGCATGGTACAGTATGTGTAAGGCTCACATAATGCTTGTATATATGTGTGTATTATGATTGTGTGTACTCTGTGTGTGTGTGTGTGTGTGTGTGTGTACTTCCCTAGGTTCTTCCTGCAACGGTTTGTCCCCGGGGCGCGGACGCTGACGGACGCTGAGTGCAAAGGCTTCCTGTCTGCAGCTGATGATGACAACGATGGAAAAATCGGAGTAGAAGGTGAGTGGCTTTCTGCAATCACCTGTAGGCTGGGTTATTATCATGAGCCAATTGGTAAGGCTGTTAGTATTTCCTTGTAGGGATTTTGATGAGCAGGAGACCAAGACTCTCTGAGATCCACTATACATTTTGGGAGTCTCTTGGTTTTGACGGTTTTCCAAGAGAAAAGATAAAGAAGGCTAAAATTTGAATCAAATAGTTTAAAGTTCTTTCCTGACTATTGCAAATCCTGTTCTTGTGTGGAAGACTACTATTGAATCTATGCCAACATTCACAAACTTGGCATTGGCCATGACTAGGCCTTTCTTCATATGTATGGCTATGTGTATTTTGTAATGTGAGATTAACGTTATGCTCTTTAGAGTTGTAATCCGCCCTGACCACTGTCAACTCAGATGTATGGCTTTTAGTAAGGGCCCTGAGTTGGCAGAAGAGAGTATGGATAGAGGATGAGCGGTAGAGACACTAGATGTTTCAGGTCAAGAGGAAGGCATTGGGACAGCCCTTGTAGAGTATACTGTATATAGAGTAGTGTTTGTGCGCTCATGTGTCTATATTCCCGTATGTCTTGTGCTAGGTTTTGAGGGTGACAAAAACTAATTGTGGAGCTTATACAGATGCTCTTAATGGCAATTCTAGTTGGCCTCATTGGCAAGTAGAGATCCAAAAGTCACAGCCTCCAGTAGACCTAGGTTAAAATAGTATTAGAAACCTTTCATATACTGTTAGCGTTTGATTGAGCCTACATGGAGTGCCAGATGGGCGAAATTTGCACTTTTGGGTCTATTCCATTGATCCCAATGCCCTAGACAAGCTCAATCAAACACAGCTAAAGCAGTCAAAAGATTTCAAATACTATTTGAACCCTGGTCTGGGCCTCCAGATGCTATATTAATGGCTGCCAGCCAGATTTTAGCAATATCTAGGGCTGCATAGACTGGCTGGGCTGGGATTGCATAACCGGATGAAGGAATCAGACAGCGTCTAAACATTATTACAATCTCTGGTTCCAAACCAACTCTTTGGTTCAGGGTAATTTTGTCAGCTTTTTGGCACTTCCCTCTGTTGAAGGAATAACAACAAAAACATTTTACAAGTGTTTGTATTATGTAAGGTTTGAATTCTATGTTGTTCTGCTTAATCCCACATATTTTTGACAAGGGAGCAAATTAATTCTGTGAAAACACTCATGTATGCACCTGATGGTATGCATAAGACAAGGTTGGTTTGCGAATGAGCTACAAACTGATTTACATTAACATTTTTGGTCATATTGCATATTGTAATCCAATCATGTAAATTGCGTAGATTATGCTTTCAAACCAGACAAAACACAGCAACCAAAAAACTAATGGTGAATTCTCATTAAAGAACCCATACTGTTACATATGTAGGCCAAAGAGGGTTTAGTTATAGGCTGTCTGTTCAAGTGATTTAGATAATGAGCAACATTTCCAAAAGGCTGTTTTGATGTCGCTCATCTCTGAATGTTCATATTCTAATCCATATTTGGAACTCATCTCAGAATCTGTCTCTCCTGTCACAGAATTCCTGATCATGGTCCAGTCCTGAGAGTTCGATGGGAGCCGGGAGAGCAGCAGGTGTTCATTCTCCTCTCCTTCCTCCAGCCTCAGCCTCCAACTTCCAGACTGCAGTCAACTTCCTCAAGCCTACAGCAGCCTCCATTCCCAGGAATATGTTTTTCTTTGTCCTTGTGCTTGAATTGTGCCCTTAAATTGTTTTTTAAAATTTTCTTTCAGAGCCCCTCTCTTATTCATCCATGAAACCATTTTTACTTGCCCTTTGATTACGTTCTAGGAGGTTGTATGGCTGCGCCGCCCCATATTTCCTTCCAATGCACACTACATTGTCGATCAAAAAGATGAATAAACACATTGTAACTTATTTTGGCGAATTTCATTTTTCTTTCAAACACAACTGCTGAACATTTGCATCTGTTAAATTCCTGTATTGTAACCATACAACAGATGCCATGTAAGGAAGTGCTACATATTACAATGAACTGAATGTGCACATAACCCTTGAGAGTGCATAATTAAATGTAGAATTTATGCTAATCCTGACTGGAAATCAATTTCATGCACTTACTTTGTTACTTAGTGTTACCTAAATGTTAACATACATGGAGAGCTGCTATGTTTGTTGTAACATTGTAACACCGTTCTGTCCATCCGAATCACATTATGAATACACTACAGCTTGTATGACCCAGTGGTCTGTCTTAGCTGTGTAAAGCTCACATCATGTTTACAATGGTTAGCTACATCGCTAGCTCAGGTTGGTTTCCCAGCAACATCCCACCTATACATAGAGCTACTTCACGTGAAACGAAAAACAAGATACCATTGAGGTGCCCATTCAGACAACTGGGTCGAAGGAGAAAGTGAACCTTGCCTGCTGTTTCTGGCAATTAAGTGTAAAGGGAGTTGTTCTGTTTTATTTTCCCTCAGTGTTTAGAGTAAGTATCTAGTAAAAGTGAGACGGTGACCTTACCAGTCTGTCTCTAGCTATATTGGGTAACACCTTGTGTCGGCTACACCACATTAGGTGTGTGTGTGTGTTTTGGGGACAGCTGTCATAAAGGGCTAATGATCAACACTGAGCATAAAATTATTCCATTGAATTTACAATATTGTTTTTATATATTCCTTTGAATATTTAATGATTATGTTATTCTTGTTTTAATAGTTTACTGAAAATACCCTTGTTTATTCTTCAGTTTCATCAGAACAATAGATAGAAAATTCAATAATTCATAAAGGTACCTTGCTCATTGTTTGTCCAGGAATAGGTCTGAAATAACAGTGCTAAAGGGGCAATCTGCAGTTGCTTCATCCATTTTTGGGCTTCTGAATTAATTAAATGTACCCATTGATCTTGAAGAATATAATTTATACAATAAATGCCCCATGAGCTTAGTTCAACTGTCATATCCCATCAGAATCCAAAATATAAGCCTGTTTCACTGGAATGTTTGTAAACAAAGTAAACATAAACAACATTGGAAACATAACAATACATTTGACTATACATCATGGCTGATCATTCCTTGCATCCATCCCAATGTTTATGAATTTCAGTGTAGTTACACTTCTCCAGCCCTATTCCTCAGCTTTTTACCGAAACAGGGGTGGGGAGGACACGTTATTGTCTCAACTCCTGATTGACGCTTTAAATAATTAAAGCAAATTGAGGTGACACAAAGGGAGGTGACACAAAGGGAGGTGACAGAGTTTAAGGTTACAGTATCCAGGGCCTCTCAATTTCTCGTTGGAAAGACTACCCCTCAGGTTTCTGTTGAATGAATTCAACTTAAAGTGATGAAAGAAAAATGAGACAGAGCCAGTTCCAAAGGAATTAGGAATTAGAATACTAGAATGGACAGACAGAGCTAGTTCCATAGAATTAGGAATTAGAATACTAGAATGGACATGAACCTTCTTATGATGGTTTAAAGATCAGCCAATTGTTCAAACCATGGTTTGCCAGTGCTGTGATAACACATTGTGAGAAAATAAAGAATTTGAAGAATTTATCTGCACTCTTTTAGAGGAATGATCCCATTACTTTTTCAAATTAACTGCCAATATGCCAGTATTTCATCCAAACAATTCAGTCAATCCACAACCATATACGGGCTGAAATCTGTTGATTATAGGACTTAGACAAGTTGTTAATGGAACAAGTACTGAAATTGTATAATAGCACTCACAGCTTAAAAAGAAAACAAATGTAGACATTTATGATCAGTATACGTCAGGGGTTGGAACCTAAATTAGTTTCCAATTGTTTCATTCTGAACAGAACCCTTAAATTGTTTCAGTTTCGTTGCACTGTTCCGACCAGGAAAATAAAGTTCTGAACCAGTTTGAATATAACAAAGTAACATTTTGCACTGCATCGCAGCGCTAGCTGTGCCAATCAGAGACTCTGGGTTCGCGCCCAGGCTCTGTCGCAGCCGGCCGCGACCGGGAGGTCAGTGGGGCGATGCACAATTGGCCTAGCGTCGTCCGAGTTAGGGAGGGTTTGGCCGGTAGGGATATCCTTGTCTCATCGCGCACCAGCGACTCCTGTGGCGGGCCGGGCCCAGTGCACACTAACCAAGGTCGCCAGGTGCACGGTGTTACCTCCGACACATTGGTGTGGCTGGCTTTCGGGTTGGATGAGCGCTGTGTTAAGAAGCAGTGCGGCTTGTTTGGGTTGTGTTTCGGAGGACGCATGGCTTTTGACCTTCGTCTCTCCCAAACCCGTACGGGAGTTGTAGCGATGAGACAAGATAGTAATTACTAACAATTGGATACCATGAAATTGGGGGAAAAAAGGGGGGAAAATAAAAATAAAAATAAAAGAAACTAGCATTTTATATAGCTCCTTTTTCAACCGGTGAAAATTTTATTTATTTCGTTTTTTTAGATTTAGCTCAATGACTTCACCAGTCAGTGCAGATCGAACAGGCAAGCTAGTGGTTTACATGCGTGATGGACAGAAAAGTGTAGCCAATGGTGCAAGACACAACTGAAATTTTGTGGGTGGGGAGAGAGCAAGCGAGGCTTGAGGATACTTGAAGGGCTTTGTCTCTTATGACATGCATTATATGAATTAGGTCCACATAATTATACCTAGGAGGAGAGGCTTCTATGAAGGAATTTTGAATGTCCTTTGAGTTAACTAGCTAACAAGCTTGTGTGTGCAAAAGCGGCACCAGAATTAAAAACACAGCTTACCTTTTTGTAGTTAATAAATACGTGAAATGTGATAACCAGGCCTATAGTTTTTTTTTAACTAGCATTGAACAAGTGCATCCTTTCTTCTCTAGCTAATTAAAAATCTCTCTCCCTATCTTATGAATCAAGCTAGTAAAGTCAGGGGCAGGTAAAACACATTTGAAGGTAAGACAGACAATGTCAAAGTAACAAGTTTATTCATTCAAACACGGGCAGTCAAATGTACAGGACGGCAGGCAGGCTCAGAGTCAGGGCAGGCAGAGGTCGGTAATTCAGAGTAGCGGGGCAAGAGTACAGGACGGCAGACAGGCTCAGAGCAGGCAGAGGTCGGTAATCCAGAGTAGTGTGGCAAAGGTACAGTAGGCAGGGTCAGGGCAGGCAGAAAGGTCAAAACCAGGAAGCCATGCACCAGGGGAAAACCACTGGTCGGTATGAATGAACTAAATGAACTGTCAACAGGCAAACAGAGAACATAGGTATAAATACACAGGAGATAATGGGGAAGATGGACAACACCTGGAGGGGTGGAGACATTCACCAAGACAGGTGAAACAGATCAGGGTGTGACACAGGTAGCCTAGTCAATCACAGGCAAGGATTTTCATCTTGCAGGCAAGGATTTTCATCTTGCAGGCAAGGACTGAAATACCTTTCTGAGTGACAGAGTGAGGGCTTTGTATCGGCGCTTTGTTGTGGGACGAGAAAAAAATGGCTGGAATGAAAAATACTTTTTTAAACCAGTTTTCATGCTTTTAAAATAACGGTTCTGTTCCATTACAGTATGGATCACTTTCGTTCCAGGTTCTGTTTATGTTCCTTGAAACAAGTAATTATTTTCCAGTTTTTGATTCTGTTCCCTGAACTTGTTTTCAGTGAACAGGTTCCAACCCTTGGTTTACATATATTTTAGAGGTTATTTATACAAAGAATTTGCATAAAACCTGGAAAATTGTATTTATAATTAAATGACAATATTCAGGCTGCAAACGCTTCCTGATGTTGCACCCCATGTTCAGTTGCAGCATTCTGTTGTGTACCCCTCGCTGAACAAGGGGTGCAACATCAGGACTTAGAATTCCTAGGCATTAGTCACTCTAGCATGGTGTTGGTAAACGAAGCCTTTATGTTTTAAGAACCGGGGGATGCAAATGTATTACCAGCTGTGCACATCAAGCTCAGATGACAGTGGAGATCCATAAAGCCCACCAGTGGCTGCTCAGGCTACATTTTCATTAAACAAAGACCAATCCATGATCATCAAGAACAATCAATGTTTTCCTTCAACTATTGGTATATAGGCCTGATTTATGCACAATCTGGAAAGGCACGGACATCACAGGAAGTTTTATTGTGGAACCATAGTTTAAGTACGATAAATCCCCCCGATCAGTTTTTACTGTAACACATGAGATGCTGTCAAAGCAGGAAGTGTGCGCGGATTTTGTCATTGATCGCGGCTTTTCTACTGTATCTGTTACTAATGTTAACAACAAACGAGATTATCTGCATGTGCTGACCTTATACAGTAAAAGGTAAGTCGCGTCGTTGTGTTTATTGTCAAATTAATTTGTGATATAGAAATTGTTTTCCCAGATCGATGCGAACACAACGTTAGCGGATTGTTGACACTGCTGCAGTGCAACCATACAAATTAGCCACCTAACGTCGGCTAATTGCTAGCTTGCTGTATCTAACAAATTAACGTTTTAACAGTATACATTTAGCTAGTTCGTTTGTTTTGTATCACATTTGTCTTTTCAGATGGCAAAACAATCCCCGTTGTCCCCACCTGGCTACTAAGGCCGATGTGCTAGCTTGTTAGCTAGCTGTGTTGTGGACTTGTTTGAGCGAGTTGGTTAACGTAGGTAGGTAGCTAGCTAGCATGCTAACTTGCACTGGGCCTTATTAAAAATAATAGGTTGTAGCAATGCCACCTAGCAAGCCACATAAAAGGAATCAATTAGCCATGCGCCTGAGGTGTGGAAGTTAAGATACATTTATACAGCTAACTAGTATAGCTGGTGTCAGTGGAAGGTAATAATGCTCTGTTCAAATCAGAAAATGCATGTTTATCTTTCAGCCTGATTTGAGACATTGAGCTTTTGATGCAATTTACTGCCTAAAGTTAACAGACCAAATTCCATGACTCACTGATTCTCTTAATCTGAAATGATCAAATCAAATTTTATTTGTCACATGCGCCGAACACAACAACAACAAACACACCTTACCGTGAAATGCTTACTTTACAAGCCCTTAACCAACAGTGCAGTTCAAGTAGAGTTAAGAAAGGAATACCTAGGATAGGATAAAGTAATCCTTCTCCCCCCTAAAAGATTTAGATGCACTATTGTAAAGTGGCTGTTCCACTGGATGTCATAAGGTGAATGCACCAATTTGTAAGTCGCTCTGGATAAGAGCGTCTGCTAAATGACTTAAATGTAAATATAAATGTAAGAAAATATTTACCAAATAAACTAAAGGAAAAACGTACAATAAAATAACAGTAATGAGTCTATGAACAGGGGGTACCGGTACTGAGTCAATGTGCGGGGGGTACAGGTTAGTAGAAATCATTTGTACATGTAGGTAGGAGTGAAGTGACTATGCATAGTTAATAAACAGCAAGTAGCAGCCGTGTAAAAACAAATAGAGGGGGTGGCCATTTGATTAATTTTTTGGCAGTCTTATGGCTTGGGGGTAGATGCTGTTCACAAGCTTTTTGATCCTAGATTTGGCACTCTGGTACCGCTTGCTGTGTGGTAGCAGAGAGAACAGTCTACTGGAGTCTTTTACAATTTTGTCGGGCTTTCCTCTGACACAGCCTAGTATATAGGTCCTGGATGGCAGGAAGCCTGGCCCCAGTGATGTACTGGGCCGTATGCACTACCCTCTGTAGCCGTTTACGGTCAGATGCCGAGCAGTTGCCATACCAGGCAACTGGTCAGAATGCTCTCGGTGGTGCAACTGTTGAACTTTGAGGATCTGGGGACCCATGCCAAATATTTTCATTCTTCTGAGGGGGAAAAGGTGTTGTCGTGTCCACTTCACGACTGTCTTGGTGTGTTTAGACCACAATAGTTCATTGGTGTTGTGGACACCAAGGAACTTGAAACTCTCAAATGTATTTGTAGCGTTTTTAAAGCTGAGCTGATATTCTTTTTGTCTGCAGCCACAAAGCATGCTAAATTCACTCTGGAACAGAGGACATCCAGACACAAACCACACTAATGCTGATGATCAGGTAAAACCCAGGTCTCATTGTGATACATCTTTCCGTCTGTTCAGTCACAGATAGTTGATCAGCATCTTCCTCTGTTGCAGTCCGAGAATGGCTTCGGGAATGCAAGAGAAACAGTACACCCCATCTCTTCTCAGCTTTTTCGTCTATAATCCTTCATTTGGGTCACGAGAGGGAGAGGTGAGCTCCATTTGGTTGTTTTTATTTCCTGTGTGTTTCACATGTTCTCACCATGAACTTCAAACACACTGTTCATCATCTCAATGTTTACTGCTGTAAATGGTCCAATGTGATTATCTGGTAATTTTGTGGTCTCCATTCAAATACGGTGCCTCGTGGAAACTGCCTCCTTGTGTGCATTGTAGGAGGAGAAGAAGATTTTATTCTACCATCCCAGTGAGGTCGAGAAGAATGAGAAGATCCGTAATGTCGGTCTTTGTGAGGCCATTGTACAGTTTACCAGGTACACGGGAACCACTAACTAATCAATTATCTAAAAGTAAAACATCTCACATCTGTTAGTTATGTGTATTGGATTCATATCCCCTATCCCAACCACCATCTTTGCTATATTCCAGAACCTTCTGTCCAACAAAGCCTGCTAAATCCCTACACACACAGAAGAACAGGCAGTTCTTCTTTGAAGCAGAGGACAGTTTCTGGATCGTTATGGTACATTAGTTTTCCAACTAATTTACACTTAGTATATACAGTGCCTTCAGAAATGATTCATACCCCTTGACTTATTTCACGTTTTGTTGTTAAAAAAATGTTCTCACCAAATCCCTGAGTGGTTTCCTTCCTCTCCAGCAACTGAATTAGGAAGGACACCTGTATCGCGACCAGGTGTATTGATGTTTATTGATACACCGTCCAAAGTGTAATTAATAGCTTCACCATGCTCAGTGGGATATTCAATGTCTGCTTTATTTTTATTTTTTACCCCATCTACCATAGGTGCCCTTCTTTGCGAAGCATTGGAAAACCTCCTTAGTCGTTGTGGTTGAATCTCTGTTTGAAATTCACTGCTCAATTGAGGGACCTTACAATTATCTGTATGTGTGGGGTACAGAAAATAGTCATAAAAAAAAGATGTTAACCACTATTATTGCACACCGAGTCAGTCCATACAACTTATTATGTGACTTTTTAAGCACATTTGTACTCCTGTACTTATTTAGGATTGCCATAACAAAGGTGTTGAATACTTATTGACAAGACATTTCATTTGTAATACATTTTTTAAACATTTCTTAGAACATAATTCCACTTTAATATAATGAGGTACTGTGTGTAGCTCAGTGACACAACATCTCAATTGAATAAATACAGGCTGTAACACAGTAACATGTGGAAGAAGGGTGTGAATACTTTCTGAATGTGCTGTGTAGAGCGGTTGAGCTCTCAGCACACTCATATATTTTAGACAAGTTATTAGGTCTCCTAGGATACTTTTGAATAGATAATACCTCTCCTCAACCTGTCGTTGTTTGCTTCTCCAGGTGGTGCGGAACCCGATGGTAGAAAAACCTAATAAAGATGGGAGACCTCCCACAATAGAATATCAGGAAGAGGAAATACTTGTACGACTTAATTTGTTACATCTTTTATTTGTGTATATTTCGTGTTTGTCTGGTCCATTTGAGGGAATTCAACTCTTTTGTGCAGAACATTTATCACTTTCTCAGTTGTTTATTCTCTTATTTGTGTAGGACACAGTTTACGGTGCAGTATTACGGGAATGCTACAGTATGTACAAGGTGAGCATCCGGTTGGGGCTCGGGAGTAAACCTCAACCAGCTCACATTCTCTAGTAAGGACTGTGTGAGAGACTGACATTTAGAAAGGATGTGGTTTGCTGATGGATCTTTTCGTTGCTCTGTTCTCCAGCTCTTCAACGGCACATTTGGCAGAGCAATGGAAGCAGGCGGGGTGGAGCTGCTCATGCAGAAGCTTGACAAGTTCTTTTACAGGGTAAAACAGAACAAACACTAGGCTACATAGTATATACTTCAAGTCTCTGCAACTATATACATGATGATGGGTGGTACTAGGTGATGAGGGGATTTTTCATGTCTTATTGGATGCAGAACATCTGTTTTACTATTGTGCTTTATATACTTTGAGTAATGGAGCTTGATTGGACAGTTCAACAGAAATCATCTATGCATATTTTCAGTCTTTTCTCAGCAAAGTTTTCCTAGGGGCAGGGCACTGCTATTTCAATGCCAGATTATTGACTACTTGTGAAATTCATTTGCAAATCTTTGTAAATATATATATTACACACATCAACTCTTACTTCTTAGTAGTTCCTACCTCTTAGATGTCCTTTTGTTTTTACAGTGAAAACATTCACATCTGGTGTTGTATGCTATCCATGTTACTAAAGGTGTGGTGGTGGTTTCCAGGCCTGGCTGCCTGCTTGACAGACAGGAATGCTACTGGTTCTTCTAGCCGTCTAGTGGTAGACTCTATTGAGTTTCTAGTGACTAAATGCAGGGTCAGATGTCAGTCATAAGTGACCTTCAAATATGACTTCCCCACTAATTATCACTACTCAGAAATAGCGCCTTTGTCAAGGAGAGCTGGTCACAGCATCCTCCATACTACAGGCCCAGCCCATTGGCCGCAATGACCTGTGTTCATTATTCATACCTAGACAGAGGAAACCCCCAGCTCTCCCTAATCCTATCAAGGGCTTCTCCTTTCCAGTATGTAACTCAGACACAGAGAAGACCTATGGTGTCTGTATCGTATCCCAGGTTGAAATGTTCTTGCAATTCTAGTGTCCTCTCGTGTCTTTGGGAACAGCAATGTAAGCACTACGCAGGTAAACTAATATCTCCAGCTTTGACCTAACTGAGATCCACCTTGGACAGAAATATGGCTGCCATTGAAGCTGGAAATAGGAGCATTGTGTTGTCCAGGCATACAGTGTGCAGCCCTTTTGTGTTTCTTAATGAGGTTTCTCAGCATTGGGCTCCTGATCACAATGGGATGTGCGTATAACTTTGCTTTCTAAGCACCTCACCTTCCCCACGTATCCCTGATGTCTATTAACCAAACGGAGACATGGCTGCATGTATAACTGTCCTCTATCCCTGGTCTCCTCCAGTACCTGCAGACGCTGCACCTGCAGTCCTGTGACCTGCTGGATGTGTTCGGTGGGATTGCCTTTTTCCCCCTGGACAAGATGACCTACCTGAAGATCCAGTCATTTGTAAACAGAGTGGAGGAGAGCCTCAGCCTGATCAAATACACAGCCTTCCTCTACAACGACCAGCTGATATGGTACGGCTGGGGGAAGCAGACCGTGTGTGGGATGTGTGGGGGTTGTCTGCTGTACTCTGGTTTAAAACACCTGCCCACATGTAGAAACCAAATTTAGCCTACAGTTTGCAAATGCTAACATAAATCGTTGAACAACATAAGCTCTGAATTGCATTCTTCCGTGATCTTGAGGCACAGGCTGATTCACCATTCAACTGGCCAGGCCTAGTAGGCTGTTTTTTTGGGATGCCAGGAGGAGAGGAGGGGGGGGGGGTTATTGGGCTTCCTGCGGGCCCTTGGCGCCTCCTTGCAGCCCTTTACCACTGCAAGGTGTGGGGGAGCCTGGCAGCAGTGGCAATGCTCCTTATCTCTTTAGGCTGGGCTAGGTATGGGGTTGTCTTGGGCATGGCTGGGAGACAGAAGATGCCTTAAATACACACAATCTGATTACAGTAATTAATACCCCGACATGTCACTCTCACTTTTAACTGTTAGTCTGACCCGTTACAGTATGTAATCTGGGGATTGCGTGATAATTCATTGATCCTAATGATTTGATTGATAGCTAATCAAATTATTTGAGCAGTTATGATAGCATTGGGCCCATGGTGAGCCATGGAGATGATGGGTTTAGTTCATCAATACTCCTAAACAGACTGAACATGAACAGGAAGTGTTTGATGCTAACAAAGGTGTGTCCCCTTTTTTTGTTGTCCCCATGCAGGAGTGGTCTGGAGCAGGATGATATGCGGATCCTGTACAAGTACCTGACGACGTCACTGTTCCCCAGACACTCTGAACCAGAGGTGAGAGAGGGTGAGAAGGAGGTATCGGAGAGGAGGGATCAGGGGGAGAGAGGAGGGAGGGATCAGGGGGAGAGAGGAGGGAGGGATCAGGGGGAGAGAGGAGGGAGGGATCAGGGAGGGATCAGGGGAGAGAGGAGGGAGGGATCGGGGGGAGAGGAGGGAGGGATCGGGAGGGAGGGAGGAGGGAGGGATCGGGAGGGAGGGAGGAGGGAGGGATCGGGGGGAGAGAGGAGGGAGGGATCGGGAGGGAGGGAGGGATCGGGGGGAGAGAGGAGGGAGGGAGGAGGGAGGGATCAGGGGGAGAGAGGAGGGAGGGATCGGGGGAGAGGAGGGAGGGATCGGGAGGGAGGAGGGAGAGATCAGAGAGCGAGGGAGGGGGATCAGGGAGTGAGGGATCAGGGAGTGAGGGAGAGAGGGATCAGGGAGAGAGGGATCAGGGAGTGAGGGATCAGGGAGTGAGGGATCAGGGAGAGAGGGATCAGGATCAGAGGGAGAGGGATCAGAGAGCGAGGGAGAGAGGAGAGATCAGGGAGCGAGGAGAGATCAGAGAGCGAGGGAGAGGAGGGATCAGAGAGCGAAGGGAGAGGAGGGATCAGAGAGCGAAGGGAGAGAGGAGGGATCAGAGAGCGAAGGGAGAGAGGAGGGATCAGAGAGCGAAGGGAGAGAGGAGGGATCAGAGAGCGAAGGGAGAGAGGAGGGATCAGAGAGCGAAGGGAGAGAGGAGGGATCAGAGAGCGAGGGGAGAGAGGAGGGATCAGAGAGCGAGGGGAGGAGAGGAGGGGAGAGAGGGGAGAGAGCGAGTGAGAGAGAGAGGAGGGAGTGAGAGAGAGGGGAGAGAGCGAGTGAGAGAGAGGGGAGAGAGCGAGTGAGAGAGAGGAGGGATCAGAGAGCGAGGGGAGAGAGGAGGGATCAGAGAGCGAGGGGAGGAGAGGAGGGGAGAGAGGGGAGAGAGCGAGTGAGAGAGAGAGGAGGGAGTGAGAGAGAGGGGAGAGAGCGAGTGAGAGAGAGATCAGAGAGCGAGTGAGAGAGAGGAGGGATCAGAGAGCGAGAGGAGGGATCAGAGAGCGAGAGGAGGGATCAGAGAGCGAGGGGAGAGAGGAGGGATCAGAGAGCGAGGGGAGAGAGGAGGGATCAGAGAGCGAGGGGAGAGAG
The DNA here is from genome assembly GCF_023373465.1 of Oncorhynchus keta. Classification (NCBI taxonomy): domain Eukaryota; kingdom Metazoa; phylum Chordata; class Actinopteri; order Salmoniformes; family Salmonidae; genus Oncorhynchus; species Oncorhynchus keta. Next base: position 28,666,097 of record NC_068444.1, on the reverse strand, counting down.
AGGAGGGATCAGAGAGTGGAGGGATCAGAGAGAGAGAGGAGGGATCAGAGAGCGGAGGGATCAGAGAGCGAGGGGAGAGAGAGGAGGGATCAGAGGGCGAGAGGAGAGATCAGAGAGCGAGGGGAGAGAGAGCGAGGAGAGATCAGAGAGGAGAGATCAGAGAGCGAGGGGAGAGATCAGAGAGAGAGGAGAGAGCGAGGGGAGAGATCAGAGAGAGGGGAGAGATCAGAGAGAGAGGAGAGAGCGAGGGGAGAGATCAGAGAGAGAGGAGAGAGCGAGGGGAGAGATCGGAGAGAGCGAGGGGAGAGATCAGAGAGAGAGGAGAGAGCGAGGAGAGAGCGAGGGGAGAGAGGAGAGAGCGAGGGGAGAGAGGAGAGAGCGAGGGGAGAGATCAGAGAGCGAGGGGAGAGATCAGGGAGAGAGGGATCAGGGAGAGAGGGATCAGGGAGAGAGGGATCAGGGAGAGAGGGATCAGGGAGTGAGGGAGAGGGATCAGGGAGAGAGGGATCAGGATCAGAGGGAGAGGGATCAGAGAGCGTGGGAGAGAGGAGAGATCAGGGAGCGAGGGAGAGGAGAGATCAGGGAGCGAGGGAGAGAGGGATCAGAGAGCGAAGGGAGAGAGGAGGGATCAGAGAGCGAAGGGAGAGAGGAGGGATCAGAGAGCGAAGGGAGAGAGGAGGGATCAGAGAGCGAAGGGAGAGAGGAGGGATCAGAGAGCGAAGGGAGAGAGGAGGGATCGGAGAGCGAAGGGAGAGAGGAGGGATCAGAGAGAGGAGGGATCAGAGCGCGAAGGGAGAGGAGGGATCAGAGAGAGAGCGAGGGATCAGAGAGCGAGGGGAGAGAGGAGGGGAGAGAGGGAGTGAGAGAGAGGGAGTGAGAGAGAGAGAGGAGGGAGTGAGAGAGAGGGGAGAGAGTGAGAGAGAGGAGAGAGAGAGAGGAAAGATCAGAGAGCGAGAGAGAGAGGAGAGATCAGAGAGCGAGAGGAGGGATCAGAGAGCGAGAGGAGGGATCAGAGAGCGAGGGGAGAGAGGAGGGATCAGAGAGCGAGGGGATCAGAGAGCGAGGGGAGAGATCAGGGAGAGAGGGATCAGGGAGAGAGGGATCAGGGAGAGAGGGATCAGGGAGAGAGGGATCAGGGAGAGAGGGAGAGGGATCAGGGAGAGAGGGATCAGGATCAGAGGGAGAGGGATCAGAGAGCGAGGGAGAGAGGAGAGATCAGGGAGCGAGGAGAGATCAGAGAGCGAGGGAGAGGAGGGATCAGAGAGCGAGGGAGAGAGGAGGGATCAGAGAGCGAGGGAGAGAGGAGGGATCAGAGAGCGAAGGGAGAGAGGAGGGATCAGAGAGCGAAGGGAGAGAGGAGGGATCAGAGAGCGAAGGGAGAGAGGAGGGATCAGAGAGCGAGGGGAGAGAGGAGGGATCAGAGAGCGAGGGGAGAGAGGAGGGATCAGAGAGCGAGGGGAGAGAGGAGGGATCAGAGAGCGAGGGGAGAGAGGAGGGATCAGAGAGCGAGGGGAGGAGAGGAGGGGAGAGAGGGGAGAGAGCGAGTGAGAGAGAGAGGAGGGAGTGAGAGAGAGGGGAGAGAGCGAGTGAGAGAGAGAGGAGGGAGTGAGTGAGAGAGAGGGGAGAGAGCGAGTGAGAGAGAGATCAGAGAGCCAGTGAGAGAGAGGAGGGATCAGAGAGCGAGAGGAGGGATCAGAGAGCGAGAGGAGGGATCAGAGAGCGAGGGGAGAGAGGAGGGATCAGAGAGCGAGGGGAGAGAGGAGGGATCAGAGAGCGAGGGGAGAGAGGAGGGGAGAGAGAGGAGGGAGGATCAGAGAGTGGAGGGATCAGAGAGCGAGGGGAGAGAGAGGAGGGATCAGAGAGTGGAGGGATCAGAGAGAGAGAGGAGGGATCAGAGAGCGGAGGGATCAGAGAGCGAGGGGAGAGAGAGGAGGGATCAGAGGGCGAGAGGAGTGATCAGAGAGCGAGGGGAGAGAGAGCGAGGAGAGATCAGAGAGGAGAGATCAGAGAGCGAGGGGAGAGAGAGGAGAGAGAGGAGAGAGCGAGGGGAGAGATCAGAGAGAGAGGAGAGAGCGAGGGGAGAGATCAGAGAGAGGGGAGAGATCAGAGAGAGAGGAGAGAGCGAGGGGAGAGATCAGAGAGAGAGGAGAGAGCGAGGGGAGAGATCGGAGAGAGCGAGGGGAGAGATCAGAGAGAGAGGAGAGAGCGAGGGGAGAGAGGAGAGAGCGAGGGGAGAGATCAGAGAGCGAGGGGAGAGATCAGGGAGAGAGGGATCAGGGAGAGAGGGATCAGGGAGTGAGGGAGAGGGATCAGGGAGAGAGGGATCAGGATCAGAGGGAGAGGGATCAGAGAGCGTGGGAGAGAGGAGAGATCAGGGAGCGAGGGAGAGGAGAGATCAGGGAGCGAGGGAGAGAGGGATCAGAGAGCGAAGGGAGAGAGGAGGGATCAGAGCGCGAAGGGAGAGAGGAGGGATCAGAGCGCGAAGGGAGAGGAGGGATCAGAGAGAGAGCGAGGGATCAGAGAGCGAGGGGAGAGAGGAGGGGAGAGAGGGAGTGAGAGAGAGGGGAGAGAGGGAGTGAGAGAGAGGGGAGAGAGCGAGTGAGAGAGAGAGGAGGGAGTGAGAGAGAGGGGAGAGAGTGAGAGAGAGAGAGAGGAAAGATCAGAGAGCGAGAGAGAGAGAGGAGAGATCAGAGAGCGAGAGGAGGGATCAGAGAGCGAGAGGAGGGATCAGAGAGCGAGGGGAGAGAGGAGGGATCAGAGAGCGAGGGGATCAGAGGGAGAGATCAGGGAGAGAGGGAGAGGGATCAGGGAGAGAGGGATCAGGGAGAGAGGGAGAGGGATCAGGGAGAGAGGGATCAGGATCAGAGGGAGAGGGATCAGAGAGCGAGGGAGCGAGGAGAGATCAGGGAGCGAGGAGAGATCAGAGAGCGAGGGAGAGGAGGGATCAGAGAGCGAAGGGAGAGAGGAGGGATCAGAGAGCGAAGGGAGAGAGGAGGGATCAGAGAGCGAAGGGAGAGAGGAGGGATCAGAGAGCGAAGGGAGAGAGGAGGGATCAGAGAGCGAGGGGAGAGAGGGAGTGAGAGAGAGGGGAGAGAGGGAGTGAGAGAGAGGGGAGAGAGCGAGAGAGAGGAGGGAGTGAGAGAGAGGGGAGAGAGCGAGTGAGAGAGAGGAGAGAGAGAGAGGAAAGATCAGAGAACGAGTGAGAGAGAGAGAGAGGAGAGATCAGAGAGCGAGTGAGAGAGAGATCAGAGAGCGAGTGAGAGAGAGGAGGGATCAGAGAGCGAGAGGAGGGATCAGAGAGCGAGAGGAGGGATCAGAGAGCGAGGGGAGAGAGGAGGGATCAGAGAGCGAGGGGATCAGAGAGCGAGGGGAGAGAGGAGGGATCAGAGAGCGAGAGGAGAGAGGAGGGATCAGAGAGCGAGGGGAGAGAGAGGAGGGATCAGAGAGCGGAGGGATCAGAGAGCGAGGGGAGAGAGAGGAGGGATCAGAGAGCGGAGGGATCAGAGAGCGAGGGGAGAGAGAGGAGGGATCAGAGAGCGAGAGGAGAGATCAGAGAGCGAGGGGAGAGAGAGCGAGGAGAGATCAGAGAGGAGAGATCAGAGAGCGAGAGGAGAGAGCGAGGGGAGAGATCAGAGAGAGAGGAGAGAGTGAGGGGAGAGATCAGAGAGAGGGGAGAGATCAGAGAGAGAGCGAGGGGAGAGATCGGAGAGAGCGAGGGGAGAGCGAGGGGAGAGATCAGAGAGAGAGGAGAGAGCGAGGAGAGAGCGAGGGGAGAGATCAGAGAGCGAGGGGCGAGATCAGGGAGAGAGGGATCAGGGAGAGAGGGATCAGGGAGTGAGGGAGAGGGATCAGGGAGAGATCAGGGAGCGAGGGAGAGGAGGGATCAGAGAGCGAAGGGAGAGAGGAGGGATCAGAGAGCGAAGGGAGAGAGGAGGGATCAGAGAGCGAAGGGAGAGAGGAGGGATCAGAGAGCGAAGGGAGAGAGGAGGGATCAGAGAGCGAAGGGAGAGAGGAGGGATCAGAGAGCGAAGGGAGAGAGGAGGGATCAGAGAGCGAAGGGAGAGAGGAGGGATCAGAGAGCGAAGGGAGAGAGGAGGGATCAGAGAGCGAAGGGAGAGAGGAGGGATCAGAGAGCGAAGGGAGAGAGGAGGGATCAGAGAGCAAAGGGAGAGAGGAGGGATCAGAGAGCGAAGGGAGAGAGGAGGGATCAGAGCGCGAAGGGAGAGGAGGGATCAGAGAGAGAGCGAGGGATCAGAGAGCGAGGGGAGAGAGGAGGGGAGAGAGGGAGTGAGAGAGAGGGGAGAGAGGGAGTGAGAGAGAGGGGAGAGAGCGAGTGAGAGAGAGAGGAGGGAGTGAGAGAGAGGGGAGAGAGCGAGAGAGAGAGGAGAGAGAGAGAGAGGAAAGATCAGAGAGCGAGTGAGAGAGAGGAGAGATCAGAGAGCGAGTGAGAGAGAGATCAGAGAGCGAGTGAGAGAGAGGAGGGATCAGAGAGCGAGAGGAGGGATCAGAGAGCGAGAGGAGGGATCAGAGAGCGAGGGAGAGAGAGGAGGGATCAGAGAGCGAGGGGAGAGAGAGGAGGGATCAGAGAGCGAGGGGAGAGAGAGGAGGGATCAGAGAGCGAGGGGAGAGAGAGGAGGGATCAGAGAGCGAGGGGAGAGAGAGGAGGGATCAGAGAGCGAGGGGAGAGAGAGGAGGGATCAGAGAGAGAGGAGGGATCAGAGAGAGAGGAGGGATCAGAGAGCGAGGGGAGAGATCAGAGAGCGAGGGGAGAGAGAGGAGGGATCAGAGAGCGAGGGGAGAGAGGAGGGATCAGAGAGCGAGGGGAGAGAGAGGAGGGATCAGAGAGCGAGGGGAGAGAGAGGAGGGATCAGAGAGCGAGGGGAGAGAGAGGAGGGATCAGAGAGCGAAGGGAGAGAGGAGGGATCAGAGAGCGAAGGGAGAGAGGAGGGATCAGAGAGCGAAGGGAGAGAGGAGGGATCAGAGCGCGAAGGGAGAGGAGGGATCAGAGAGAGAGCGAGGGATCAGAGAGCGAGGGGAGAGAGGAGGGGAGAGAGGGAGTGAGAGAGAGGGGAGAGAGCGAGTGAGAGAGAGAGGAGGGAGTGAGAGAGAGGGGAGAGAGCGAGAGAGAGAGGAGAGAGAGAGAGAGGAAAGATCAGAGAGCGAGTGAGAGAGAGGAGAGATCAGAGAGCGAGTGAGAGAGAGATCAGAGAGCGAGTGAGAGAGAGGAGGGATCAGAGAGCGAGAGGAGGGATCAGAGAGCGAGAGGAGGGATCAGAGAGCGAGGGGAGAGAGAGGAGGGATCAGAGAGCGAGGGGAGAGAGAGGAGGGATCAGAGAGCGAGGGGAGAGAGAGGAGGGATCAGAGAGCGAGGGGAGAGAGAGGAGGATCAGAGAGCGAGGGAGAGAGAGGAGGGATCAGAGAGCGAGGGGAGAGAGAGGAGGGATCAGAGAGCGAGGGGAGAGAGAGGAGGGATCAGAGAGCGAGGGGAGAGAGAGCGAGGGGAGAGAGAGGAGGGATCAGAGAGCGAGGGGAGAGAGAGCGAGGGGAGAGATCAGAGAGCGAGGGGAGAGAGGAGGGATCAGAGAGCGAGGGGAGAGAGAGGAGGGATCAGAGAGCGAGGGGAGAGAGAGGAGGGATCAGAGAGCGAGGGGAGAGAGAGGAGGGATCAGAGAGCGAGGGGAGAGATCAGAGAGCGAGGGGAGAGAGAGCGAGGAGAGATCAGAGAGCGAGGAGAGATCAGAGAGGAGAGATCAGAGAGCGAGGAGAGAGCGAGGGGAGAGATCAGAGCGAGGGGAGAGATCAGAGAGAGGGGAGAGATCAGAGAGAGAGGAGAGAGCGAGGGAGAGAGAGCAGAGAGAGAGCGAGGGGAGAGAGGAGAGAGCGAGGAGGAGAGATCAGAGAGCGAGGGAGAGATCAGAGAGCGAGGGGAGAGATCAGAGAGCGAGGGGAGAGATCAGAGAGCGAGGGGAGAGATCAGAGAGCGAGGGGAGAGATCAGAGAGCGAGGGGAGAGATCAGAGAGCGAGGGGAGAGAGCGAGGGGAGATCAGAGAGCGAGGAGAGAGCGAGGGAGGGAGAGAGCGAGGGAGATCAGAGAGCGAGGGAGATCAGAGAGCGAGGGGAGATCAGAGAGCGAGGAGATCAGAGAGCGAGGGAGATCAGAGAGCGAGGGGAGATCAGAGAGCGAGGGAGAGAGCGAGGGGAGAGAGCGAGGGGAGAGAGGAGGGATCAGAGAGCGAGGGGAGAGCGGAGGGATCAGAGAGCGAGGGAGAGAGGGGGATCAGAGAGCGAAGGGAGAGAGGAGGGATCAGAGAGCGAGGGGAGAGATGAGGGATCAGAGAGCGAGGGGAGAGATGAGGATCAGAGAGCGAGGGGAGAGAGGAGGGATCAGAGAGCGAGGGATCAGAGAGCGAGGGGGAGAGGAGGGATCAGAGAGCGAGGGAGAGAGGAGGGATCAGAGAGCGAGGGGAGAGAGGAGGGATCAGAGAGCGAGGGGAGAGAGGAGGGATCAGAGAGCGAGGGGAGAGAGGGATCAGAGAGCGAGGGGAGAGAGGGATCAGAGAGCGAGGGGAGAGAGCGAGTGAGAGAGAGATCAGAGAGCGAGTGAGAGAGAGAGGAGGGATCAGAGAGCGAGGGGAGAGAGAGGAGGGATCAGAGAGCGAGGGGAGAGAGGAGGGATCAGAGAGCGAGGGGAGAGAGAGGAGGGATCAGAGAGCGAGGGGAGAGAGAGGAGGGATCAGAGAGGAGGGATCAGAGAGCGAGGGGAGAGAGAGCGAGGGGAGAGAGAGCGAGGGGAGAGATCAGAGAGCGAGGGGAGAGAGAGGAGGGATCAGAGAGCGAGGGGAGAGAGAGGAGGGATCAGAGAGCGAGGGGAGAGAGAGGAGGGATCAGAGAGCGAGGGGAGAGAGAGGAGGGATCAGAGAGCGAGGGGAGAGATCAGAGAGCGAGGGGAGAGAGAGCGAGGAGAGATCAGAGAGCGAGGAGAGATCAGAGAGGAGAGATCAGAGAGCGAGGAGAGAGCGAGGGGAGAGATCAGAGCGAGGGGAGAGATCAGAGAGAGGGGAGAGATCAGAGAGAGAGGAGAGAGCGAGGGGAGAGATCAGAGAGAGAGGAGAGAGCGAGGGGAGAGAGGAGAGAGCGAGGGGAGAGAGGAGAGAGCGAGGGGAGAGATCAGAGAGCGAGGGGAGAGATCAGAGAGCGAGGGGAGAGATCAGAGAGCGAGGGGAGATCAGAGAGCGAGGGGAGAGAGCGAGGGGAGATCAGAGAGCGAGGGGAGAGAGCGAGGGGAGATCAGAGAGCGAGGGGAGAGATCAGAGAGCGAGGGGAGAGATCAGAGAGCGAGGGGAGAGATCAGAGAGCGAGGGCAGAGAGCGAGGGCAGAGAGCGAGGGGAGATCAGAGAGCGAGGGGAGATCAGAGAGCGAGGGGAGGGGAGAGAGCGAGGGGAGATCAGAGAGCGAGGGGAGATCAGAGAGCGAGGGGAGATCAGAGAGCGAGGGGAGATCAGAGAGCGAGGGGAGATCAGAGAGCGAGGGGAGATCAGAGAGCGAGGGGAGAGAGCGAGGGGAGAGAGGAGGGATCAGAGAGCGAGGGGAGAGCGGAGGGATCAGAGAGCGAGGGGAGAGAGGGGGGATCAGAGAGCGAAGGGAGAGAGGAGGGATCAGAGAGCGAGGGGAGAGATGAGGGATCAGAGAGCGAGGGAGAGAGGAGGGATCAGAGAGCGAGGGGAGAGGAGGAGGGATCAGAGAGCGAGGGGAGAGAGGAGGGATCAGAGAGCGAGGGGAGAGAGGAGGGATCAGAGAGCGAGGGGAGAGAGGAGGGATCAGAGAGCGAGGGGAGAGAGGAGGGATCAGAGAGCGAGGGGAGAGAGCGAGTGAGAGAGAGATCAGAGAGCGAGTGAGAGAGAGAGGAGGGATCAGAGAGCGAGTGAGAGAGGAGGGATCAGAGAGCGAGAGGAGGGATCAGAGAGCGAGGGGAGAGAGGAGGGATCAGAGAGCGAGGGGAGGGATCAGAGAGCGAGGGGAGAGAGGAGGGATCAGAGAGCGAGGGGAGAGAGAGGAGGGATCAGAGAGCGAGGGGAGAGAGAGGAGGGATCAGAGAGCGAGGGGAGAGAGCGGAGGGATCAGAGAGCGAGGGGAGAGAGAGGAGGGATCAGAGAGCGAGAGGAGAGAGAGCGAGGAGAGATCAGAGAGCGAGGGGAGAGGAGCGATCAGAGAGAGGAGAGAGCGAGGGGAGAGATCAGAGAGAGAGGAGAGAGCGAGGGGAGAGATCAGAGAGAGGGGAGAGAGCGAGGGGAGATCAGAGAGCGAGGGGAGATCAGAGAGCGAGGGGAGATCAGAGAGCGAGGGGAGATCAGAGAGCGAGGGGAGATCAGAGAGCGAGGGGAGAGAGCGAGGGGAGATCAGAGAGCGAGGAGAGAGAGCGAGGGGAGATCAGAGAGCGAGGGGAGAGAGCGAGGGGAGAGAGCGAGGGGAGATCAGAGAGCGAGGGGAGAGAGGAGGGATCAGAGAGCGAGGGGAGAGAGGAGGGATCAGAGAGCGAAGGGAGAGAGGAGGGATCAGAGAGCGAGGGGAGAGAGGAGGGATCAGAGAGCGAGGGGAGAGAGGAGGGATCAGAGAGCGAGGGGAGAGAGGAGGTATCAGAGAGCGAGGGGAGAGAGGAGGGATCAGAGAGCGAGGGGAGAGAGGAGGGATCAGAGAGCGAGGGGAGAGAGGAAGGATCGAGGAGGGATCAGAGAGCGAGGGGAGAGAGGAAGGATCGAGGAGGGATCAGAGAGCGAGGGGAGAGAGGAAGGATCGAGGAGGGATCAGAGAGGAGGGATCAGAGAGCGAGGGGAGAGAGGAGGGATGAGAGAGGAGGGATCAGAGAGCGAGGGGAGAGAGGAGGGATCAGAGAGCGAGGGGAGAGATCAGAGAGCGAGGGGAGAGAGGAGGGATCGAGGAGGGATCAGAGAGCGAGGGGAGAGAGGGGAGAGAGGAGGGATCAGAGAGCGAGGGGAGAGAGGAGGGATCAGAGAGCGAGGGGAGAGAGGAGGGATCAGAGAGCGAGGGGAGAGAGGAGGGATCAGAGAGCGAGGGGAGAGAGGAGGGATCAGAGAGAGCGAGGGGAGAGAGGGGATCAGAGAGCGAGGGGAGAGAGGAGGGATCAGAGAGCGAGGGAGAGAGAGGAGGGATCAGAGAGCGAGGGGAGAGAGGAGGGATCGGGGAGAGAGGAGGGAACAGAGCGAGGGGAGAGAGGAGGGATCAGAGAGAGGGAGGAGGGATCAGAGAGCGAGGGAGAGAGGAGGGATCAGAGAGCGAGGGGAGAGAGGAGGGATCAGGGAGAGAGGGATCAGAGAGCGAGGGATAGAGGAGGGATCAGAGAGCGAGGGGCGAGGGGAGAGAGGAGGGATCAGAGAGCGAGGGGAGAGAGGGGGATCAGGGAGAGAGGGATCAGAGAGCGAGGGGATAGAGGAGGGATCAGAGCGAGGGGAGAGGAGGGATCAGAGAGCGAGGGGAGAGGAGGGATCAGAGAGCGAGGGGAGAGAGGAGGGATCAGAGAGCGAGGGGAGAGAGGAGGGATCAGAGAGCGAGGGGAGAGAGGAGGGATCAGAGAGCGAGGGGGAGAGAGGAGAGAGCGAGGGAGAGAGAGGAGAGAGCGAGGGAGAGAGAGGAGAGATCAGAGAGCGAGGGAGAGAGAGAGGCGAGGGGAGAGAGGAGGGATCAGAGAGCGAGGGGAGAGGAGGGATCAGAGAGCGAGGGGAGAGAGGAGGGATCAGAGAGGGAGAGAGAGGAGAGAGCGAGGGAGAGAGAGAGGAGAGAGCGAGGGAGAGAGAGAGGAGAGATCAGAGAGCGAGGGGAGAGAGGAGGGAACAGAGCGAGGGGAGAGAGGAGGGATCAGAGAGCGAGGAGGGATCAGAGAGCGAGGGGAGAGAGGAGGGATCAGAGAGCGAGGGGAGAGAGGAGGGATCAGGGAGAGGGATCAGAGAGCGAGGGATAGAGGAGGGATCAGAGAGCGAGGGGCGAGGGGAGAGAGGAGGGATCAGAGAGCGAGGGGAGAGAGGAGGGATCAGGGAGAGAGGGATCAGAGAGCGAGGGGATAGAGGAGGGATCAGAGAGCGAGGGGAGAGGAGGGATCAGAGAGCGAGGGGGGAGAGGAGGAGGATCAGAGAGCGAGGGGAGAGAGGAGGGATCAGAGAGCGAGGAGGAGGATCAGAGAGCGAGAGGAGGGATCAGAGAGCGAGGGAGAGAGGAGGGATCAGAGAGCGAGGGGAGAGAGGGAGAGAGCGAGGGAGGAGAGAGGAGAGGAGAGAGAGGAGGGAGAGAGAGAGAGAGATCAGAGAGCGAGGGAGAGAGAGGCGAGGGATCAGAGGAGGGATCAGAGAGCGAGGGGAGAGAGGAGGATCAGAGAGGGAGAGAGAGGATCAGAGCGAGGGAGAGAGGAGGGAGAGAGCGAGGGAGAGAGCGAGAGGAGAGATCAGAGAGCGAGGGGAGAGAGAGGAGGGATCAGAGAGCGAGGGAGAGAGGAGGGATCAGAGAGCGAGGGGGAGAGGAGGAGAGAGAGCGAGGGAGAGAGGAGGGATCAGAGAGCGAGGGAGAGAGAGGGAGGAGGAGAGGAGGGATCAGAGAGCGAGGAGGGATCAGAGAGCGAGGGGAGAGAGGAGGGATCAGAGAGCGAGGGGAGAGAGGAGGGATCAGGAGAGAGAGGATCAGAGAGCGAGGGGATAGAGGAGGGATCAGAGAGCGAGGGGAGGGGAGAGGAGGGATCAGAGAGCGAGGGAGAGAGGAGGAGAGGATCAGGGAGAGAGGGATCAGAGAGCGAGGGGATAGAGGAGGGGGATCAGAGAGCGAGGGGAGGAGGGATCAGAGAGCGAGGGGAGAGAGGAGGGATCAGAGAGCGAGGGGAGAGAGGAGGGATCAGAGAGCGAGGGAGAGAGGAGGGATCAGAGAGCGAGGGGAGAGAGGAGGGATCAGAGAGCGAGGGGAGAGAGAGAGAGAGCGAGGGAGAGAGAGGAGAGAGCGAGGGAGAGAGGAGGGATCAGAGAGCGAGGGGAGAGAGAGAGCGAGGGAGAGAGGAGGGATCAGAGAGCGAGGGGAGAGGGAGGGATCAGAGAGCGAGGGAGAGAGGAGGGATCAGAGAGGGAGAGAGGAGAGAGAGGAGAGGAGAGAGAGGAGAGAGCGAGGGAGAGAGAGAGGAGAGATCAGAGAGCGAGGGGAGAGAGGAGGGAACAGAGCGAGGGGAGAGAGGAGGGATCAGAGAGCGAGGAGGGATCAGAGAGCGAGGGGAGAGAGGAGGGATCAGAGAGCGAGGGGAGAGAGGAGGGATCAGGGAGAGAGGGATCAGAGAGCGAGGGGATAGAGGAGGGATCAGAGAGCGAGGGGCGAGGGGAGAGAGGAGGGATCAGAGAGCGAGGGGAGAGAGGAGGGATCAGGGAGAGAGGGATCAGAGAGCGAGGGGATAGAGGAGGGATCAGAGAGCGAGGGGAGAGGAGGGATCAGAGAGCGAGGGGGGAGAGGAGGGATCAGAGAGCGAGGGGAGAGAGGAGGGATCAGAGAGCGAGAGGAGGGATCAGAGAGCGAGGGGAGAGAGGAGGGATCAGAGAGCGAGGGGAGAGAGGAGGGATCAGAGAGCGAGGGGGAGAGAGGAGAGAGCGAGGGAGAGAGAGGAGAGAGCGAGGGAGAGAGAGAGGAGAGATCAGAGAGCGAGGGAGAGAGAGAGGCGAGGGAGAGAGGAGGGATCAGAGAGCGAGGGAGAGAGGAGGGATCAGAGAGCGAGGGGAGAGAGGAGGGATCAGAGAGGGGAGAGAGAGGAGAGAGCGAGGGAGAGAGAGGAGAGAGCGAGGGAGAGAGAGAGGAGAGATCAGAGAGCGAGGGGAGAGAGGAGGGATCAGAGAGCGAGGGGAGAGAGGAGGGATCAGAGAGCGAGGGGGGGAGAGCGAGGGGAGAGAGAGAGGGGAGAGAGGAGGGATCAGAGAGCGAGGGGAGAGAGAGAGGGGAGAGAGGAGGGATCAGAGAGCGAGGGGAGAGAGCAAGGGAGAGAGAGAGGAGAGATCAGAGAGCAAGGGAGAGAGAGAGGAGAGATCAGAGAGGAGGGATCAGAGAGCGAGGGGAGAGAGCGAGGGGAGAGAGGAGGGATCAGAGAGCGAGGGGAGAGAGGAGGGATCAGAGAGCGAGGGGGAGAGCTAGGGAGAGAGGAGGGATCAGAGAGCGAGGGAGAGAGGAGGGATCAGAGAGCGAGGGGGAGAGCGAGGGAGAGAGGGAGGGATCAGAGAGCGAGGGAGAGAGCGAGGGAGAGAGGAGGGATCAGAGAGCGAGGGGAGAGAGGGAGGGATCAGAGAGCGAGGGGAGAGAGGAGGGATCAGAGAGCGAGGGGAGAGAGGAGGGATCAGAGAGCGAGAGGAGGGATCAGAGAGCGAGAGGAGGGATCAGAGAGCGAGAGGAGGGATCAGAGAGCGAGAGGAGGGATCAGAGAGCGAGAGGAGGGATCAGAGAGCGAGAGGAGGGATCAGAAAGCGAGAGGAGGGATCAGAGAGCGAGGGGAGAGAGGAGGGATCAGAGAGCGAGGGGAGAGAGGGATCAGAGAGCGAGGGAGATGAGGGATCAGGGAGCAAGGGGGGGGAGCCAGGGAGAGAGGAGGGATCAGGGAGAGAGGGATCGAGGAGTATTGGAGAGTGATCAGAGAGGGATCAGGGAGGGAGGGAGAGAGGAGGGATCCGGGAGCGAGGGAGGGAGGGAGGAGGGATCACAGAGAGAGGAGGGAGAGGGATCACAGAGGAGCTAGAGCGCAAGCAACTGCCACTTCCTTGCCTCTGTTCTATTAAAACTCTGATCCTCTGCCTAAACCTTCCCTCAACGTTGCCAGAACTCTTCCAACACCTGCTCCACAATGGCATCATGCCACACGAAGAATGTATTGTTGTGTAACAAGCACATTTAAAGTTGACCACACATTGATACCCCACAGGCTCAGACAATGTTGATAATGACTTAAGTTATACTAAAGCAGCTTCTCTCTCTCCAACATCTCTCTTCTAACTCTCTCCCTCCCCGTCTCTCTTCCTCATCCTCCCCTTCTCTCTCCAGCTGGCTGGTAGGGACTCTCCCTTAAGGCCAGAGGTGGCAGGGAATCTGCTTCACTATGGGAGGTAAGTCCTTAAACGCCCTCTCTGGTCCGCTGCCTCCCCCTCCCCTCCCCCCAGGTCTCCTGGCTAGGCTGGGCCAGGCTCCCTCCCTGGGGCTCTGGTCCGTTGCGATCTCGGAGCAGAAGGACAGGGATACCAGATCATCATGTCAGGCTGGAGCCTTCTAGCCATGCTACATCTGCTGCTAATCTGACTATAGCAGACTGATACATTTAACCTGAGAGGATGGATGGAATTACGACTATCGTGTTAATCCATGATGGTTTTTATTGCATATATTGTTATTTCAACAAAGCGGTGGAGGAATATGTTGTTTTAGATTATCAAGTGAAAGCAATAAAAATCAACAGTGATATCACAATAGGAGGTGTTATGTTTGATAGTTCTGGTATGATAGGAAAGCATTATTATGCTAACATTAGGTTGTAATTAGTGTGTTGGTGGTCCAGCATGTGCAATATCCAGTCTGATTGTTATAACAACATGGAGGATTACTGATCAGTGTTCCAACGTGATGTGGTCTTACCCCACTGACAATAATGAGATTTCTATCTCTACCATCCCACACACAGACTCAAAGGAAGGGAAATTACACTTAACAGAGAGGAGGGAGGAGAGCCAAGCTAGTTAACAGAGTCTCTGTGTAGCCTAGTCCACCCTAGAGGCCTCTGTGCCTGAGGTGGACAGAGTAGGAGAGAGAGGAGGAGGAGAGCGCAGGAGAGGAGGATGAGATTATTAGCAGAGGTGCTCTGTAGTCTCTGTATGATTACTCTAAAACACAATCCTTCCTGCATCCCTTCTAAGCACTGATTTGTAAGCATTTCACGGTAAGGTCTACTACACCTGTTATATTTGGCGCATGTGACAAATAGTTTGATTTGATTCAACACGGCTGTAAAGAGGAAAGAAGGGGTTCCACTACATGGTTTTCATCTATCCTGTCTGGTCAGAGCAGCGATCACTTAATAGAAGGGAAGGTGAATAAATGATCTCAAAGAATGGGTAGAATTAAGAGGTTATCCTCTTAGGGCAAGTTGCTTAGTAGAAAG